>NW_012267223.1:16975125-16975566 GCF_000151885.1 Dipodomys ordii
GGGGCGGGGCGGCCTGGGGCCTGGGACCCGGGGGAAAGATGAGTGCCCTCCTAGAGCAGAAGGAGCAGCAGGAGAGGCTGCGGGAGGCCGCGGCTTTGGGGGACATTCGGGAGGTGCAGAAACTGGTGGAGAGCGGGGTAGATGTGAACTCCCAAAATGAGGTCAACGGCTGGTAAGTGGGGAGTCGGGGAGGCCTTAGGGTCAGGGCTGTTGGCCTTGTGTGTGGGGAGGGGGCGGAGAGGGGGCATGGCACCATCAGCTGCCACCTGGGCCTGGCACTATACTTGAATGTCGGGCACAGAGGTGAGGCCTGGTGTCTCAGTCCTCCCAGGTCGTTCCCTCTTGAGGCCAAGTCTGGATCACCCTTGCCTCGTGCAATCAAAAGCGCGTCCTGCCCACATCCTGCCCATACCCTGTCCTCCCCCTCCGCACCCCTCCCCC
>NW_012267223.1:16975621-17024767 GCF_000151885.1 Dipodomys ordii
CCCCCGTTAACTTTGATCAAGCAGTGCCCAAGGCTATAATTCTCAGCGACTCTACACTGGAGCCCATCCCAGTTGAATTATTTGGCTGTAGGTGGTTCTGAAACACACTGCTACGATATGCATAGCGAAAAGCACGTAAGCAACCCAGCAAATACGAATCTTGTAAACTAGCGTGATTTCGTCTAGCCAATACCAGATGGAAAACAACAACAACAAAATTGCCACCACTTGCATCACGATTGTGTATCATTGTTGTCTGCAACAGTGATCTGCTGCTGCCTACAGCTGCCTGGTGAAAGAAGACTCATTTGTTTATAGTATTTTGCTTTGTTTTCCCACTACAATTTGCGGTGGAGAATCTCACTCAGTGCCTTTAGATGTCTGTCTGAAAACTGGTTCTTTCCCAACCAAATAAGGAGTGTCATTTTAAGATGATGCTGGTGGTCAAAGCTTTAGTTTCCAGTTACTTTATGTGACTATTATTTTTCCCTCTTTGGATTTACATTTAAAATTTGATCCAACAATGTTTAACCCACCTATTTTTCTAGTTTAGAGTTAACATACAAGTTTTTTAAATGTTTTATTTACTTATTTTAAATAGAACCCTATATTTTGGAACAAGGGACGATGGAGATGATTGCAACTCCAGAGAATAGCTCACCACCATTTGTCAGTCTGATACTCAGGGTCAGTACTGAGGTTCCCTTGATTCTCAACAAATCTGTCTGCCTCCTTTTCCTCAAGAAAACAGTCTAGAAAGCTGTGTGCAAAGCCAGGAAACAGTGGATATACTTGCTTCTTGTTTTTCTAAAAGTGTTTGGTAACATTTTGCTGTTCTGGTATATCTTTTCTGGGAATTGCTCTGTGAAAGCTGTGGATTTCTGACTTGGCACTGGGAGGCAGTGTTGTACAGGGTAATGGGTTGGCTTCAGGTTCTTCATGCCTGCCTACGCTGTACAACCTGGCCTGAGCCACTTCATTTTCAATTATTTCACATTTGTGAGCATTTAATGGGATGAAGGATAATACAGATAGCTAACATTTATTGCAGTTGCTCTGGAGCATAGATACAGTTCTGAGCACTTTCTATATATTGCCTCATTTCATCTACTTAGGAGACATTGCTGTTTTCTCCATTTTACAGATTAAGAAACTGAGGCCCAGAAACATGAAATAAATTCCAAGTTACAAAACATCCCTAAATTGCTAGCAATAGGGGCTGGGAATGTGGCTTATTGGTAGAAGTGCTTGCCTAGCATGCATGGAGTCCTGGGTTCAATTCCTTAGTACCCCATAAACAGAAAAAGCCAGAAGTGATGCTGTGGCTGAAGTTGTAGAGTGCTAGCCTTGAGCAAAAGAAGCTCAGAGACAGAGCCCAGGCCTTGTGTTTAAGCCCCAGAACTGGAAAAAAAATTCTCCATAGGGCAAGAGTTTAAGTAAGTGGTAGAACTGGCAAATGGACTCATCATCTGACTCTAGATCTTTACCATCCTAGCACAATTCCTGCCACGTGGTAGGTGTTCAGTTGGTGTGAGATGAGAGTGTAGTAGTCAGACTTCTCATGGATCTGATTCTAACTCAACATGGCCAAGATTGAATTCCCAGACTCCCCTTATTCACTTTCTGTCCCTGGCCTCCTGAAGCGTTTTCATCTCAGCCTCTCATGTGTCAGCCTAGAATGTTTGGCAGCCTCCTCATCTTTCTTACCCTTACACCCTACATCCAGTCAACCAGCAAATTCTGATTCTATCCGCTACCGCTTCAGATACAGTTAGAATCTAACCACTTCCCAAATTGTACAAGCTCTTCCCACTATATTACTTACCTCACTGGATTGTTGTGTAGCCTCCTAACTTCCTTGCTTATTACCGCCCCCCCCCCCATCTTCTCAACACAGTGGCCAGAGGCATTCTTAGCAAGTCCCATTGTTTCACTCTGCTTAATTCAAACCAGCTTCATCTCACTCTGAAGAGAAGCCAACAGATCCTATAAATCCTACTCCCTGTCCTTCCATCTAAGCCTTTGACTCCTTACTTTCTTCCCATGATATTCTTATTTGCTGGAATACCAGGCAGAGTCTGATGCAAGACCTTTGCCTTTTGTTTTTCTCCCAGTACACCATGGTTTGCTCTCTGTTCTCTTTCAGATCATAGCTTAAACGACACTTCATGGTGAAGCCTCCCTCCCTCCCTCCCTCCCTCCCTCCCTCCCTCCCTCCCTCCTTCCCTTTTTTTTGTCGGTGTGGGGCATGAACTCTGGGCTTGGGCCCTGTCCCTTAGCTCTTCAGCTCAAGGATGGCATTCTACCACTTGAGCCACAGCACCACTTCCAGCTTTTACTGCTTATGTGGTGCTGAGGAATTGAACCCAGGGCCTCATGCATGCAAGGCAAGCACTCTACCACTGAGCCACCTTCCCAGCCCCCCCCTTTCTGTCTTTCTCTCTCTCCCTCTCCCTCTTCCTCTCTCTCTCTCCCTCTCTCTCCCTCTCTCTCTCTCTCTCTCTCTGTCTCTGTCTCTTCTCCTCTCCTTCTTTCCTTTCTTTTGTGCCTTGTGTGCCAGTTTTGGAGTTGAACAAAGGACCTGGCTGTGTCACTTAGTTGTTTTTGCTCAAGGCTAGCATTCTACTACTTGAGCCATAGCTCCACTTCCAGCTTTTTGTTGTTTAAATTGTAAGAGTTTCATGAACTTTCCTGCCTAAACTAGCTTTGAACTGTGAACCTCAGTTCTCAGCCTCCTTAGTGTCTAGAAATACAAGCATGAGCCACTATACCTGGCTATAAAGCCTGTTTATGTCCCCAGATTTAAAATTATACAATGTCCCTCTCCAACCTCTGCCATTTCCTAATACCTTATTCCACATTATTAACCCCATAATACTTAATTATCACCTATCATATAGCATGTTGTACTAATTTACTTGCTGACTACCTCAGTTTCCTCATCTGTAAAATCAAGAGATGTTAATAATAGTACTTACCTCATCCTCATGGGATGAGTACTTACCTCAACTTCATGGATTTTTTTTTAAAAAAGAAGTTTAGCTTGTTTGTTTTCAAAGATCAAGTTTCATGGTGGGCATCAGTCACTCACACCTGTCATCCTTAATACTCAGGAGGCTGAGATCTAAGGATTGTGTTTTAAAGGCAGCCTGAGCAGACACATCTGAGAGACTTTTATTTCCAATTAACCAGCAAAAATAGTGGAGGTGTGGCTTAAGTGGTAGAGTACCAGTCCTGAGCCAAAACTCTAAGCAAAATTGACCAGGCTGGCCTCAAAGTAGGCTCAAGTGAACTTCCCTAGTAGCTAGTACCATGGGTGTTCACCATTGCACTTAACTATGTGTGTGATATTTTGAAGATTATTATATCTAGAGTTATTATATATAGCGCATTTTGAATAATACCCAACATAAAGTGTTAAACATTATTTTCTTCTTCTTTTTGTCCGTCATGGGCCTTCAACTCTGGGCCTGGGCACTGTCCCTTAGCTCTTCAGCTCAGGCTAGTGCTCTAGCACTTAACCCATAGCACCACTTCCAGTTTTCTGGTGGTTTATTGGAGTTAAGAGTCTCATGGACTATCCTGCCTGGACTGGCTTTGAACCATGATCCTCAGATCTCAGCCTCCTGAGTAACTAGGATTATAGGCGTAAGCCGCTGGCGCCTGTCTATTTTCTTCTCTTTAAGGAACATGCTTAAAGTTAACTTCAAAAATCCAGCATTTGGGCTGGCGGTATGTCTTAGTGGTTGAATGCTTGCCTACCAATCATGAGGCTTTGAGTTTAAATCTTAGTTCTACCAAAATAAAAGACTCAACAAGAACAAAAACTCTAGACAGTCTTTTTAGCTTAGAGAAGTCAAACCATAGCCAGGCACTGGTTACTCAAACCTAGAATCCTAGCTACTCAGGAAGCTGAGACCTGAGGATTGTGGGTTCAAAGCTGGCCTGGGCAAGAAAGTCTGTGAGACTCTATCTCCAATTAACCACCAGAAAACCAGAAGTGGAGCTGTGGCTCAAAGTGGTAGAGTGCTAGCTCTGAGCATAAAAGCTCATGGACAGTGCCCAGGCCCTGAGTACAAGCCCCCCAAAAAAGTAGAAGAGTGACTGTTCCCAGTTTTTAGTTGCTCTGTAACCATAATAATGCCAAGGCTCTAGTCTGAAATATTTCCAGCACAATTAGGATATTCTAGCTACAGTTATAAAGTTTAGAGTTGAAGTTCGAAGAGTTCCCACATCAATTATAACACAAATGTCATGTGTACCCCTTGAGTTGCAGAAGCAAATATAGTAGCTGATGAAGCGGTTGAAAAAATTCTCTGGCTGCAGTGGTTATGAGTTATGACTGCCTAGAGTCACACAGCTCTAGATTGTAATTGATGATCACTGAGGGCTCAGGGCTGTGGGGGGACTGCTGTGTTGCTGTAACCCCACTTTATGTGGTGATGCTCTGGCTAGTTGGTTTGTCCCTGAGTCTCTCAGACTTGCAGTAAATTACCTCCTTCACTCTCCAGCTTGCCATGAGCAAGTGATTTACTACTAGCAAGCAAGCACTTTATTTCCAAACGGGAGCATATTTTTCTCATCATGCTCCATTCATTTTTTGAGTGCTCACTTATTATAATCATTTCCTTTTCAAACATATGCCATGGACATCCACACACAAACACACTCTGATGCAATTTGCCCAGAATTGAGGATCTTTTAGCTCCTCCTACTCTAAGCAATGTTTATCTTAGGTTCACTCACTAAGTAATAAAAATCAAACACTTGGGCTGGAGGCGTTGCTCAGTAGTAGAACACTTGTCTAGCATTCGTGAGCACCATAGAATAGTAAGAATTAAACCCTTGTATGTGCTCATGGAGCTTACAGTCTAGAAGTCTAGGTCAAGTTTCTCGTACTGTGGGTGTGGCTTAGTGATACAGCGCTTGACAAGTTCAATCCCCAGTATTACTCCCCTCCCCCCAAAACATTAAAAAGTAATTTCGGTGAAAGCTGTTTATGAACAGGTGGTTGTGGGAAATGGAAGGAGAAATAGGCTCTTCAGGGGCTGCGACTAAGAAGGGTTTCAGCTAATTTGGGTGAAAGGATGAATAAGAGGGAACTAAGTTGTTGGCATGAATGAAAACAGGACAGTGAAACCTGTGGCAATTGTGTTAGGAAGCAGGAATCAGATGGGAGACTGATGGGGGATTGAGTGGAATACATTGTATACAAGTGTGGAAATGCCATAAGGAAATGTCCCCTTGTAGCCTACTCAAGCCTGTAATCCTAGCTACACACAAGGCTAAGATCCAAGGATTGCGGTTCAAAGCCAACCTGGGCAGAAAAGTCCCAGTGGGACTCTCATCTCCAGTTAGCCACATGAAAATGAAGTGGTGCTGTGGCTCCAAGTGATAGAGCACTAGCCTTGAGCAAAAGAGATCAGGGACAGCGCCCAGGCCCTGAGTTCAAGCCCCACAACTGACAAAAGAAAAAAATCCCCCCTTTGTATAGCTAATGTATGCTAAAAAAAAAAAATCCCACACATGAGCATTTACCTCATAGAGAATGAATGTATACAATGTCACTCGCACAGTGTATATATAGAATGTCACTCAAGATACCAGCAGGACAAGGTAGTTTTCTGTAAGTCTCTTGTAAGTGCAAAGGGTTGCTCAGCTTTTTTCCTGGTACCAAATGAACTTTCTAGATAATTGTACTATCAGGTACCCAGTGATATAACCCTTACTTGAACATGTCTTCTGTTTTTTATCTTACCTGTATTTGGCAATAAGCTCCAAAGCTATTTACCTAAGTTCAATTAGAGAGTAACTGAGGACATTTCAGAACAGAAGGGAAAAAATGTTTTCCTTCCATAATATACTTTGCCACCTGAGGGTGCCTAAACTCTGTTAAGATGGTTTCTTGCTGGGTGATGGTGGCTCACACCTGTAATCCTGTCTACTCAGACTGAGATCTGAGGATGGAGGTTTGATGGTATCCTGGGCAGGAAAGTGTGTGAGACTCTTTTATCTCCACTAAACTTAAAAAAAAAAAAGCCAGAAATGGAGCTGTGGTTCATATGGTAGCCTTTAGCAGAAGAAGCTCAGGGACAGAATCCAAGCCCTGAGTTCAATCAAGACCCAGGAAGGTCAAAAAAAAAAAAAAGTGTTTGCCAACATGTGAATTACATTTCTATCTAGTATTAAAATATGTCATTCAGTGTGCAGAATCACCCCTCCCCACAGTGTATATATTGTTAAATAATTCGTTTTACTTAAATGAGTCTGCTATAATAGAAGGGCATGATTCTAGACATTTTTGGTTATTAGAAACATGTTCTTTTTCTTGTGCCAGTCCTGGGGCTTAAACTGAGGACCTGGGTGTTGTACTTGAGCTTTTTTGCTCAAGGCTAGCGCTCTATCACTTGAACCACAGCTCCACTTTCAACTTTTTGCTGGTTAGTTGGAGATAAGAGAATCATGGACTTTCCTGCCTGGTTGACTTCAGACTGTGATCCTCAGATCTCAGTTTCCCAAGTGTGTGAGCAGTGTGAGCCACTGTTACCCGGCGAAATAAAATGTTTTAAGCACCTTGGGAATGGAAGTATTTGTGTAGTTAGTATATTTCATTTAAGCAAATGAGGACATGTTTATAGCCTTCTGGAAAGAATTAGCAAAGCTAACTCTTTAAAAATGGAAATTTGAAGCCGGGTGCTGGTGGCTCTGTAATCCTAGCTACTCAGGAGGCTGAGATCTGAGGATCGCGATTCAAAGCCAGCCCGGGCAGGAGAGACCGTGAGACTCCTATCTCCAATAAACCACCAGAAAACCGGAAGTGGCGCTGTAGCTCAAGTAGTAGAGCGCTCGCCTTGAGCTGAAGAGCTGAGGGACAGCGCCCAGGCCCAGAGTTCAAGCCCCACGACCGACAAAAAAAAAAAAAAAAAAATGGAAATTTGGAAATCCTTTGTATGTGTGCAGGTGAAAAAAAAAAGAGGGAAAGGGAATGAACAACTGAAATTTACACTAGGGTATCTGTTACAATAGCAATAACTGAAGTAACAGAGAAGCTGCAGATGAGAAAAGTAATTAGCCTGAGATTATTTATCATTAAGGGGCATTTTGATACATAAGAAGTGAGTTTCCATAGTCCCTAGAGAGGAATGTGGTAATATCGAAACAGGTTTTGAAGAGAGTGAGAGGGTCTAATGAGTGCTACTAACAGTAACAAACACTCTGAAGTGTCATTGGAGTTTTCTGGAAGCCATTGAAATTGAACTCCAAAGATGAGGGCTGGCTGTGTACCTAGTAAGTAGAAGGCGCTGAGTTTAAAAAAAAAAAAAAAAAACCCGTCCCCTAGAGAAAAAAACCCCCCCCCCCCCCCCATGGCTGTGCACATGCTAGGCAAACAGTCTATTACTGATCTAATACTTTTTTTTTTGCTGGTTATGGGGCCTGAACTCTAGGCCTGGGCAGCTGTCCCTTAGCTCTTCAGCTCAAGGCAAGCGCTCTACAACTTGAGCCACAGTGCCACTTATGACTTTTTCTGCTTATGTGGTGCTGAGGAATCGAACCCAGGGCCTCATGCATGCAAGGCAAGCACTCTACCACTGAGCCACCTTCCCAGCCCGATCTACTACTTTTTTAAAAATTTAACTTTTTTATTATTATAAAGGTGATATACAAAGGGGTTACAGTTATATAAGTCAGGTCTGATCTATTGAGTAACATCCCAGCCCCAAAAATGAAACAGACTTTTTGATGATACTTTGTGAAGTGAAAAGTAGAAATTACTAGCTTAGTTTCTGCATTCATGTTAGACTCAGTCTTACATTATTTATTTATCTTTAAATTAATTTACTTTATTGTTATTATAGAGGTGATGTACAGAGAGATTACAATTACATGAGTTAGGTAATGAGTACATTTCCTTTCATATAGTGTTTTCTGTTCCCTTATTCTTTCCCAGTCCCTCCCTCCCATCTCCACCCATGAATTGTATAGTTCACTTTCATCCCAGTGTCCAGTGAGCTCTAACCTTTTTCCCTTGAGTTCTGTACCCTCCTCAAACTTTCCAAGATGTACACTTGAATACACCATACATAGTAGGTAAAGAGAACAAAAATCAGAGTTCAAGCCTTATGACCAAAAACAAAAACACACACACACATACACAAAAGAAAAAAAAAAGAGGTCTCTTATTTCCTTATTTTGTAGTTCATTTCAGTATGTATGTATGTATGTATGTATGTATGTATGTATGTGTGTGTGTATATATATATATATATATATATTTTTTTTTTTTTTTTGCCAATCTTGGGGCTTGAACTCAGGGGCCTGGGCACTGTCCCTGCTTTTGCTCAAGGCTAGTACTCTACCACTTGAGCCACCATACCACTTCCAGGTTTTTCTGTTCTATGTGGTACTGAGGAATTGAACCCAGGGCTTCATGCATGCAAGGCAAGCACTCTACCACTAAGCCACATTCGCAGCCCTGTATATTATTTTGTATTATTATTAAGAGGAATGTTTAGAATTTGGAATCTGAAGTCACCTATCCTCAGTTTAAATCAGTCTCTTTGTTTTCTTGGGGATAGGACATGTTTACACTGGGCATGTAAACGCAACCATGGCCAAGTGGTCTCTTACCTATTAAAATCAGGAGCTGACAAAGAGATTCTTACTACAAAAGGAGAAATGCCAGTGCAGTTAACATCAAGGAGAGAAATCAGGAAGATAATGGGAGGTGAGTGTGTGTTTGGAAGAACTTTGAATTTTATCAAACTAGTTTAAGATGTGGTATTACGTCTACATTCTTGATGCTGGCCAAACAACTGGCCTATTTCTCAAAGCTACTTACTATGCCAAGATAGTATTTCCATGTTATTTCTGGTCATGAGTTATAAGGTCAGCATTATAAAGTTTCTTTTTATTTGTGAAATTGAAGACAATAATAAAAATAGTAATCATAAACCGAGCAAAACATTCTTTTCTGACCTGAAGAGGGAGTAAGTGCTGACAAAATATTTGTCACATACCAAAGGATATTGGCTTCCAAAAGATACTCTTTCTTAGTTATTTTTGAAGAACTATGTGAATCTTCTGTTTTCTTTTAAAGTGGAAGAAGATGATGATGATGACAGCCTCCCCCAGTTGAAGAAGGAGTCAGAACTGCCCTTTGTTCCCAACTATTTGGCCAACCCAGCTTTCCCTTTTATCTACAATACTTCAGTGGAGGATTCACCCCAGCTGCAGAATGGGGGCCCCTCCACGCCTCCAACATCACCACCTGCAGACAGTTCACCTCCATTGCTCCCCTCTGGGGATCCCCCCTTGCGGGGAGCTTTCCCCCGGGACCACACCTCTTTGGCATTGGTTCAGAACGGTGATGTGTCTGCCCCCTCTGCCATACTGAGAACACAAGAAAGCACAAAGCCAGGTCCTGTTTGTCAGCCGCCTGTGAGTCAGAACCGCGCCCTGTTCTCTTCTGTCCAGTCTAAGCCACCAGTGTCACTGGAGCCTCCAAATGGGACGTATGCAGGACCGGCACCAGCCTTCCAGCCATTTTTCTTTACTGGAGCATTTCCATTTAATATGCAAGGTAACTTTTCCCTAGCAAGCAGCTTTTGCAGTGAAGGAGTGAGATTTATTTATTTGTTTGTTTGTTTATTTGTTTTATATATTCAGTATATAATTACAAACTTTGCAGGCTGGGAAGGTGGCTCAGTGGTAGAGTGCTTGCCTTGCATGCACGAGGCCCTGGGTTTGATTCCTTAACACCACATAAACAGAAAAAACTGGAAGTGGCTCAAGTAGTATACTGCTAGTCTTGAACTGAATAGCTGAGGGACAGTGCCCAGGCCCAGAGTTAAAGCCCCACGACCACACACACACAAAAAAAAAATAAATAAATAAATTACAAACTTTGAGAACACCTGTATATGGAACTCCCTTTTCTTGGAATCACAAGTTGTTTTTTATATTTATTTTTGCTTATGTGGTGCTGAGGAATCGAACGCAGGGCCTCAGGCAAGCGCTCTACCACTGAGCCACCTTCCCAGCCCCTGGATTCACAAATTGTTTACCTTTTACTCTATTACCCTGCAATATTTGCGCATTGGTCCTATTGTATATTTCCTAGCAATAAGGATATTCTTGTATGATATTTACAAGTATTACATTTAGGAAATAGAACCGTGATTTAATACGTATATAATTGGCAGTCCTTATTTAAATATTATTAGTTATCCCAACAAAGCCCCCTGTGGGTATTTTTACACTCCTTACCCCTGTTCCTGCCCAGGATCACCCATTGCATCCGCTTATGCTGTCATTTTAGTTTTTGATCTGGAACATTCTCTATCCTTTCTCTGTCATTCGTATCTCAATATTTCGAAGGGTCCAGGCCATTTAGTTGGTCGAATGTGATTTTTCTATCATTCTTAGTTTATTAGTTGATATTCCACTGAAAAGCAAGGCTTTTCCTTCCCTTTTTTTTTGGGGGGGGGGTCTGGTCGTGGCCCTGAACTCTGAGCCTGGGCGCTGTCCCTCAGCTATTCAGCTCAAGGCTAGCGCTCTACCACTTGAGCCACAGCGCCACTTCCGGCTTTTTGCTTATGTGGTGCTGGGGAATCAAACCCAGGGCGTCATGCATGCAGTGTAAGCGCTCTACCACTGAGCCTCCTTCCCAGCCCTTTTCCTTCCCTTTTTGTTTGTGCTGGTGCTGGGGCTTGAACTTAGGGTCTTAGATTCTTTTTTTTTTGGGTCCGATCGTGGGGCCTGAGCTCTGGGCTTGGGCGCTGTCCCTCAGATCTTCAGCTCAAGGCTAGTACTCTACCACTTGAGCCACAGCGCCACTTCCGGCTTTTTTTTTTTTGCTTATGTGGTGCTGAGGAATCGAACCCAGGGCCTCAGGCATGCAAGGCAAGTGCTCTACCACTGGGCCACCTTCCCAGCCCGGGTCTTAGATTCTTGCTTGGCTTTTGCATTCAAGGCTGGCACTGAATCACTTGAGCCACAGCTCAACTTTCAACTTTTTGCTGGTTAATTAGAGATAAGAGAGAGTCTCATGGACTTTGCTGCCCAGGCTGGCTTTGAACTGTGATCCTCAGATCTCAGCCTCCTGAGTAGCTAGGATTACAGGTGTGAGCCACAGGTGCCCAGCCCTTCTCCATTTCATCAGTACGGAATTCCTTGGTTCTTATTAGATTTAGTGGGTGAGAATCTGTTCCTATCATTATTTTGACTTTCAAATTATTCCTAATGTGGCCATGGGGGCCTCTTTTATTTTTAATATATTTTTATTGTGAAAATACTGTACAGAGGGGTTACAATTACGTGGGTAAGATAATGAGCACATTTCTTTTTTTTTTTTGGCGGGGGGGTCCGGTCATGGGGCCTGAACTCTGGGCCTGGGCGCTGTTCCTCAGCTCTTCAGCTCAAGGCTAGCGCTCTACCACTTGAGCCACAGGGCCACTTATGGCTTTTTTTCTGCTTATGTGGTGCTGAGGAATTGAACCCAGGGCCTCATGCATGCAAGGCAAGCACTCTACCACTGAGCCACCTTCCCAGCCCCGATGAGCACATTTCTTATCAAGCATTGTAGCCTCCTGCTTTGTTTCCCCTTCGTATCCTTCCCCCCATCCCCCCCCCAGTCCTCCCCCACCAAAGTTGTAAAGTTCGTTTTTCGACATAACGACTTGTACATCTTATTGTTGCAATGGGTCCTCCTGTATCCCTGTTTTTACAATTTGTTTTTTCCCTTCCCCTCCACATATACATGGGGGCCTCTTGAAGCTAGTTTGTAATCCCTTGGGCATACCTCATCATTCTTGGAATGTTTCCTTATTTTCTGTACAGCAAGATGCTACAGTCTCATGCCCCAACCCAGAAGTCAGCTGTTTTTTGTTTTTGTTTTGTTGTTTGTTAGGTTTGGTTTCCCACCCCCCTCTTGCAGTACTGGGATTTGATCTCAGAGTCTCAGGCTTGTTACCACTTTAACCACATTACCAGCCTTTTTTTGCTTTTAGTTATTTTTTCAGATATTTTAGTTATTTTTCAGCTTTTTGCCACGGCTGCCCTCTTACCTCAGTACTCCTGCCTATGGCTCCCACTTAGCTGGGATTACAGCAGTGAATCACTATGCGTGGCTTATTATTTGAGATATAGTCTTGCTAACTTTTTTGCTTGGGTTGACCTCAAACTGTAATCCTATTTCTACCTCCTGAATAGCTGGGAGTATAGCATGTATCACTGCATTTGGCAACCATTGGTTGAGTGGCTTCTCCAAGGAGTTGGATAGATTCTTCTGGTTTCTTTTGGTAGAGAATGACATTTAGAAACCAAATGTGGGCACTAGGTGTCCTCATTGCTACAGGTATATAATTTCTTTGAGGCTTAATCAGATTAAAGAGCTAAGAACGGAGGAAATATGAAAGAAAGGAAAAGAAAGAAACAGTCAAATTTATTAGCCATGTATTCACATGCCCAGGTATATCAATATTTCTATATTGATTTGTATATATCTTCCTGAGAACATTAGAAACCTTAAATTCATCCTCATAGTTCCAGTTCTGCCAAGTGCCACAGGGCACATCCAGCCTTGCCTTCCTTGCCTTGCCTTTCCCCTTGGAGTCACTCTCAGTACCCATTTTTTAGGACCAAGTGCTGTGAGGCCCTATACTTGGGAGTGAAGCAGATCTGCCTGTAGGTCTGTAGCAGGTCTGTAAATGCCTTGCCCATTCCATCTTGGTACTTAGGCTCAGAATGTAGAGGAAGACTGCACTGAGACCCTCCTTTAGATAGATCCATCCGTCTGTCTATTTAGTGTTAGGGCTTGAACTTGAGGCTCTACTACTTGAGCCACAGCTCCATTTCTGTTTTTTAGTGTTTAATTGGAGATAAGAGGCTCATGGGCTTGCCTGCTTAGGTTGGCTTCTAACCATGATTCTTAGATCTCAAGTTCCTGAGTAGCTAGGATTATAGGCATGAGCCACTGACACCCAGCAAGACCCTCCCTTATCAAGGGGTAGGATTCTCAAGTCATAAATATTAACCTTATTTAGTAAGTTATCTATTTGTTCATTTATACTTTTCCTTGTAAGTTTCATATTTCATAAATACCTTTGAATTCATACTTATTCAGTATTTTGGGAGTATATCATAGATCATAACTTGTCCTAGCCTTCATTTCAGCTCTCTCTCCTTTCCCTGATCTTGTGTAGTTGTTACTCAAACCCATTCTAACGTCCCTACCTCCTTAGCTATGGCAGAAGGAAGTGATCCTTCCACAGCTGCGATGGCTGACCCTGTTGCCCCTGTACTTGCAAACCACAGTCTTAGATGCAGGGGAGACAGTTGAGGAGAACAGCTCTGACAGAGCCAGGATTGATCTGAACAAGTCGTGCTGACCTGGTGTGGATTTCTCTCTCTCTTTTTTTTTTTTGGTTGGTCGTGGGACTTGAACTCTGGGCCTGGGCGCTGTCCCTCAGTTCAAGGCGAGCACTCTACCACTTGAGCTACAGCGCCACTTCCGGTTTTCTGGTGGTTTATTGGAGATAGGAGTCTCACGGTCTCTCCTGCCCGGGCTGGCTTTGAATCGCGATCCTCAGATCTCAGCCTCCTGAGTAGCTAGGATTACAGGCGTGAACCACCAGCGCCCGACTGGATTTCTCTTTTAATTTCGTGTTGTCTTGTTTATTATTTGCTTGCCAGTCTTCTTCATAGAATTAGTGTGACCGTCTTCTAAGGCCAATCTTTCACTACATGGGCTGTATTATGTTAGACCATTCATGACCATTTCTCTCTCATTTTTATATAGAGCTGGTACTCAAGGTAAGGATTCAGAATCCATCTCTTCGAGAAAATGATTTCATTGAAATTGAACTGGACCGGCAGGAGCTCACCTACCAAGAACTGCTCAGAGTGAGCTGCTGTGAGCTGGGTGTTAATCCAGATCAAGTAGAGAAGATCAGAAAGTTACCCAATACTCTGTTAAGAAAGGTAAGAGAAGCCTGCTATGCCTAAGTGATTGTTTTCTGCATTTGGAAAATACCTAACTTCCTCCTTGGTTATATGAGTCATAGTGGAAGAATGAAAAGCAAATAGTGGTTTTCCAAATGTCAGCAGTAAGTTTTATTTCCCTCTGCTAAGTCGATAGAGACCCTGAAATTTTGGAAAGCTGGAAGATTCAAGAGAATGTTCTGAATCATCATTCACATATATTTGTTTCCAGTTGTTTCTGTAGGGCCTTGTGGTATTACCTTAATGGCACTCTTAGGTGTGCTTTGTGCCTTGTAAGACAAGACCCACGTTAAGTCATAGGATGAATACCTGTGTGGTCCTGCTGCTGGCTCCAGGTTCTTGAACATCAAGCTCTGGCTTGTCTGGTCCCTTCTTTTAGCTGCTCATCCTGCCACAGTGGCTGTTAGGGCTTCTGCCATCCTAACCCAGCTCATGCCCTGGAGTGAGTCACCACTTTCCTGCCTGGGATTTCATTTTCCTTCCAAATTCTGAAATGAGCCAGGACACTGGTATAATCATAGTCCTCCAAACAGCTCCTCTTAGACAAGAAACTCTTAACCTGTGATCTATTTTGTTTTAGGACAAAGATGTTGCTCGACTCCAAGATTTCCAGGAACTGGAACTGGTTCTAATGATAAGTGAAAATAATTTTCTCTTCAGAAATGCTGCATCCACACTGGCTGAAAGGCCTTGCTATAACAGGAGAGCTTCAAAACTGACATACTAATGCAGCAGGGACTTTGTCACTGAATACTGTGACAATGTGTATAACCTCTGGGCCAAGGACAAGCCATTGATCCCAAAGCCTTGGATACCCACAAGGGCCCCTGGTGCCACTGCATAGTGTACATTGATGTCGTCCTGCCAAGACAGGAAGCCCCTGCTCCTCCCCCTCCCCCCCCAGCAGCGGTGCCACTCTTCCAAGCCTCTTGGTGCACAATAAACCTATCACTAAAGCTTTGAACAGCTAAGAAATGGTCTGAAGAAGCAGATGCTGAGGTTCTGTGCAGTGCAGAATAGAAGAGATGAAGAAGTGGTTGAGAGAAGTGGAGCCTGCTCTGGCAACTCTTGTAGTCAGTGTGCCTGAAGAGCTGCTGCACTAATCTTGCTGCTGCATGCCCATGACTCCTGAAATTGCCAGCTGACTAGAGAGGAAGGCTGGGGAAAGCACAGGTTCTGGACAAAGGGATGTTAGTATGTTATGTGGCTATGAGGGTTCAAATAACGTATTTATAAATGTTACTCAGGTTCAAAGTATTTAAGATTACAGATACCTAATTGTAAATAGGCTGTTAACCAAAAGAGCTTTCCTTCCCGACCTCCCCAAGTCTTTATGAACACTCACTCACAGGACTGCTTCCCCCGCGGTCATCTCTCATTTCCTCCCCTTCTCCGCCACTAGAGGGCTCTCCTGATGCTTTCTAAAAGAGCCACTGCGTTTTTACTTGGACCCAGCAACCTGTCATCCATGTGCCTCAGTGCACCACTGAAGAGCACAAACATTGCCAATCCATGTTCTCCACTCTCATTTACCACTGGAAATGAAAAGCAGTTTTTAAGTCTGAATCTGTTGCTATTTTAAAGGTTATTGGGGGAAACTGAACTAAAGGAGTAAGCATCTTTATTTTTGTATCAAAGATAAAGGTTATTTTGAAATTATTAGGATTTTTACACAGTTCTAAAATCTGTTTGCTTTTGTAAACAAATTGTTTGATCATAAGGAGCCCTACTGCCACCACCAATCCACTCAAAGGTTGTGAGTCAATCAGACTAAACAACACCGCTGGTTAAACTCTCTTGAGCACAGCATAAGAATTTTTTTTCAGGAATACATGAAAGGATTCTTCTTTTTCTTCAGCATCATTAATGTTTTTTGTTTTTGCTTTTGTTTTTTAAAGTCACTGTCTTGTTGAGACAAACAGCTTAACTTTAGACATAGGAACTCAGCCCATGTAGACCAACAGGAGAGCTGGGGTTGAAGCCAGCTGTTAAAGAGCATCCCTGCTGTCTTAAGATGCTTTCTCCCACAGTGCCTAGAGTTTCTAAAGAAACTTAACTTCCTGACTCTGTTAACTTATTTTTATTAGAACGCTACATTGTGTGTGAATGTGCAGATGTCAGTGGAAGAGGATGTTGTGCTTAAGGTAATGGCCTCCTGCTGTTGCCTGAGCTCCAGAATGAGGTTGAGGTGTTCTTCCGACTTAATTCTATCCCCCAGGTGCAGCTGGTGGCTTCCTCACTCTTGTCATCGAGTGTTTGCATAGCCCATAGCTGAATGAAGGTTGCTTATCACCTTTCTCTCAAGTGCTTTGAAGAAGAAACCACTCTTGTGATTCAACTAATTAGAAACTACTTTGTCTAGCTGTATTAAACTTTTTTTAAAATTTTCTTTGAAACAAGTTAACAATTTACAGACAAAATTAAATATGAGTCTTTCCTGAAAGAAATAAATTCTGTATTAACCCATGTCTAAATTACTGGGGTTAAAGTTTTCAAGTCACCAGATTAACTAGTTTCTGAGAAGCAGTGGAGGTGTTGGCTGGGAGGGAGCCTGCACAGGGTGTGCCAGCGCACGGCCCAAGCTCAGAAGGGATCTAGGTGTTAGCAACCCAGGCAGAGGTGTCCATGTGCCTCTGTTCTGGACTGGTTCCTCCTCCCCTTCATAAAACCCTCTGTGGTCCATGCCTATGACAGCAGGTTAAGACTGCACAGTTGCTGGTAGAAGAGTTTAACGTCTTAATCTATGCATTCAGAGAAGTATTTTTATATGCACTGTGTCATTTATAATGAGGATTTTTTTTTAGCTTTGTTAACTGTGAATTCACCCCTCCTCCACAGCATATTTAAAGCATGTGTTCACACTATGTGTAAACATTTCTTGGAAGATTCTTTTCTTTGGGCATCACAGATTCTTTATCTAACAGGTGTTATTAAAATTAAATATTCACTAACCAATCCCATTTTCTTTCATTTTGGCTTCCTAAATATCACTGTCCTCCAAATCACAGGCAAACCCAACTTACCAGGCAGTCTGAGGGAGCTAGTATACCCTACCTAAGCTGCCTCTCTACACGGTGCAGCACTCAGTGGACCTGGACACAGATTTTGTGTGGCATCTTCTCTCCCAGTTCACAGCAGTTGCTTCATTTCCCTGGAGTCTCTGAGCGAGCTAGATGGAGGTCATCCCCCATTAACCACATTTTTTGGTTATCCTATTTACTTGACACAACTGAGCCTCTCCTTTGGGCTGTCAGCACCTGTCAGGTTCTCAATGAGCTCAGAAGCAAACTCCCCCAAGACAGGAGAGGAAAACAGCCTTACACCTTCAGATCTTCAGCTGACAAGGCTGCTGAATGAACCTGCTTCTCAGTTGGTTTAGGCCAGCTAGTGCCTCACAAAGCAGACGTCATACCAAATTGGCCTAATAAATCAGAGAGCATAGCAGAGACCTTTTTCTTAGCACCAAGGAGAGGCAGAATAATTTGGGCATTTGTACTTTCATACTTGCTTTATCACAAGGATGAAAGTTGCCTTCCATATACTCATAAACATCCTGGGCAGAAACAGCCTGCCAAAAAAAACCGTAATTAACCTTTAACAAACGGTCCTGCGGCACAGATGGACCCAAAGCATACTGAAGAAAACCAGATCAAAGTGGCCATTTCCACATCTGCAAACAAACCACTTTGGTGGGAAAGAACAGAACTACCACTGCAAACAGTCATATCACCCTAAGATGAAGGTGAGACAGGAGGCCAGGAAACCCAGGATGGTAGCAGAGATCCAATCTGACTATCAGCCTGGTACCAAGAGGACTTTGACCTACATCAAATAAACCTGTTGGCTTGCTCAAACAGTTCATTGATAGCCCCTATGTTGTTGGCCTGCTGGGGTTAGGGAGCAAGGATGGGCCTCTGCTGGATTGAGAGCAAAGAACCCTGGGCCTCCAGACTTGTATGGAGCCTGCCTGCAGCCAACTTCTAAAGGAGTGAGGAAGTAAAGTTCCATGTGCCCTTAGCTCCTGGAGAATCCACTCAGAGGCTGGAGGATGACATGGAGCTATTCTCAGTAGCTTTCCCACAAGTCCAAGGGTCAAATTTAAGGACCTTTTCATGCATCTGAACAGCAGAGCAGAAACTACTGGCAATGGCCCAGTGGATTTTGGCTGTGAAGACAGGTTTTCCAGCCCAAAGTTTTGAGTCTGAAGTTACCAGATAGCTAAGCTGTGTAGATACGGATGAGTTCCTCCATTGCCTTTCCCCATTCATCCAAAGGTCCTACCCCCAAACTTTGAGAAAAGGTAGGAAGGAAAAGGCAATAGCGAGTGTATACAGTGTTGACCACACAGCTTTATTCAGTCTCTATTATAATGCATTCAGGCAGCACCCAGAGTATAATAGTTGGTTCCTAGGACAATCTGACCTGGCAGTCTTCTGTTTGAAGTGAAAAAAATTTTAAAAAATAGGTTAGAAAATATGAAAAGTGTAGTGCAGTGTGAAACTAATGCCAGATTGGGAATTGAGATCCAGGGCTAGACGGGGCTCTACTTCAAACTAACTGTGTCCTCTCAGGCCTTGTTTCAGCCTCATTCACGCATTCACATGACTGTTCTGTAAGGCACTTAACAGAACAACCCTCTCACAAATGCCCCCCAATGGCTATCAAGTCCATTCAATAGATTTGTGATGTCATTTTCCAGCAAAGAGCAGGAAGAAATCCCAGGAATAGATTTCAGGCAAGTCCAGCATCTTTGGCCATCCCGTAGAAGATGCCTCCAGCTGCAATGAGGTTGGTTGGAGAATCGAACTCAGCGATTATACCTTTGTCTAGGACAAGGATCCTGGACCCAAAAAAGAAAAGAAAAGAAAAAGAAGTGATCAAGTCTTCATCTGCACAGCTGCAGAGTCCAATCCTCCTGCCCTTCTGGGTGCTGTTCAGGCCCCACAGTACCATGCCAGCCCACCCACCTCAGTCTACCCACCCAGCACAGGCGCTCCATATGTGCAAGCTTGCAAAGCTGGTTATTTTTGCCTTTCTGTTAACTCTCCTGGCAAATGAAGCTGGTTCAGGGATCAAACACAAGGTCCTATTCATCTCTGCTAGTGTGGGCCCTGAAAACCTTCCCTAATGAGCCCTTCCCCTTGCTGGGGTCGCAGAGCTTCAGCAGGCTGAGCGCGGGGAGCCAGGGCCTGCGCTGGGCCCTGTGTACATCCATCTGCTTTGTGCCAGCTCACAAAGGCACCCGGCGGGAAACAGCTGCAGTGATGCCTGACACTGGAATCTAGGGCTCGGGCTACAGCTCTGGCTGCTGCTGCTGCTGCTGTTGGGTGGATTCCCCTCACCCACCCACGCCCCCACAGTTAAGCAGGCCTGAACCTGGTGCAAGGCCAACAGGCAGTTTACCCTGGGTGAGGTTAGAAGGGACAACCCTCCACCTCCCCAAGCACGGAGAGGTGATCCTCTGTGGGAAGGCTGGGCTGCTTTATGACTTCCTGCCTGCCAGGCTCTCAGAGCCACACAGAGAAAAGGAGTGTTTCTGTGGCTGACATAGCCGCTGCTCAAATTGGGGCCAGGAGACTACCCCCCCGCTTCCAAAAATCACAATCTTTAGTACTGAAGATGAGACAGGTTCTTCAGTTAAGAACCAAGTGAGTTCCCATGATCCTCAAAGTGCAGCCTTTGCTTCTCTCCACCTCTGCCCCCCACCTTCCCCCACCCAGCCTAGCGCCATGTGTCTCAGCCCTTCTACCCCCAAATCCTCATTTTTCCATTCCCACCCCTTGTTCATCCTCTGCCACCTGGCTGGTACTGCTTCTCCCTTAGGGCCTGAGCAGCCCCGTGGTGGATAGCCTTCCTCCCTGCTTCCTTCCTGTGGGCTGATTACAGGTTCTGTAGCCTGACCAATTGATTTCTGCCTGCACTACTAGAATGAATGACCTTCTAATCCCCAAGGTGAGGCTAGGGCTGCTAACAACCCTTTTTTTTTCTTTTGCTTAGGGCTAGGATGGATCCTTTCAGTCCAGTCCTATTCCTCTCCCAAACCCTGTCCACCCTCCTTTCTCTTCCTGCAGGGCTTTGGTAGGGACAGTTCAGAAAGAGGGTAACATCAGACATTCCACCTGGGCACCCCAGATCCTGCTGGAGGGAACACTTCCAAGAGAGAGTCTGCCTTACCCCCTAATCATGGTCCCTTTCCACTTCCACGCTGCCCTTCATGTGTTTACTGAGCACCTGCAAGCCTGATGATACATTTGCGCTATACTCCTTCCACATCCATGTGGCCTTGTTCCCGCCTCCAGCCTCCTCCTCCCCTCAGCGCGTCCACACCTCAAGTCTCTAGGGAGCCCAGCCTGCCAGGCCAACACCAGTCTTACAGGAGGCTTCCGAGTCACCTAGCTCCTCCCCTTGGCCTCTGCCCTTTGGCATCTAGCACAAATATGTCGAGATCATAAAGGTTCCATTCACGAATGGCTTCCCCATGGAGGGCCCTTTTCTCAACCTTACCAGGAACTAGTGATGAGGTTACAATCAGTGGACCTGCAGGGGCTGGGAAGCAAACCAACCTTTCCCCACATGGTATTTCATATGGAGGTTAAACATCATATTTCATCGACACCTTGCAGTAGTCCTGAGAGACATCATTTTCATTTGAAATAGGCTCAGCACAGCCTTTGCAAACCACCCAACGTTTTACAGCAGCCAGAGACTGGGTCCTCTGGCTGAGAAACAGGGCTCCCACCACTACAGGAAGGGGGGTTCTTACGATGCTATCAGGGGCTCATGCACCTCCAGAGCTGCTATCTCACCAGTGACCCAGTGTGATTACCCATCACACTGTGTTAGTGAGGTGGGAACAAAGTGACAGGCACTCCGTCAATGGGTTAAGAGGGGTGGGCATGAGGGACTTTCTCCCCTCTCCCCGCCAATAGCAGGAGGCAGGATAGAAGTAGTCTATGCACAATTCCCTATGCTTGGAGACCCCTCCAGATACCCTGTTCCTACATGTTGGTAACTTTAAAGTGTCCCCTGGGTCTTAGAATATGTCACTGTGCCCTTACCTCTGTGCCTAGCCCAGGTAACGCTGCTCTATTCTGCCTGCCTTCCTTCCTTCCTTCCTTCCTTCCTTCCTTCCTTTTCTTCTCTTTCTTTCCTTCCTTCTTCCTCCCTCCCTCTTTCCTTCTCTTTTTTCCTTCTTCCCTCCCTCCCTCCCTTCCCCCTCTTCTTCTTTCTTTCTTTTCTTTCTTTCTTTCTCTCTCCCTCTTTCTTTCTTTCTCTTTCTCTCTTTCTTTCTTTTTTTCTTCTTTCTTTTTTGGGTGCCAGGACTTGAACTCAGGGTCTGGGTGCTGTCCCTGGGTTTTTTTGTTTTGCTTTTTGTTCAAGGCTAGTACACCTACCACTTGAGCCACAGCTGCACTTCCAGCCTTTCTTGGCAGTTAATTGGAGGTAAGAGTCCCATGAAGATCTCATGGACTCTTCTGTATGGGCTAGCTTTGAATTGCAATTCTCCAGATCTCAGCTTTCTCAGTAACTAGGATTACAGGAGTGAACCACCAGTGCCTGGCTTCTTGTCCACATCTTGGGAAATCCTTCTCCTAGGGGGGAACTTATTGTTATTTGTTTTTTTTTTGCCACGTGCCATTTTTGGATATTTATAACATAATTCAAGGGTCATACAAAAATATCAATATAGGTAGACGGGCTTCAGGCAGCCAATGAGAATGAGTCTGTTTCATCCTGTACTAAGTGATTTTGAAGGCCTTATTCAGCATGTGGAATGACAAAATGGTTCCCTGGCCCTGATAGCCAATCCCAGGATTTCTCCCATCCCCAGATACCCTAATCTGCCCTGCAACCCTCTCCCCCACAAAATCAGGTCCCCTCGTCCCACCTGGTGTAGTCCATGATTGTGTTAAGCCGGTGGGCGATGGTCAGCACAGTGCAGTTTTCAAACTGGGTGCGGATGGTTGCCTGGATGAGGTCATCGGTCTCCAGATCAATGGCAGCAGTGGCCTCATCCAAAACCAGGATTCGGCTCTTGCGGAGTAAGGCTCGGGCCAAGCACACAAGTTGCCTCTGGCCAACACTAGGGAGCAGGAAGGTAAGCATTCCAGCTGGGACCCTCCCCCCCCTACTTTCCAGGCCTTGCTCCCAGACTTGCTTCTGTCCCTGCTCCTCAACAGCCTAGGAATGGTGTACTATCTGCCTCTCCCATGTCTGCCACAGCCCAGCCCTCTTGCAACAGGATACCCCACTGCTAATGAGGGTGTTGAGAGCAGGTAGGGTCACTGGTAAACATCACTGTGAACATTCTAATCTATTTGGCCGTCTAGGCCTCCTCTTTCTGTGCATTCTTCCACATCCTCACTACTGTACTATTGCCATGGTATGTCTGCTTCACTTTAGTCATTAACACCTTAGTAAGAACATGTGCAGCCTATGATGATACCATTCAGACAGTCAGTGCCTAGTCTGTGGTATTACAGACTAGGGCTCTATTTGTGGGAGAAAGAGAGGGTTAGTGGAAGACCGGGGGACTCCCCATGTTTGTTCACTGGGGACCAGAAGGGGCAGATGCAAACTTTCAACCTCCTGCCTTAGAAGCCAAATTCCAGTAGACAAAGCAAGGCTGTGTTCCCAACCACAGAGGCCACAGCACCCCCACACCCAAGGACAAATACTTCACCCCTTCCCAGCCAGTGAGTCACAGCCAGAAGTGAAGGCCAGCCTCCTTCCCTGGCCCATTCCCGCAACTAATGAAGGTTCTGGCAGCAGAATGAGTGTCCAGATAGAACTTAGGGTTGATTTATGGTGGACTGGCACAGAATAAAGGTTATGAATAAAGTGGCCACAGGCTTAGTAAGAGAGGAGGGAAAAGAGTTGATTTGGTTCTCCTGTGCTGGGGGTGGGGGGAGATTGCTGGGGTGTGGGAGTGTTGGACAAGCAGGACAGGAGGTCAGAGGTAGAAAGCCCGTACTGTCTGTCAGCCACCCCCAACATGATTATGCAAGTGAAAGGCAGTTAAAGTGCATATTCAGACTTAAAGGACTGCCTGGGGTAGCAGGCAGTTCCATCCCTGTCTATTTGAGGGAAAGGAGGGAAGGTTCGGGACAAGGCCTCTCGCTTCCAAACTCCCTACTTCCCTCCTGATTAGGTGAGCAGCTACATGGACAAATGATTTCATACCATGGAGACTTATTTCAACCCACCGGACTCCAGTAGAGATTAAACAAACCAGGTGCTAGCTATTCTGGAGGCTGAGATCTGAGGATCAATGTTCAAAGCTGGTACACATAGACAAATCAGAGAAACTCTGATCTCCAGCTAGCCAGCAAAAAAATCCCCAGAAGTGGAAACGTGGTTCAATGGGTAGAGCACCAGCCCTGAGCAAATAAGCCAATGGGGAGTGTGTGGTCTTGAGTTCAAGTCCCAGTATTGACAAGATTAAACAAGATAGTAGTGGCAGAAGTCCTTCGAATAGTGTCAACACTGCAAATGTAAAGCTTGCTGTGTCAAATGTTGAGGTCTAAGGACAGAGAATATGAACTGAATGAACTGAATATAGAAATTGTCAAGGGCTGGTTGGTAGCGCATTTGCTTAGCATGCCAAAGAAAGAAAACAGAAAAACGGCTCTCCTTTGATGCCAGACTTCAGCACCCCCAGATTTCCCCAGCGTGGGCTTGTGCTTCTCACCTTTCCACTTCCCTCCTACCTGAGATTCTCTCCACCCTCTGAGCACTGGAAGTCCAGGCCTGCTGGCTGGGTTCTCACAAATGTATGTAGGTGAGACAGCTCCAAGGCCTTCCAAATGTCCTCCTCTGAGTAATGGTTGAAGGGGTCCAGATTCATGCGCAGGGTCCCCGAGAACAGAATGGGGTCCTGATGATAAAAGAAGTCCTCAGGAGCGGGGCACTGGTGGCTCACACCTGTAATCCTACCTTCTTAGGAGGCTGAGACCTGAGGATCGAAGTTCAAAGCCAGCAGGGCCAGGAAAGTCTGTGAGACTTTTTTTTTCCCCCAGTCATGGGGCTTGAACTCTGGGCCTCCATTGGCTCTTCAGCTCAAGGCTAGCTCTCTACCACTTGAGCCACAGCGCCACTTCCAGTTTTCTAAGTCGTTTATTGGAGATAAGAGTCTTACAGACTTTCCTGCTGGGGCTGGCTTTGAACTGTGATCCTCAGCTCTCAGCCCTGAGTAGCTAGGATTACAGGCATGAGCAACAGGCACCTGACTCATGAGACTCTTATCTACTATAAATTACTTGGAAAAAGCCAGAAGTGGGGCTGGGAAGGTGGCTCAGTGGTAGAGTGCTTGCCTTGTATGCATGAAGCTCTGGGTTCGATTCCTCAGCACCATGTAAGCAGAAAAAAGCTGGAAGTGGCACTGTGGCTCAAGTGGTAGAGTGCTAGCCTTGAGCTAAAGAGCGGAGGGACAGCATCCAGGCCCAGAGTTCAGGCCCCATGACACACACACACAAAAAAAGCCAGAAGTGGTGCTATGGCTAACGGGGTAGAGGACTAGCCTTGAGCAAAAGAAGCTCAGGGACAGCACCCATGCCCTGAGTTCAAGACCCAGGACTGGCACACACACACACACACACACACACAAAGAAGGCCTTAGAGGGAAGCAGCTCAGGCTCCATTAACAGCCGTGGGACACAGGTGCAGAGAAAGAGAGAACGATTCAGGTGGTAATATTCACACTCTGTCCCCAGCCCTCCAAGAAGAGATAGAAAATTGCCTGCGGGGGAGTGATAAACCTCAGCCTGGACAGTCACGAAAGCCCTCTGCTTATGCAGCAACCAGAGCCACTAATCTGCTTGGAAGCGTCCAGTTGACAGAAAAAAAAAAAATACCTGGAGGAACCAGCAAAAGTGCCATGGAATTACAATTCCAGGCTGAGCAAACAGACCAGAATAGGGCGTTTCAAGGATAGGGTGCCTGCAGGGGTCTTACGGTCCTTCCCTTTTGCTATCCCAGGACATCCAAAGGTCTCAGCTGGACCAGGGCATGTCTGGCCCTTCCAGATCCCTGACTGGATGGTTCTGGTCCTTCTGTAATGTTTCTGCCTCCCCACCGATATCCAAGGCCACTCTCAGTTCTCAAGCTAACAGAATAGGGGAGGGGCTTGTGCCCTAAGGTTACTGGCCAGTGCAGTCAGGTCGTGGCAGGCTCCTACCTGGGGGATGATGGTGAGCTGTGAACGCAGGTCATGGAGGCCAATATTGGCCACATTGAGGCCATCGATGAGGATTTCACCCTCAGCTGCCTCCAGGATTCGGAAGAGGCTGAGGGTCATGGAAGATTTGCCAGCCCCGGTGCGACCCACGATGCCCACCTGCCAGGATTGGGGAAGGGGTTATGAGGAGAAGCTAGGTGTATACAGGAGCATTTCCAGGTTTCCCCTAGCAGCCAAGCAGAGGTCTGGACAGAACACTTGCTCAGCATGCAGAGACCTGCCTTGCCCATGAGCATCATGACTGTGTCCTCAGGCACAAGTACCTTCTCGCCACCTCGCACATGCAATGTCAAATTCCTCAGCACCAAATCCAGGCCCGGTCGGTACCTCACGGAATAGTTCTGGAACTTCACTTCTCCTTTCAAGGGCCAGTCTTTGGGAGGGCGGCTGCCCTCTATCACCCATGGGGCCTGGTGGGAAGACAGATTCTAAGCAAGGTGGCTACCAGCCAGGACCCTCTCTTACTTTCCAGCACCTTCTCTCCCAAGCCTCCTTTCCTCAATCCTCACCCACTGGGGTCCCTGGGGAAAGTCCTGGCACTCATGGCTCAACAAATCCTTTATCCCTCTGATCTTTTTTTGTTCTTTTTCTTGGATGGAACACAGAAGGTCGAACATGCTAAGCAAGTGCTTTGCCACTGAACTACATACACCCTACTATACAGTCCTTTTGCTTTTAGTTGCTTTTGTTTTTTCCCTCCCTCTAATTAGAATGTTGTGCCAGCTTTTCTCCAGCTGGCCTTACACAGCAGTCTTCCTACTTCTGCCTCTCAAGTAGCTGGGATTGTAGATAAGTGCCACCACACTGAGCTTGTGTGTGTGTGTGTGTGTGTGTGTGTGTGTGTGTGTGTGTGTGTGTCCCTGCACGCGCACTCTTGCTTGGCTTTTTCCCTCAAGGCTGGAAACTCTGCTACCTGAGCCACAGATCCACTTTTGGCTTTTTGCTGGTTAATTGGAGATAACAGTCTTATAGACTTTTCTGCCCAGGCTGGTTTCCAGGCATAAGCCTCAGATCTTAGCCTCCTGAGTAGCTAGGATCACAGGTGTGAGCCACTAGGGCTTACCCAGAAAAACATTGTCTAGATTGGATCCCAGCATGTCACAAGTGATTGGGGTTAGTCGAAAGCAGGTTGTGGGAGGAGCCAAAAGCAGGTAACCAGGAAATGGAGATGGCCTGCGTAGGCCAGTTTAAAAGGAGCATAATGACAAAGGATCGCTCAGAACTGGGACATCAGGATGCAGGGAACAAGGAAGGTTTGCTTGTGTGTCAAGAATGGAAGATCAGACAGAACATTTTTGCACACGGATGGGAATCCTCCTCCAAGACAGACACCAGAAGAGACAGAGAAGGGATGGAGGAAGTCATATCTCTGAGGCCTTGAGAGGAGCCAGAGGGCCTCGGTTTTGAAGCGAGGAGGGAAACCACCTGCTCAGGGAAAGGAAGGGGGTGATGAAGGCAGTTCAATTCTTCTAACCTAGTTTCTCATGGAAGGAAGTGGCAGGCAGGTCAACAGCTGAGCACAGGGAAATGTGATTTGAGGACAATGTTCCAAAGAGGTCTTTCTGAACATGGGAACATGTGCTTCTTGGGAAGCAGAGCAAGATGTGGGAATAAACTTGAAATCCAATCAGTGATTTTTTTTTTTCCTCCAGCAATGTTTAGCTGCTCAGTGCCAGTATGAAGAAGGTGGACAGATGGGTACAGGCAGGGAGGGTTTTTTATAGGTGATTATGAGAAAGAGAAGGGGGAAAAAGAAGGTCAAAGGAGGAAGGGAGAAGCAGAGGGAGAGGGAGAGGAGAGGTGAGAGTTGAGAGTTGAAAGTATTCATGTGTGTGTGTGTGTGTGTGTGTGTGTGTGTGTGTTTTGTCAGTTGTTGGGCTTGAACTCTGGGCCTAGGCGCTGTCCCTCAGCTCTTCAGCTCAAGGTGAGCATGCTACCGCTTGAGCCACAGTGCCACTTCTGGTTTTCTGGCAGGTTAATTAGAGATAAGTGTCTCATAGACTTTCTGCCCAGGCTGGCTTTGAACTGAGCTCCTCAGGTCTCCTGAGTAGCTAGGATTACAGTCGTAAGCCACGGGCACCCGGCTCCACTAGATTCTTCTTCTTCTTCTTCTTTTTTGGTCAGTCGTGGGGCCTGAACTCTGGGTCTGGGCACTGTCCCTGAGCTTTTTTTGCTCAAGGGTATCACTCTACTGCTTAAGCCACAGAAACATTTCCTGCTTTTTCTGTTTATGTGGTACTGAGGAATCAAACCTAGGGCTTCATGCATGCTAGGCAAGAGCTTTACCAGGAAGCCACATTCCCAGCCCTGGCATTTTTTAAAAAGTGAGTGCTGTGAGTGATTGACACTAATTGCAGAGATGGTGTGGTTGTCAAGTGTGAAGAGGTCTAAGGTGTGTGCATGGCAGGGGATGGCAAGAAAAGCTTGAATATCCCAGTAGAGACAATTCCTTAGCCCCTAATAAAGGTTCTGATGCCCAACTTCTGCTCCTCTGATCCCTAGTTCCTGGCTAGAATGTCTGCCATCTTAACAGCCCTGCTCATCTGACCTAGTCTGTCAAAACCTACATATGCTTCATGCCTCAGCTCACCCTCTGATTGCCTCAGCAATCCAAAATCTGCCTTCACTGGGTATTCCAGTCCAGAGTGTTTGTCATCTCCTAAAGAATCATGTGTCTTACCTTTCCACTGGATGGGAAACTAATGGATCCCCTGTCTTGGTCAACTCTGAGCCCTTCTAGCACTGACCTCTTGCTGATACCCTAAGGTTGGATGGATGAACAGACTGGTGGATAGATGGATGGAGAGATACCTAAACAGCTGGCTTGATGTGCAGGGAAAACAGACTACCAACCATCCTTTCTCAGTCAGTCCAGATTATTCCTTTTGTCCTCACCCAGGGTCATCTCTGGACTCACCTCAGTCTCTGTCCTAGAATAGTCCTTGACTCTCTCCACCGCCACAATATTTGATTCCAGGTCTGATATCATTCGGATCATCCAGTTCAGCACGGTTGTTACCTGGCCCAAAGGACTGGATTATGAGAGGGCACTCATCCTACCTGCAGTGGCTTTGGGAAGAGTCCTGTCCTTGATCCTGGAATCCTTTTTACAGGTATATACTACTTGGAGCTCTAAGCAGGGCTGTGTCTCAGGCAATAGCAATGTGACTTAACCAAGGACTGTCTCACTTAGTGTTTCTCCAGTATAAGACTTACCCAGAGCCATCTTGTTAAAATGCAGCTCGTGAGTCTGAAGTGGGACCAGAGAGTTTTCATTCCTAACAAGCTCCCAGAAGATGGCACTGCGGCCAGGCCAGGGGCCACACTTTGCCTACTAAGAAGTCCTGATAGAACCAGGAGCTCTCTCCTGCACCCAGTGAATGTGAATGTTTATTTTAATAAGCTCCCCAGGTGATGCACAAGCCCTGTTAATATTTGAGAAGAAAGGCTGGCCTGTCCTGGTGGACTGGCCTTTTGTGTACCTATGCATTCAAGATCTGAACCATCTAAGGTACCAATGCTGATCATCTGCTTTATAATTACAGTTCTATCCCTCCATGTCAATTCAGGCTGGAATCAAGGTGAACTGCCTGACCTCTAGTCCAGCTTCCAGTCACCTGATCTGTGTAAACATGCCCCACCCTCACAGATACTCCAATCTACAGAATGTAGATGAAATTATATAGTATTTGCATAAAACCTGCTCACATTCTCCTGAATGCTTTAAATCATCTCTAAGTTACTTATAATACTATATACAATGCCCACACTTCATTTGCATGGATTTAGCATACTACACAAGGCATGAAGAATTCAAGTCTTGCTTTTATGGAAGTTTCTGGAATTTTCCCTCCCCCATTTCCATATTCCCCCCACCTCCAGGTATATGGTTAAATCTCAAGGATACAGAACTCATTTAGCTTTCTCTGCAGGCATGTGAACCTGAAGTGCAGTCTAGCCCAAATTTGCCTTAGCTCAGATCTCTGTCAGGTTCACCTACATTAGGTCCAACCAAACATGACCAAGTTCTGTTTGGCCTTTGGGGCTCAGCATCAAGATCCTTTCTCCAGGCTCACACCTGTAATCCTAGCTACTCAGGAGGCATCTGATAATTGCAGTTCAAAGCCAGCCAGACAGGAAAGTCTGTGAGACTCTTATCTCCAATTAACTGCCCAAGTGGTAGAGCTATGCCTCAAGTGGTAGAGCAATAATCTTGAGCAAGAAAAAACTCAGGGACAGTGCCCAGGCCCTAAGTTCAAGTCTCAGTACCAAAAAAAGAAAAAAAAAAGATCATCTCACCCCCACCCACCCCACAGAGCAGGGAAACTGTGAGATTGTGTGTGTATGTGTGCTGGTACTGGGGCTTGAGCTAGGGGCCTGGGCACTGTCTCTGTGCTCTTCTGCTCAAGGCTGGTACTCTACCACTTGGAGCCACAGTGTCACTTCCAGTTTTCTGGTGGTTAGAGATAACAATCTCACAGGTTTTCCTGTCTGGGCTGGCTTTGAACCATGATCCTCAGATCTCAGTCTCTTGTGTAGCCAGGATTACAGGCATGAGCCACTAGCGCTTGGCTCCCTTAGCATTTTTTGCTCAAGGTTGGCACTTAACCACTTTAGCTGCAGCTCCATTTTTGGCTTTTTGGTAATTAATTGGAGATCAGAATCTCACAGACTTCCCTGCAGGGGCTAGTTTCAAATCTCAATCTTTAGATCTTAGTCTACTGAGTAACTAGAATTACAGGCCTGGTTTTCTCTGGGCTCTAATCACATTCTGTACCACCCACCACAGCATGCTTGTCATTTCCCAGCTGATGAGTCTCTCCATGCCTGACAGAGAGCAAAACTGGTGGTTCATCTCCATATTGGGTAGAAAGGGCATTTAGGAGATCCATATGACACTTGCTTGTGGTTCCAATCCCAGAAAGCCTGGGAAGAAGAGAGGGTGGGAAGGTCCTCCATACCTCTAGGGCATAGGACACAGACAGGCCCACCAGCCCTGGGTTCAGGCTGCTTCTCCCAATCACTGCAAACAGCGCGGCAAAGAGCACCACACAGTTCCCCACAAACTCCACATGGATGCCCAGCCACCTGCAAGGGGAGGGGGAGACACCAAACACAGAGGAGGAGGGGGGCAGGAGTTGGAAGGGCCAGGACTCAGAAAATTAAAGGGCTCTCTGCTCCTGGGGGAAAAGTGGAAGAAGACGTCTCACCTGTTGGAGGCGATGTAGGGGTAACAGCTCTTCTGGTTGCTGTCCACCTTGCTATCACTGAGGGCCTTGAAGTCCTGGCTGCGATGGTAGGCTCTGATGACACTGGACCCAGTCACCGTCTCCGAAAAGTGGGAGTAGATGGGTGAGCGGCTGACTGATTCCAGCCGCTTCAGTTGCCGGGATGTGGCCACATAGAAACGCTGACAGGGGATGGGGAAGGGACTCAGCGTCAGAGCCATGGAACCCCCAGCCCAGTCATACCTGTCCTTTGTTCCCATGGGTCTTCCACTGTCCCCATGGCACCTTGCTGCCTTCCCCTACCTCCCTTTAGAGACTTAAGCTCTTGATGTACATTGTATCCTTTCCCTTTGCTCACTGGGCCAGGCTACTTCTTCCACGAAGCCTTCCATGATTCCCTCTTCGCTCCTGTTCCACTCCCATTTAGGCCTGGATCTTAACATTGCTCTTGTCTGGTCTCCAGTGAGATGTCTGGGTCTACCTAGTAGTCCTAGCAAGGTGCTTACACTCCAAATGATTTGAAGCTGCTCCCTCTTAGCTCCCTCAAAAGTGTGGCCCTGGGGCCGGGAAGGTGGCTCAGTGGTAGAGCGCTTGCCTTGCATGTCTGAGGCCCTGGGTTCGATTCCCCAGCACCACATAAGCAAAAAGAAAAAAAGCCAGAAGTGGCGGTGTGGCTCAAGTGGTAGAGCGCTAGCCTTGAGCTGAAGAGCTGAGGGACAGCGCCCAGGCCCAGAGTTCAGGCCCCATGACCGGACCCCCCCCAAAAAAAAAGTGTGGCTCTGCCGCATTTTCCAGCCTCAACATGGGCAGGGCTGCTTAGGAGGCACAGACAGGAGGCTTCCCTGGCCAGCATGGAGCATAACCCCAGTCATGGCCTCCACACCCAGTGGTTGGGCTTCTAGTTACATGGTAGGCTTCTATCATCAACTGACTTCTTCTCTGAGGAGCAAGTCTCTGGTTAGCCATGCCTGTGTGCTGAAACATACAACACATATGCTTACACAGGTATAGAAGAAGAAAAGGACTAAGGGTCCTAAATTGTCAGTGTTTCACTAAAAACCAGACATCAGGAAAAGACCTCAGAGCCAGTCATAGCTTGAGTTGTGTGTATATGTGTGTGTGTGTTGGTACTGGGGTTTGAATTCAGAGCCTGGATGTTGTCCCTCAGCTTTTTTGCTCAAAGCTGGTGCTCTATTACTTGAGTCATAGCCCACTTCTGGCTATGACTCATGGAATTTTCTGTCTGGGCTGGCTTTTTACCATGATTTCCAGATCTCAGTCTCCTGAGAGGTTAGGATTACAGGCGTGAACCACCAGAGCTATGAGTTACACATTTTATTCTCATATCAACACTATGAGGCAGGTTCTAAGAATCTAATTTACAGGTAAGTTAAATTTGTTTCCAGGAAGGGCTGTACTATTCCTAAGGCAGCTGAGCTGTAACATAGCTCCCAGGAGTGCTGAGTCCACATAAAAGTCTGGCTGGATGGTACACCCTCCATGTTAGAGCCCTGTCCTCTTCAGCCCTACCTACTCATAACCACACCCACCTCAGCCCCACCCATGACACATAGCCACGCCCATACAACCTTGCCCACACCTCGGCCCCGCCCATCTAGGTGCATGCCCACCCACTAGAGTACCTGCACAAAGATATAAAATACAACTAGAGGCAGGATGACCACAGAGAACAATGGTGTGCTGGCTATGATGACCACAAGGGTGGAGATGGAACTGTAGAAGGAATTGAGTAGCATGAGGATGGTGGGGGCCAGAGCCTCATCAATGACATGGATGTCCTTAGAGAAGCGATTGAGGATCCGGCCTGATGGTGTTGTATCAAAGAAGGACTGTGGTGAGCGCATCTTGTTGTGCAGCAACGTCTCGTGCAGCAGACGTGCAGCCTGGATACTACCCACCACCATCGTGAAGGCAGACAGCATCACCAGGACTCCTGTTGGGGGAGACACAAGGCAGCTTGTTACCTGGTGGGAGGGGGGGTTAAGGAGAAGAGTCGTGAGTGTATGTGTGTGTATGTGTGTGGGCGCACAGTACTAGGGCTTAAACTCAGGGCTTGGACACTGTCCTTTTGTTTTTTCACTCAGCCCTGCTGCTTTACCACTTGAGCCACACCTCCACTTCCAGCTTTTTGGTTGGAGATAGGAGTCTTTCCTGCCCCAGCTGACTTCAAACTGCAATGCTTAGATCTCAGCCTCCTGAGCAGCAAGGATTATCCTTGTGAGCCACTAGCGCCTGGCTGAGAGCAGATTCTGAGACACGGAATGGCCCTGTGGGTTAAGGAGGCTCTGATGTAGAGGTGGGGTTTAAGGGAACCTGAGAAACAGAGGAAAAGGGATCCCTTTCCAGGCACCTCCATGGGTTCACCTTGCAGAATTCCCAAGGCAGCATAGACTCCAAGCCGCTGGGAGGTATTATTCTGTTTCTCGTCCATTGTAGCCTCATTGGCCCAGTTGCTAAGCCATATGTTGGCCCCAATGGAAGCTGCACTTTGGCCTGCATACAGGAGACAGATAGCCACAGTGGTCCAGAGCCCCACAGCCTTGGCATAATCCAAGAATACATTCAGCTTCACCTGTAATGAAAGACCACGACAGTTGGAGCCAGAGGACATCAGGAGCCCTATGCTGCTGGGATCCCACCGTCAGCTCCAGCCCTGTCCACCCTACTCACAGTGCCAGTCTCTGCCTTCTCCTCCTGGATTAGCACCCCCGTTTCTTTTGTCACTTTTGCCACCTCCTCTGATTGACTCAAGTGTCTCCTGAGTGCAGGCCGGCCCTGACCTTCCCCTTCTGAAGACAAGGCACTCGTCTGTCTGTGGAAGCAGTTGATCAGAGCCAGGCAGGAGGCCTCTGACAGCTCCAGGTCAGAGGCCCAGGATAGGAGTGTCAGGGAGCATGTCCACCTGCACCCTACCTGCTGGGCCTTGGGAGCCCTTGGGAGCTCACCTCATTAATTGCCTCTGGATATCATATACACTGTTATCTGTCATGACTGTGCTGGTGCTGAATGTGTCGTCCATCAGCAGCATCCCATCTGCTCCTTCCAAGGCTGCATCAGGGATGGCATGGGGTGAGGAAAGGCACAGAAGCTGGCTGCTTCCGCTTCAGCCCTCGCGTCCCCCAACCTCCACTTCAGTGAGGAAGCATTAGACAGAATGACAGGATTTCAAAGGACAACTGGAAAGATATGGGTTAGATGACATGAAGAACTTCCTTCCAAGACTAAGAGAATCTGGGAACTTGGGCTCTGACTGAGCCCAGATCCTGTCTTCTGGATGCATGACCTCAGGTATGTTGGAAGGGCTAGAAGTGCAGCTCAAATTGTAGAAGGGTGGCCTTGATCAAACTCAAGGCCCCTGAGATCAATCCCAGCACTACAAAAAAAAAATCAATCCAAACAATACAAAACAAAACCTCTGGAAAATATCAAGGAAAGACGCTAAGTGCCGGTGGCTCACACCTGTAATCCTAACTACCCAGGAGGCTGAGATCTGAGGATTAAGGTTTGGAGCCAGCCTGGGTAGAGAAGCTCATGAGACTCTCATCTCCAATTAAGCACCACTTCTGCAAAAAATCCAGCAGTAGAACTGTGGCTCAAGTGGTACAGCACTAGCCTTGAGCAATAAAGCTCAGGGACAGCACCTGGTCTGAGTTCAAGCCCCATGACTGGCACAAAAGAAAGAGAGAAAGAGAGAGGAGAGAGAGAGAAAGAGAAAAGAAAACCTTATAAAGACTTTAGACAGGCATGAAAAATGGGTCACTTATGGCATCGCTCTGAGGATAGAGGGAAAAATGTGTCAGTTTAGCAAGGAGCATAGACTGCACTTGACCGATGTTTAAGGCAGATGGCTGCACATACAGAAATAGGGGTGCTGGGTCATCTGTCTGTTATTGGATCAAGCCTGTAATCCTAGCTACTCAAGAGATTGAAATCTGAGGATTGCTCTTTGAAGCCACTCTGGGCAGCAAAAGCCTCAAGACTCGTATCTCCAATTAACCAGCAAAAAGCCAGAAGTGGAGCTGTGGCTCAAGTGGTGGAGTGCTGCCTTGAACAAAAACAGCTAAGCAAGAGCTCAAGATCCTGAGTTCAAGCTCCGGTACCAGCACAACAAAGAAGAGGAGGAGGAGAAGGAAGAGGAGGAGGAAGAAGAAGGAAGAAGAGGCAGGAAAGTCCTGGGAGTCAAACCAGATTGTGGAGTTTTGGAGGTCAGACTGTGCAACAAGTTGGGAAGCAGGGCAGTCTGGGATGCCTGAGACTTTGGTTGGCTTGCTGGTACCTCTCAGTATCCGACACCATGCCCGGACATAGTCATTGTTCAATAAGTCTTGGTTGGTAGGTAAATGATTTGGCCAAGTACTTGTACACTTGCTAAAGAATTCCCCTAGAAAACACCTTTGCCACATACTCTGGGCCTGAATCCAGAGTATCTGTGCAAAAGTGCACAGATGGGAAGACTATGACTGATACTCTGGGGGCTGAAGTTGGGAGGGTATGGGAATTGGGAGGACCAGGGGTGGTGGGTCCCAATGTTGCTACCTTCCAGGGACTTCTGATCCTCATCTGGCACATAGTTGTGGAGGAAGTTGGCAAAGGAACCATCATGCTGTAGTAGGGCTGAGTAGTGTCCCATCTCAGACACCTTTCCGTCAGCTAGTACTATGATGGCGTCTGTCTGGGGCAGAAAGCTGATGCCATGCGTTACCAGCACCCGAGTCTGCAGAGAAGGCACCGGGTTCTCAGACCCACCAACCCTGGCACACACCCAAATAGACACCGTGAGGAGTGAGCATGAGGCACTGTGCCAGGAACACTTACACCATGCACATCCTGCTCAAGACCTCGGGGGTATGGTGCTCCCCGTGGGTGTCCCCTGGACCTAACCCCTACTCATGCTTCTCAGGCCTCTATACCTCCTGGGCTCACCCAACCTCCTCAGCCTCTCATGGCCTCACCTTGCCTGCCAGCACACCCTGTGGCCCAATCACTTGATCAAAGATATGTTTGGCCACATGAGAGTCCACAGCTGACAGTGGGTCATCCAGGAGAAAAACATCAGCGTCACTATAAACAGCTCGGGCCAGACTGATCCTCTGCCGCTGGCCTCCAGACAAGTTAATACCCTGGAAGGAGGAAGCATTAGGGAAGTGGGTACTGGGTGGAAGGGATCAGATTCCTGTTTTGGAGACAGGTTCTCACTCCCTGCCTGGGCATGTGCCTGGAAACATCTGCCTATGTTAGGCTTCCTAGTGGCTCAATAACAGACGTGAACTACCATATCCAGTTCTTCGACCTTTGAGCTGAACTTTCCTGAGCTTTTTCTGAACTTTCTTGCCCTGGCTAGTCTTGAACCTTGATCCCAAACAATCCCAGCTTTCAAAGTAGCTAAGATTGCAGGTATGAAGCCTGGAGGCTTCAGAACATTTTATGGCTCCTACTCTTTATGAGTTGGCTTCCCTCAGAAATGATCTATTTCCCCTGGTACAGAGCTGGGCATGATACTACATGTGTGTGTTGAGAGAAGGGATGAGTGAAGGAGTGTTTGGATCTGGGCTGGGCTGAATTGGGCAGCTTACACATACTGGTCCGAGACATGGAAAGAGACATGTACCTTCTCTCCAATCTCTGTCTGGTCCCCACCAGGTAGCATCTCCAGATCAGCTAGCAGGGCACATGTCTCCAATGCCCGTTGGTAGCGTTTAGGATCCAGGGCTCGGCCAAACAGCACATTTTCCTGAAGTGTGCAATTCTGGATCCATGCCTGCTGGGGCACGTAGGCTACGGAGCCCTGGTCACAGAAGGTTGCCTCAGACTTTGCCCCAGGCTGTCAAGCCTTATGCCCTTCTTGGAAGCCCTTATGTCTCTCACCTTCACACACACCATGCCTTCCAGCTTTTCCATCTCTCCCAGCAGGGCAGACACCAAAGAGGACTTCCCACAGCCCACAGGCCCCACCACAGCCACTAGTGCCCCTTTCAGGACCTGCATGTCTAGACTGAAAGCAAGAAGCCCCAGTCAGAGTCAGGGATCATGTTTGGTCCCCAGCCCTCTCCTCCCATCCAGAAACCACCCAGGCAAATGGAGGCTCTTCTTGTGCTTCCCGTCAAAGAAAGGGAAGAGAAAGGAGGCTGCTGCCATTGATCTGATCTTCCTTCTACTCTGGGCAGCTGAGTAGGGAACAGGGGAAGCTGGTACCTGTGCAGGGTGGGGGGCAGGTCCTGTGCCCAGGTGAAGGTGCCCCTGTGTATGGTAATGGCGTAGCCTAGGAGGACAAAGGTGTTGAGGGTCAGGGAGCCCAAAGGGTGGAGAAACAAGCAGGGGGGTCTGAGGGAAAAAGGGCAGAGGAGGAGGATGAGGGAAGGGGGTCCCCAGGAGGGAAAGTTATGAGGAGCCCTGGCCGGGGGGCAGAGGAGGAAGAGGATGCAGAAGAGGGAGAAAGGAGGGGTCATGGAACTGAAAAAGACACCAAAGAAGAAAAGGAGTCCCCCCCCCCAAAACCTAGAAAGTGTGGAAAAGGAATATTCTAGAGTAAGGGCAGGGCCAGGTCAGAGCTGGTAGAGGCGGTCTGGACCTGGGGAGATGTTCTTTCTCTCCACGCACTGTGGGTCAAGTTCATCTTGGTTCAGGAAATTCTGGATCCGTTTCAGAGACACGCTGGTCTGCAAAGGGCATGCATCCAAGAGGCCATTTCTCACCTCCCGCCCCTCCTATCCTTCACACCCAACTTCCTGGGCTAGCCAGGGCCCATTTGCTAGTGCTAGGTTCCCTCCCAACCATGTCTTTCATGGCTCCCACTGCCCAAAGATCACATCTAGATTGGTCAGAGGAAGCTGTGGCCACACTCAGATACCATTTGATCAGTGGCCCTCCCTGACTTCAGGCTCTTCTCTGATTATTGATCCTTGATTGACCTCAACCTGACTCCAGAGGAGTCTAGCTCTGCCGGGGCATAATTACCTGAGTCAGGTTGCTGATTAACAGGGGCAAATAATTGAGGGGGTTCTTTAAGATGTTGAACAAGGACACAGACACAAAGGCCTTCTCAGCATCCAGCACGTTGTTTGGGTCCACACACACGTACACCCCGAGCGTGATCAGGGTCACCTGAGCAGCATGGAGGTAGATATCAATGTGGAGTCTGCTGGGCCCAAGCCACACAGGGACCCTGGGCTGATGAATCAGGAGGCCAGAACCTAGTACCAGTGGAAAGCCTTACCAGGAAGGGGGTGCAGACAAGGATGAAAGTATTTATGGCCTGCAGGTAGGCAGTCTTGCCCAGCACCTGGAGTTCACTTTGCCTGATGCCTTCCACCAGCTCCAAGAAGCTGGGTTCCCAGGCATACAGCTTCAGCACCTTGATGCCACCCAGGATCTCGCTCATCACCTTGATTCGAGAGTCCTTGAGCTTCATTTGCTCCACCTGTGCCATGGGAAATCAAGGGAGAGAAGGGGAGAGAGAGAGAGAGAGAGAAGGGGAGACCTGCTCCCCTCTTCAGACTCCCAACCTGGGAGGCTCACCCCTCCATACAACCTCATCCACTATAGACAGTCCACACCATTCTGTGTTTTCCTGCCTCTCTATCTGGTCTGGAATGCCAGCCCCCTACCCATGTCCTCAGCCTGAGAAATCCAGCTCTATCTTCTGCACTACAGTCATTGGTCTTCCAATTGCCTGCATCCTGTAAGTTGCTGCCTGGCACCAGTGGCTCTCGCCTATAATCCTAACTACTCAGGACACAGATCTGAAGATCCCTGTTCAAGGCCAACCTTGGGCAGAAAAGTCTATGAGACTCTGGTCTCCAACTAACCAGCAAAAAGCCAGAAGTAGAGGCCTGGCTCAAGTAGTAGAGCCTCAGCCTTGAATGAAAAAGCCAACTAAGAGCATGAGACCCTGAGTTCAAACTCTAGTTTGGCCATAAAAATGAATAAATAAAAACTAAAGCAAATTACTCTCTCCTTTCATCCCTATCACCATCCTTCTGTAATGCTCCCATCCCCCATTAGACCACGAATTTCCTAAGGGTGCGAATTGTTTATTTAGCTGTTCCAACCCTAATCCAAGGTCTGGCATACCAAATTAATTTATCCATTCAACCCTTACTATGTGCCAGGCTATGTAGCAGATGGAGAATACTGGTAAGCAATGCAGACAAGGCCCTAACTATCTATTATACAATCAGCAATGTGATGGCAAAAAGCAGATAAGAAGAAGCAATTATCCAAGTAAATGCTTAACTATAAACCAGTGTGTACATTGTAAAGGGAACTAACAGGTTTCTGTGGGAGGCTAGAGGCAGGGGAACTAACTTAGCCTGTGTAACCAGGGTGGGTTTCTGGAGGAAGTGATGTTTATGCTGAGCAGGGCAGGGAGTGAAAAGTGTCTCAGGCAGAGGAACTATGTGAAAAGTGTCCCAGCCCAGAGTTAGTACTCAGAAGATAAACAGGAAGATTAGCCTGGCTGAGATTTAGCCATACCACAGAAACAAGAGAGAACCTGGTGAGGTGTCTTCAGGGATCTTTTCTTTTACGTGCAATAGGAAGCTTTTGAGGACTTCAGCAAGTGTAAAAAAAATGGTCATTTAGTCCATTAGGCTAGCTAAGCTTAGTCCCGCACAGGAGGAAAGTTCTTTTGTCTTTTCTTTCTGAGACAAGATCTAGGATGTAGTCCAGATTGGCCTTGAACCTGATGTCCTGCCGCAGCCTCGGATTACAGGTGTGCAGGTATACATCACCATGCCTGATTGAAAAAGTTCTTGTTAGTTCAAGTTCAGGTCTAACTGCCTGACTCTGGACTGCCGTAATCTCTCTAGGCTTTGGTACCTCAGGTACAGAATGTGAATGTCACTAAACCCCCCTCAAGGTGGTAAGGACAGAAAGAGCTAAGGTTTGTGCAAGTGATCTATGGCTATCCACACTCAGTAAAAGGGAGTCAAGACATCCTGGGGTTGTGAGCACCCATTCCTGGCCCCTGGCCCCGGTGCTCTAGGAAGGAGTGTGCACCCACCTGCAAGGCCCGCATCTTCACCGCCACAGCTGAATTGAATGGAATCAGCAAGACCATGAGAGCCACTCCTGCCAGGACAGAGGGACCCAGGATCTGAGGAGGCATGGGGTGAGAGAGAAGCCATAAGATAGACAGACAGATCACCAAGGTCTACAGAGTCTTGCTGACCTGAGATGTGATGGACCGGCGGCAAAAGACAGTGAGCCACACAGACAGACAAGCCAGAATGGCCACGATATGGGCAGAAGCAGCCAGCTATCATAGTTGCAACAGATGGGCAAATGTCAGACATAGAAGGCTGTCTAGACGCCCAGGAAGGACAATGCAAACAGACAATGACAGACAGAGCCATGGCCACCCTGCCTCCAAGTCTCCTAGGGGATAGATCTCAGCACAGAGTTGGGAAATCTCAGCCGTGAACACCAGCAGTCCCAAAGCCCCACGGTGCCTAGAAAAGCTCTCCTGTGCATTGCACAGTCTCTTTGCCAGCTCAGACCAGAGGAAGGGGTCAGGATTCAGGAGTCACCTGCCAGAGGAAGTAGATGGCTAGGATGATCTGCAGGGGTGCTGACCATATCAGGTGGAGAAAGGGGAATAGGTCCATGAAACGCTGGGCGTCCACTGACATCAGATTGACCATTTCTCCCACGGTAGACTTCCGTCTGACTGAACTGGTGATGACCAGTGCCTGTGGGAAGACAGAAGGGGATGGACTGCTCCCTGACCCTCTCCTAAGCTTCCCAGACTCAGCTTCTCCCTATATTCGGCTCCAGCTGACCTTCCTGTAGATGATGCCTATGATCGCTGTGCGTAATCTCAAGGCAGTCACAAAGATGCAGTGGTAATACTGGTGTAGGATCAGCGTCTGCATCATGGAACTCATGAACATCAGTCCGGCCAGCAGGAAGCCCCACCAGGTGGGGGCCTCAGTATTAGAGATGAACCTGATCAATACGCTGACGAGGAGAAACAAAGCATGAGGGAAGGTGCTTGCTTTCCCAGGCTGCTCTTTTTGCAGGTATGCTCTGCTTACCCCACCCGGGCCCCTGCCTCTGAAATCTCTCAGGTGGATGATGGTGCTACACAGCCGCACTTGGGCCAGGCTGTCAACTCAGTGCGGATCACCATCTCGCTGGGAGCCAGTGGCTCACACCTGTAATCCTCCCTCAGGAGGCTGAGATCTGAAGATCACAGTTTGAAGCCAGGGAGGGCAGTAAAGCTGTGAGACTCTTATCTCCAATTAACTACAAAAAAAAAGCCATAAGTAGAACTGTTGCACAGAAGCTTAGGGACAGCCCCCAAGACCCTGAGTTCAAGTCCTGGACTTGCATGTGCGCATGTGCATGTACACACACACACACACACACACACACACAGAGAGGAGGCAGAGATCTAAGTGCTGCATTTACAGGTAAGCAACACCAAGGGCTGCTAGCATCTACCAGAAGTTAAGAGAGGCACAAGGCAGGGGCCAGAGATGGAGCCTCTGGGAAAAACCAACCCTGTCAGCCTTTTGGTCTTTGGGCTCTGATTTCCATAACTAAGGGAATAAAATTCTGGCATTTCAAGTTACTCACATTGTAATTTGTTAGGGAACTCTGCAAATAATCTCTCTCTCTTTATCTAGACTTTCATGTCCCTGTCTGCCTTGCAGTCCTCACTGCTCCTAGACCCTTCCTTTCTGTCCCAGCCTCCATTCTTACCAAGCTTATTCTGCCACTTTACATTGCCTCTGATGGGTTTAGTTTGCTGACTTCTTATTTTCTTCCTTGCTTCATTTGCTCTGTTTTAGTAGCATTGGGGTTTGAACCCAGATCTTTACCGCTTGCTAGACAGGCACTTGAACACTGAGCCATGCCAGGATCTTACTCTGTAACCTAGGCTACCCTCAGACTCATGGAGGTAATCAGGAGGATGCTGCCTGTGCGATTTCTAAGTATGTACCACTATGTCTAGCTTAATCCTCTCCTCTCCTCTGTGTTTTCCCTACCTCTTCTCTCCTCTCCTTTTCCTTCCTCTCATTTTTTCTTCTTTCCTTTCCCTCTCTTCCCTCCCCTCCTCTCTTCCTTCCTTGTTTCCTTTTCACAGTGCTGAGGATCAGACCCAGAGCCTTACCCACCTGCTAGGCAAGTACTCTACTACTGAGCCTCATCTCAGGCCTTCAGCAACTGGAGACTGGTCCTTCCTCAGGACACTTTCTCTATACTCTGCCCTGTGTTCAAGGTTTTGTCTTCAGTTCTGGCAAGTAAGGGAGAGTGCATCCAGTGCCCACCCCTTACCTACCAGAACTCCTAGAGCTCTGCTAGGGTCCTCTGACCAATCCCTCATTGTTCAGGATAGCTGAATCCCAAATGTGGGACCCTGGGCTTCCACTTGATAGAAATCTGAGGGTCCATGAGTGCCTCTGGACATGGCCAGCATTTTGGCTCACCATTTTGCTCAGCTGCTCTTCCCTTTGAACTCATCATTCAAGGAAAAGCCCATTGTCCTTCAGTTACCTAGGCCAGAACCATGCTGCCCTGACTCCTTTTTCTTTTTCCTGGGACACACCCATCTCCAGATGAACTGCTGAATTGTTCTCTCCATTCCTGGCCTGCGTTCACATCTAACCTAACATTCCACCTGGTCACCCTGCCCTACATCTTCTACCCTGCTGGCAGTGCTACCGTTCTGAAATGCAAACCAGATGCCCCTCCCTGGCTTCCAGTCCTTCAAAGCCAGCCTTACCTGTCCCTCCCCTTATCTCCCACCCCTCCCTTTGGTGTCCTTTCCCCCTTCAGGTCCTGAGTCATGCTGGGACCTCACCTTCCTCTCCTCCCTCACGTCATTTGTCTCCCTGAGCTGGCAAGTGTCTCTATTTCCCAGGCCAGCTTCCTGGCCCTTCCAACAGGGTTTTCCACGCACCTGGTACACCTTCAATTTGAATTGAATTCCTGGTGGTTTCTCCCCCAGGATCTCAAGGCCATATCTTATGATCTCAGCATCCTTTTCCTCTATCTCTATTCTGGATCCCTAGGGGGCTCCAGGTGTGTTTGCTGAACTAATGAAGTACACATGGACCAGCAAGCGCTCGGAGGTTCGACTGCTGGGCAGCTCTCCATGCCCCCTATCATTTGAGAGCACCTTCAGTCCACCCAAACCTCTGGTGTGACAGATGCCAGAGACTGATGGTGGGAGGACGTACCATAGCTGGAATTCAGAGCCCTGGACTCCGATGTGATTCGTTTTGTCATTTGTGCCTTTGACTGACTTGCTTTGCCCCTCTGTATATCTGCTTTCTTAGCTATAAAGTGTGGGTCAGGGCATCTCCCTAAAAAACACTTTAGGAAAATGCCTGGAAAAGTTTGAAGAGAAGTTGATGGGTAACACATCCATCCACCATAGTGCCTAGGGCACAGAATGCACCCAAGAATGAATGGGAAAACTGAGGTACAGAGGCAATGCCCACTTGCCAAGGGCCACACAGAAAGTAGAGATGGCCTCTTCAGTTCAGGGCCTGGGATTCTCTTCACTTGATATTGATCCTTTCCTGGACTTAACCCTCTGCCCAAGGAGGGGCTGCAGTTAGAGGGAATGTGGTGAGACCTGAGCAGCTGTGGATTGACAAAGTTGAGCAGGTCCTGGATCAGCTTGAAGCAGCCGCTGATGATGAGGCTAGAGGTGAAGGCAGTCAGCATGGCTCGCAGGAAGGAGGGTTCTCGTGATTTGGGGGGGCTCCCTAGCAGTGCTTCATCCTCAAGGGGGCCTTTCTTCCCAAATGTCGCTGAGGCTTTGGGTCTGGTGGGGGGAGAAAGAGACAGTGGGTGGAAATGGTATCTGGGCCACAGAAGGCCATGGAGCAGGCCAAGCTGGACAAGAGGAGGAGAGGAGATGTTTCCTTGGCCAGCCCCCAGCAAGATGCTGAGATAGAAAGGGAGATTCTGTCTAGTATCTGGGCAGCTGAATGTTGAGTGAGTAGAGGTAGCATTAGGGGGACCGAGAGGGAGTACATCAGGCAGCTGGGGGGAGGGTCCCAAAAGCCTCCCAGAGCTCCAAGTTGTGTAAGCCCAGATACTGCTAACCAAGCCAAGTCATGCTTCCTCTAATGGCTAGTGGCTGTCAGGGACTTCAGACTGAACACGGACTTCCCCAATCCCAGGTTATGGGTAGGAGAGAAAAAGAATCAGTCCTGGAGGCAGAAATGGAAGAGGATGGAGGACTCTAGGCTCCAGATCTCTTTGCTGGGAAGTTGGCTGGGCATGGATCCTTGATGAGAGGCTGCCAGTGACGAGGCCCCTCTGCTGAATGGTCCTCTCTCCCAGGCCCTGCATCCAGACGTGAGACAGAACTTAGAGGGCCTGGCCCTTGGAATCTACCCTTTAAAGTCGAGCAGGGTGGAGTGAAGGTAAGAGCAGGACTTCTAGGCCAGGCAGTTGGGTTCTGACTCCGCCACACCAACGGGGAGACCCTAAGCCTCAATGTCCCCCCCCCATAATGGGATACTAGAACAGACACTATAGAACTGTTGAGAGCTGGAAGGAGATGATCTACATGCTAAGGGCACTACCTAGGAGAGAAGACATACTAGCCATCCTCCTCTCTCTGTGGAGCTGAGTGGACAGGCCCTACCCAGCCCCACCCTTCTACTCCAGGCTTCCAGAACAGCCCCAGTCTTGCTCTTCTCCCCACCCCCACATACAATAATCCCAGCTTTACCAGGGACAAAAGAAGCTCTGGGGCATGAGAAGGAGCAGGACTGCTAGAGAGCAGGGGCAAGGGGTGGGTGGGGGGAACTCACCCCGTTACTTGCTTCTTTTGTTTCTGCCATGCTTCTAGCAGCCGCTGTACCACTATCTGGGAGGTGTCATCACTGTTCAGGGACCAGAGGTCCTGCTCCTCCAGGGGCTGTCGGTAGCCCAGGATGGCTAGCCTGGGTAGGTGGCCACACGCAAGGTCAGAGTTTAGCAGCCTGGAGCTGGAACCAGTGTCTCCAAAAAAGGGGGTAGGGATGGGGTTTCTCTCAGTCACAGTCATTCTCACCGTGAACAAGCAGCAGGCGGTTACAAGTCCTATCTCTCCTCTCCCCACCCCCTCCTCAGATGCCCCATAGCAGGTGCAGATAAACAAGGCTCAGGTGCTGAAATCCACCAGGGAAGAGGCAGGGGCACATTCAGTGCAGCCTCAGGTGCTGCCCCGAAGACACGTGTTTAATGAGTTGTCACTCAGGTCACAGATACAATTATCCCTGCTCAAGCCATTCTGAGGAGCAGCCAAGGAGATGACAAGCTGCAGGCTTATCCCAGACGGAAGAACTCAGAACTAATTATGGTCTCCATCCAGCCCCTTGGGCCTGTCCCCACGGCCTGACAGATGCAAGGCTGGCTTGAAGCCTGGAAGCTGGGCTGGGCCAGGCCCCTTGCCTCTATTGCCCCAGCCTAAACAGCCATGTGTGCCTACCCTGCCCTGTTGCTTGCCCACTGAGACAGGGGTACCAGGGAGCAGCCAGCCAAGTTACCTCCTGGCTTGCCTCCCTTCCTTCCTCCTTCCCTCTCCTCTCTTCTCTTCTCTTTCCCCAGCCTGGAGGAAAAGCCAACTCACTTTGTAAACCACCAGAAAAACAGGCAGGAGAGGAAACCAGCACTGGCCTCTGGACAGGGGTTCTAGGAGGTAAGAGGACAGGAAAGAGGAATCAGGATGGTTACCCACCTCTCAAAGCTCATTCACCACAGGAAGGGAAAGTGGCATCTCCCTGTTTGGAAGAGATGAGCAGGGATGGGGCTGCTGTATACCAGTTGTGCTGGGGAGCTGGAGGGCCTCCCTCCCCTCCATGGCAAACTCACAGGGTCATCATTCCCTTGGGAGAAGAGTGGTGACTTCTCCCTGAAGCAGGACATGATGAGGGCGCAGAGCACCAGGGCAAAGTAGATGTAGAAGGTGGCGAAGCGGAAGGGGTCTGAGATCTTGCCCTGGAGAGAGTGGAGAGGGTGTCAGAAGTCCCCAGGAAGCCTGGCCACTGTAGCCCTGGCCTTGGGGAGACACTGGGGGTGGAGGAGTGGGGTCGGACCAGGCTCTTTGGCGTAGAATGCAGCCTCAGGGTACCTGTCCCTAACTCAAAGGATTCTGAGAGGCAGGGAAAGATGATGGGGTTGGGAATCTGGTGGAGGACTTGCCCTGGGCCAGACATTATGCTAGCGGTTTACTTAGGTCATCTTGCCTAACAGAACAACCCACAGCCAGGACAGCTTCTGACACTTGTGAAGGGCATCTTGCCTAAGATTCCACAGAGGATCACTGTACAGTGCAGAGCCTGTGTTCCTAGATTTTCCCCTGAGAGGGAATAAAATGGAGGGGGGGGGCGTGCCAAATCCCCATACCCCACATCCCTTACCTCTGCTATGGCTGAAAGGATCTTGGAGCGGAAGGGGATGATGGCACAGATGACACACAGGAACCAGAAGATGATGAGGACCCCAGAGGACTGCACCCCCCGCAGCCTCTCATACTGGATCAACAAGGTGGCCAGCAGCTGTGCAGGGAGGGCAAGGGGGCACTAGGAGAGCGCACGCATATCTGGACCTGCCTCCATCCCTCCCACCCTACATGGCCAGATGTTCCTGAGGGCACCCCATCCTCTTCCAACTCCCAGGTATCTAGCCTTCCTCCTCAGAGCCACCCAACACAGTCCACACCTCATGGAGGCTTCCTTACGCAGCCTCTTGGGCCCCACACTGACCATGGTGATCCCCACCACTAGGGGTGTGACAAAGAAGACAGGAGCAGGGGCCCTGCCATGGATCAGGCCGTGGAAGGAGTAGAAGAGGTCTGCCCATGAGACACACCACAGCAGGACACCCAAGGCCTAGGAACAGAGCAAACAGTGACGTCTCCATCCCTGAGGCAGACACGGTCCCTGCTAGGGAAAGAAGTTTGCTGCAGTCACAAAAGCCAACTAGACTTGGGCCTAGGTCTGGGTGCTGGGAGCAGTACCGGCCATAAGCTTTTTGGGCATGGGGGTAGGGGTGGGATTTCCACTGTTGCTGAACTTGTTGGAATCTTCCCAGGCAGGGGAGTAGCTCAGCTGGCTGCAGGCCCTGTTAGACAGACTCCTGGCCAAAGCTGCAGGGTAGGTAAGTCTGGGGATCTGGTTTAACCAATGGGGTGAGGGGTCCTGGCAGGCAGGCAAGGCTTCATTAAAAATAGAATCCCAGTAAGGCTCTGGTGGCTCACATCTGTAATCCTAGCTACTCAGGAGGCTGAGCTCTGAGGATCACAGTTCAAAGCTAGCCCAGGCAAGGAAAGTCTGTGAGATTCCTATCTCTAATATACTATTCAGAAAAAGCTGGAAGTGGGGCTGTGGCTCTGTAGTACACCACTAGCCTTGAAAAAAAGAAGCTCAGGGACAGCACCAGAACCTGAGTTCAAGCCTTCGGATTGTTAAATACACACACACACAGACACAAACACACACACACACGCGCACACACACACACACACACACACACACACACACACACACACACACCCCAGAATCCAGCCCTACCCAAAGGACAGCCCTGAGCTTCTGACCGTCTTAAGCCTGGAGAGGTGGGAGAGGATGATGTAGCCTTGACTGTGGTGTTTCAAGTAGAACAGGTAGCAGGGCAGGGCCACCCATAGGTAGATGCAGGGGGTCCAGGCTAGCAAGGAGTTCTGGAAGCAGGGAGTGAGGTCTGGGTTGTCCGTGTACACAGATAGGTTGGAATCCTGGGGACAGAGAGGACAATTGGTCAGTGACAGTTTCCTGGGGGCCTGGACTATCCCCCAGGGAGGTAGCTGGACTGGAGAGCTGATCCATCCATCATGGATGGGAGTGAGGTTGTGGGTAGACAAGGATGAGAAGGCTGACAAGCAGAAGCTGCCCTTCTTGGGCAAGCTGTGGCTTTCATTTCTGCCATACTTTCTCTCTTTAATTGAGGTATAATTTGAGCATTATGAACTGTACTCATTTGCAGCATACAATTCAATGAGTTTGGCAGTTGCACAACCCATACAACCACGGCCCCAATAATGATACAGATTTCCATCCTGCTACAAATTTCCTGGTGTACCTTGGCTCTCTACCCCCCAGCCTGATTGCTTTCAGTCATTCAAGATTCCTATCTTTTCTTTTTTATGGAAAAAATTACAAAAATTCTATTAAAGTACCATGTACCTAGTTCCACAGCCTTCTTCCTCTCTAGGCCTCTCTAGGGGGATGGGAAAGAAAGTTTCCCTGGGCCTTCGTTATCTTTAAGATGGGTGTTAGTTTCAAACAAGGAGACAAGGACAGATTTTTTGCAAATTGCAAAGTCTAAGCCTCTCTGTCCAGGCAAGACTATTCTGCTTCAAGCTCTGAAAATCTGTCCTGAGAAAATTGCTCTGTATCAGCTATATTACATGCCTTGGTTACTATGACTACACCTAGAAAAAGTACTTTGGGACCAGGAACCATGGGTGGCTTACACCTGTAATCCTAGCTACTTAGAGGCTGAGATCTGGGGATCAAAGTTCAAAGCCAGCCCAGGCTGGGCACTGGTGGCTCATGTCTGTAATCCTAGCTACTCAAGAGGCTTGGGATCTGAGGATCAAGGTTCAAAGACAGTCCAGGCAGGAAAGTCCATGAGACTGGTATCTCCAATTAATCACCAGAAAACTGGAAGTGGTATTATGGCTCAAGAGGTAGAGTGCTCACCTTGACCTGAAGAGCTTAGGGACAGAGTCCAGGCCCAGAGTTCAAGCCCCACAACAGACAAAAAAAAAAAAAAGAAAGAAAAGCTAGCCACAACAGTATGAGAGATTCTATTTCCAATTAACCAGTAAAAACACAGGCTGATGTGGCTCAGGTGGTAGAACAATAGTTAGGCAAGCTAAAGGTCCTTTTGGAAAGAAATGTGGTAATACAGTTATTCATGTTTTACTGAGATTGTTTCCTCTGAGACCAACAATGTACTAATTTTTTTAGATATTCTTTACAAGAAGCTCAGAAAATATAAACAAATAACAAGAAAAAAATGACTCACAACCCTATCTACAGAGAGACAAACACTGCCTGAGGATACAACCACCTACCTTTTAACTGCCAATTTCAACAATTACCATGTAAAGTTTTTATCCAAGTTACACATAAATATGGCTTTTTCTTATTTCTGTTTCTCTGAAAGTGTGCTTTGGTTTCTACTATTTGAATTGGAGTTTTCTCCCCAAAACAGGGTAGTTCTAGAGGGTTAGCCAACAGTGGTTTCCAATCCATTGGGGCCAAACAGGGCTCGACAATTGTTAGGCCAAATAGGAACCTGATCATTTAGGAAAGACCTCACCCCCAAATAGCAGAATCTGGAGGCCTTTTCTCGTGGTCTGATTTGGCAATAAAGTTAGTGGCTAAATCCTTCTGTGTACGTACAAACTTTTTTTTTTTGGGTCAGTCATGGGGCTTGAACTCTGGGTCTGGGCGCTGTCCCTCAGCTCTTCAGCTCAAGGCTAGAGCTCTACCACTTGAGCCACAGCGCCGCTTCTGGTTTTCTGAGTGGTTTATTGGAGATGAGAGTCTCACGGACTTTCCTGTCCAGGCTGGCTTTGAACTGCGATCCTCAGATCTCAGCCTTCTGAGTAGCTAGGATCACAGGCATGAGCCACCGGTGCATGGGGTCCGGTCGTGGGGCCTG
>NW_012267223.1:17026626-17033198 GCF_000151885.1 Dipodomys ordii
GGAATCAAACCCAGGGCCTCATGCATGCAAGACAAGCACTCTACCACTGAGCCACCTTCCCAGCCCAAGCTATAAACTTTTTATAGAGGTAAACATTTATAGGAACGCCTGCACATCCAAATTCACCTCTATGAATTCTGATACTTGGGAATGGCCAGCTATGTAATCACATCAAGAGACAGGACATTTGTGTCATCAAGTGGTCCTTTGCTCCCAACCCTGAGGGTATCCCCAGTTCTGATTTCTAATCATGTAAATTAATTTTGCCCATTTTGCATTCTGCAAAATTGTGCAATGTGTATCTTTTCTGTCTGACTTCTTTCCCTCAATACTGGGCATGGGAGATGGCATCCTGGAGAGTATTTACAGTAATCCTTTGCGTGTTCTACTGTTTGAAAGGTCCTGCTGTACCCATCCACTCTCCTGGGAGAGGCAGGCCACACCCTGCTTTTAAACCGGCAGCCCCAGATAGCCTACCCCACTCCCGTAGGCACATCTAATATCTTGGCAGGTCTCTGGGCCTCACCTCCTCCAGGAAGTCTCTCTGAGACATTCCAGCAATGACTTTGCTTTGTCCTGCATGGATAAAAGCAGCCAATTAAGCCAGGATGACAAAGTCGCCTAAAGCTTAGGTGGCATGTTATTGTCCCACTTACATAGATCATTATCTGCTTATATCTGGTTACTGTCTCAGAAACAACTTGCAGAGGTATTAAAGAAGTACTGTTAGGTAAAGAAGTACTGTTAGGGGGCTGGGAAGGTGGCTCAGTGGTAGAGCGCTTGCCTTGCATGCATGAGGCCCTGGGTTCAAATCCTCAGCACCACATAAGCAAAAAGAAAAAAGCTGGAAGTGGCGCTGTGGTAGAGCACTAGCCTTGAGCTGAAGAGCTGAAGGACAGTGCCCAGGCCCAGAGCTTAGGCCCCACGACCGGACCCCCCCCCAAAAAAAAGAAGTACTGTTAGGTCCAGTTTATAGAGGAGAAAGTGGGCTTTGGTCAGCAGTTCAAGGACACTTGGCAACAGGGAACTGGGACAGACACCCATGCTTTGTAGTGCTAGGGTCTCTCCCCACCTGTGCTGCCTGGACCTGTGTGTGTGTGTGTGTGTGTGTGTGTGTGTGTGTGTGTGTGTGTGAACACCTCCTCTCTCTCCCACAATCGCGGGAGCCATTGGACACAAGCCCTGCTCCTGCTCCATTTTCCACCCTGTTTCACACCCTCTAGCTAAACGACAAGGAAGTGTCATTAACAGAGTGGCTGCATGACTGGGCAGCCTGATTGATTACCTGATTTTTTAAGGCTGGCAGGGAGTGGCCACAGGCCAACCCAACCTGATAGAGAGGACACATATAGCTCTGTCACTTTTTTGTTTTGTTTTTGGGCCAGCCTCTTGTTCTTGCTTGGCTTTTGTGGTTGTTGTTGTTGTTCAAGGCTGACATTCAACTACTCAAGCTGTAGCTCCTGAGCATCTAGCTAAGATTACAGGCACGAGGCACCAGCCCCCACAGCTGGCTTGGTTGCCTTTGAGTGATGAAACTGTGGGCTAATACTTTTAACCCTCTGAACTTCAGTCTCCACGTATGAGGAAGAACAGCCCCTCAGCCACCTTCCACAGGGAACAGAATAGATAGCAAAGACATGGCCTCTGCCAGGCAGCACCTGGAGAAGCTGGTGACAAGGCATCAAGCTGGCTGACCACTGTTTTATTTCACAGACATCTACACTGTGGCCATAGCCAAGTGACGTGGGGGTGTGAGGATGGACCCAGCAGGGCCATTCACCAAGGAACACACACAAAGGATTAGTTTGGATGGCTGCCTTGATCTTAGGAAGAGCCAGATTTGGGGGATCCAGCTAAAGACAGACCTGTTTGAAACCTAAGTCAGACCACACAGCCTTCTGTCATTTTCCCAGCTTCAGACTAAACGAGCGCTCCCCAGCTCTCTGAGGAACAGCACCAAGACCGAACAGCTTCCCTCACTTCCCTGACCGCCAACTTCTGGACTCCATTCTCTCCTAGATCCCTGGGGTTTTTGTACCTATCTTCAAATATGTTTTGTCATAGCTGTCTCTGCCTCAGGGCATGCCCTCAGAACTTGGAAAGTTTTGCTCAGATGGCTCCTCCTCCTGAACGTTCACTTTGACCTTCCCAATTAAAACTCACTCCCCAGCATCCCACTGTTAGCCCATTCTACATCTCCCGCAGCTCTTATCACTCCTGTCATTCAGTAGACAGCTATCCCTCACTATATGCTACTTGGTGGATTTTCACCTATCATGGGATTCTCTGGAACGTAACTCTCATGACAGGTGAGGGATCACTGTACTTTATTTATCAGGGTTATTGATTTCTCTGCCTCCTCTCACTGGATGAAGGACTTTCGTAGGATCAGTCTGTTTCAAACAACTGCCCTGGCATGGTGGTTCTCACTGCCCAGAGCAGGGCCTGACCTAGAGAAGGTACTTGCAAAATGAAAAACAGAACCTGAGTAAACAAAAAATAAATGAGTGAGTACCTGTGGCTCGTATCTGTCATCCAACCATGATCCTCCTGATCACGGTTCAAGGCTAGCCCAGGCAAAACACTCATGAGACTCCATCTCAACTGTGTATGGGGATGAGGACCTGCCATTCCAGCTACACAGAAAGTATAAATAGGAGAAATAAAGTCATGGCCAGCCTGAATAGGCAGCAAGACCCCATTCAAAAAGAACAGAAAGCACTGGGTACTGATGGCTCATGCCTGTAATCTTAGCTATTCAGGAGGCTGAGATCTGAGGATCAAGGTTTGAAGGCAGCCCAGGAAGGTGTAGGAGAGTCTGTGAGACCCTTCTCTCTAATTAACCACCAAAAAGCCAGAAATGGAGCTGTGGCTTAAGTGGTAGAGCAACAGCTTTGGGTAGAAAAAACTAAGGGACAGCACCCAGACCCTGAGTTCAAGCCCCAGTACTGGCACTAGGACTGCCCCCCCCCCACAATACCCTCTCAAGTTTCAGCTTCAGCAGCTGCTGGCTCTAAAATACACGTGTTCTCTCCCTGGTATTAAGACCAGGGTCCTGGTAACCCAAAAAGGCTCACCAAAGCAAGTTCAGGGTAAATGAAGGTAAGGACAGGGTCAACAGAGATCATTTTCTGGATCCCACCATACTTCCTAAAGCTCTGGGGGACAGGATGGAGGGTAGATCTTCACAGCTCCCTGCCTTAGTACCAGTTTGAGGAGCCCCAGCTGGGAGACAGCTCAGAACCCACAGCCCTGCCCCCCATCACCCATACAGTTTCCACAGCAACAGCAGCTTCCTTAATGCTTTGATTAAACAGCTGGATGGGGCTGATAAGGCAGAAAGTCCAACATCCAGAATAGACCACATGGAAGATGCCCCTCTGTGGGCACTGAGGCTGAAATCCCTACAGATACTCAAACTGATGGGTAAGAGGCCCCTGAGTCTTCCACCCTAGCTCTGCCAGGGACTTCCCAGCCCCAGGGCCCAGCCTGCTGACAGTCACAAGCGTGAGAAGACAGTCATTACTTCCTTAATCCTAGGTGGTGACAGAAGTGGGGGGAAGGGTGGGCACCAGTGCTGAGCAGCTCCTATGGTCACTGAGACTGGCTGAGAAGATCATGCATCTCAGCAGAAATTATGGTATGGAAAGAAAAAGAGCACGCACTGATCACATTAGCCTTCACTGAGCTCTTTTTTTTTTTTTTGTCAGTCGTGGGGCTTGAACTCTGGGCCTGGGGACTGTCCCTCAGCTCTTCAGCTCAAGGCGAGCGCTCTACCACTTGAGCTACAGCGCCACTTCCGGTTTTCTGGTGGTTTATTGGAGATAGGAGTCTCACGGTCTCTCCTGCCCGGGCTGGCTTTGAACCGTGATCTTCAGATCTCAGCCTCCTGAGTAGCTAGGATTACAGGCGTGAGCCACCAGCGCCCGGCTTTCACTGAGCTCTTGAATCAGTCTGTGGCTTGCAGACCCAATGATCTTACTCCGTGTGTGTGTGTGTGTGTGTGTGTGTGTGTGTGTGTGTGTGGTGTGTTGCCAGCTCACAACAGCTTCGGTTAAGGGAGCATCACAGTGTACCAGGATTATCATGTAATGTTCATGACACGGAGAAGCATGGCTGACGGAAGATTTGAGCTTGGGCAATCAGTGAGCCCCAACTTCTGTTGATAGGTTTATGGGCAACTCCTTCTGTGCCTGTACAGCTCCAGTGTGGCATGACAGGGTTCCCTTAGCTGAGTAGCCCACCCTGGAATCACCTCCATTTTTCAGTTCTCCCCACAGAGCTGAGGGTCAAGGGCTGAGTAATAGAACAGCTGGGGTTCCAAGAGGGAAGTGAACTAAAAACCTGAATATCCAGTTGGAAATAGAGAAATCTAATCCAGGGTGAAGCTGCCATTCTCACACTCAGTCCTTGAAGCTCTGCCTACTGGACCAGCCTCAGAAATGGGAACAGTTACAAATGCAGAATCATGGCCTAGTCATCCTAGCAAGGGTACACATAGGTCTCCTGCCCAGTAAGCAACCTGTCCTTGGAACAACCCCAAAGTACTATGGTAGTGTGTGTGTGTGTGTGTGTGTGTGTGTGTGTGTGTGTGGTGTTGATAAAGCTCCCTTCCCAAGGCCATGTTGCTGATTTACTTCCTTTCCTAAGTTTCTGCTTTGACCCCGGCTGAGGGGACAATGTGTTCAGTCTGGGGTCACAAGGGGTCAAATCTTCCATCTAGAAATGAATAGCTCAGATGTCAAAGCTGTCCACAAGAACGGATTTCATAACCTCATCTGCAAGGGAAAGCAACTGCTGAGGCTCTGATCTAGTACAGAAAGTTTAAAACCTAGAAGGACAAGGAGAACTCTGGTGATCAAATAAGCTAAGGAGTGTCTATTTCCCACCCACCTGTCCACCTTGGGGGCCCTGCCACTTTCAGCTTCCCCAGCCCCAGCTTTGCATGTTATCATCTTTATTTGAGAGCCAAAATATATTGAAATTTGTTCATAATAGATCTGATGGCCACTCCTTCATACTAGGTAAAGAGAAGGGAAGATGTTGATAGCTGAAACAGAAAATTCAGAGTGTCTCATGCATGTGGTAATTCCCAAACTAGAGACTCATCCTCTGGGAATTGCTCCAGACCTGAGGGGTACCCCAGAAACCCCCTAATCCCAACTAGAGCCCAGGGGAGGTAAATGAATGGTCAAGCAGTAATCGATGACAGAGTTGAGACTTGCTGAAATAGGGAAGAAGATCCAGGGAGCTGGGCCTCCAAGGGACCAGAGCTTTGCCCCTCCCTGGGGTAGGTAATAATCAAAGAAGCAGTGAGAATAATGTTCTTATATGACCTGACCAGTGGTGGACCCATGGACATGGACCAAGAGCTGTTGTTCACGCCCGATCAATGAGCATGCAGGAGAGGGAGGGGTCTTGAAATCTCTAAGGTAAAAAGAATCCCCAATTGGCTATGTCTAATAGGTCACACAACATCAAGGTAGCACTCCATCTATTCCCTGGCTGGGATTCTGTTTCTAGTATCTCCACTAAGTGGTTTGTAATAAGGTTGCTTACTCATCTCCAGTGGCAGAGAACTTACTACTCATCAGGAAGTCACAATCAGTTTTGGACAGGTTCAAAGTCAGGATATTTGGATTTTTGAGTTCTCAGTAACAGTCAGGTGAAGATTAACTCTACAAACAGGCCAGTTCTCACCTGCTTTGTACTTCTTTCACCTCACAGGGTGCTGTCCAAACTGTATAGCTCAGGACAGAGAGTAACCCCCTTAGGCAAGGGCAGCAGATCAGAGCATAGGTTAATTACAATCTTCTTTGTTCTAGAGGCATTTCTAGCCACAAGAATTTTTTTTTGGGGGGGGAGGATTGGAAGGGGGTGTGTGGGAGGATGGGAAAGGATGGGAAGGGGAAACAAAGGAGGAGGCTACAATGCTTGATAAGAAATGTATTCATTGTCTTGCCCATGTAATTGTAACCCCTCTGTACAGTATTTTCACAATTAAAAATAATGAGTTAGGTCATACAACTCATTCTTTGGGAACTTTATTCTCCCCCACCCCCACCCCCATATCAAAGCATGCTCACAAGTATTGGTACATTGCTCAGTGAGAGAGAGAGACAAAAAGTGGGAAATCAAGAGTAAATAGTGTATCCAGCACATAGTGCAAGTGAGGACATATGTGTGTGCCTACACCCAGCAGGTCATAGGCGCACCACTGCCCCACCCGCATCTTCTATTCTCAGTGGGCTGGGCTAAGGCTGAGGTTTTTAGATAGGATCAGCCCCTTAACCTTCAGGAAACAGCAGAAATGGAGGACTTCACCCAATAGCCCTGCCAACCCTTTTCTTACAAGACTTCCCAGATCTAACACTCCTTCCAACCACACTTCCCTTTACCATTCCTCCTCATCCCAGGACTTTTAGGACGTTGCCAACAAAGGTTCTCAGTTTTCATTCCTTTGTGTGTGTGTGTGTGTGTGTATCAGTACTGGGATTTCAACTGCGTGTGTGTGTATGTGTGTGTGTGTATCAGTACTGGGATTTCAACTGTGTGTGTGTGTGTGTGTGTGT
>NW_012267223.1:17033248-17142167 GCF_000151885.1 Dipodomys ordii
TGTGTATCAGTACTGGGATTTCAACTGCGTGTGTGTGTATGTGTGTGTGTGTATCAGTACTGGGATTTCAACTGTGTGTGTGTGTGTGTGTGTGTATCAGTACTGGGATTTCAACTTAGAGCCTGGTGCTAACATTAGCTTTTTCACTCAAGGTGTTGATATTCTACCACTTGAGCCATAGCTCCATTTCTAGATTCTCTATTCTCAAAAATATCTAATGTTCCCTAAAGGAGGGTATTCTTTTTTTTTTTTTTTTCAGTTGCTTGTTGTTAGTACTGAACTCTGGGCCTGGGCGCTGTCCCTCAGCTCTTCAGCTCAAGGCAAGCGCTCTACCACTTGAGCCACTGCGCCACCTCCGGATTTTTTTGTTTTTGCTTATGTGGTGCTGAGGAATCGAACCCAGGGCCTCAGGCATGCAAGGCAAGCACTCTACCACTGAGCCACCTTCCCAGCCCCCAAGGAGGGTATTCTTAGGGGAGGGATCCAAAGGTGGAACTTCTCTGAATAACTGATGTACTGTTTATCAAAATGAATACCAGGAAGTGGAAACACGTTTTGGGGGTGGGCAAAGAAGAGACACATGAATGGAGACATAAATGCAGTCATTATATTCAATAAACATTATGTAAAAAAAAACAAACTATGTAACTTGAGGGTAGGGACAGGAGAGGCAATATGGGAAGAATAAAGCATTGTATTTATAACCTGACTTAAGGAACTGTAACCCCTTTGTACAACTACTTAATAATGAATAAATAAACAAATAACAAAACTAAAAAAATAGCATTCCTTATTTGATCTCTATAAAAGTCTTTCAGAGTGAATAGAAGGTAGTTAATTATCCAGTTCACAGGTAAAGAAAGCAAAATTATCACAGGGGAAGAAAGCAAAACTATGAGAAGTCTAGAGAAAGACTCTACTGAGTTCAAGGTGGGTCTTGAACTCTAGGCCTGGACTCTGTCTCAGAGCTCTTCACCTCAAGGCTAGCACTCTACCAATTGAGCCAGAGTGCCACTTCCAGTTTTCTGAGTGGCTTATTGGTGATAAGAGTTTCACTGACATTCCTGCCTGGGCTGGCTTTGAACCATGATCCTCAGACCTCAGCTTCCTGAGTAGCTAGGATTATGGGCGTGAGCCACCAGTGCCCAGCTACCTTTCTCTCTTGGATCAAGTAGTTCCTGGCTGCCCAGCCACTTCCCGCAAGATGGATCACTAAATCCCCTTTGGCTCAAGAGTAGGTTACCTGCATGATATGCAATGCAGACGAAATATAACATAGCATGTCATAGGGCAGGTGTGGTCATGCCTATAATCTCAGCTATTTGGGAGGCAGAGATTGGAAGGATTGAGGTTCAAGGCCAGCCCCAGCAAAAAGTTAGTGGGATTTTCTTCTCAATCAGTAAAGATGGAAGTGGTGGTCCTTGGAAGGCCATAGGTAGAAAGATCTTGGTCTGAGGACAGGTTTAAACAAAAATGTGAGATCCTTTCTGAAAAACTAAAACAAAAAGGATTGTGACTCAAATGGTAGAATGCCTGACAGGCAATCTTGAGGACCTGAATTCAAATTCCAATTTTGCTAAAAAACAAAAAATATTAAAAGCATGCCAGAAATGAATGGCCCTGAACTCCCCTTTTGGAAATTGAATTATAGATTAGGTGAGACTGAGCCAGGAGAACCTTCCCCAGAAGCCTTTCCCAGAAACCCCCAGTCCTGCCAGAGCAGCCATCAGGACCCAAGGAGATCACATGGAAGTTGGAGGATGTCTTAAAATTGGGATGATCAGGAGAACAGTCAGTTCCCTGTCCTTGAAGATATCTTAGCAGAGAAATTCTCCCTCCCCCCCCCTCCCCCGGCAATGGGAGTCATAATCTAGCTGAGTTCATTCTCACTGGGCCTGAGGTCCTCAAACAATCCACCTATAGCTCATGCACAGCAAAGAGAAGTTCTGGGGCCAAGGGGCCCGAGACTCAAAGGAACAGCCAGGCAATGGCAAGGTCAGCACCATGTCCCAGAGCTCCCCTTCCCCAGTCCCGTACTCTGTAACATGTGACCATGAGCATGCCACCTCCACATCAGCCAGGTGATCTTTTCTCCTTGGGATTGTAAACTAGGAGATTGGGCTAGCTGTTCTAAGCCTCCAGACTCTGGCACTCTTGGATCCCACAATCACATGGAAGGATAGAGCTAATGGGTCCCTGACTTTGGGATAGTAGTCCTGAGTTCCTAAGCTTTAGGTTCCATGAAGACCATTTATGTACAGTTCTAAGAACCCAGTTTCCCTGTAATTCTAGACGTAGAGCTAAAGAGCTCATTTGGCACTAAGAGCTAGTGGCTCATGCCTGTAATCCTAGCTACTCAGGAAGCTAAGATCTGAGGATAGCAGTTCAAAGCCAGCCAAAGCAAGCATACCTTTGAGACTCTTATCTTCAATTAATCACACACACAAACACACAAAAGCTGGAAGTGGAGGTGTGGCTCAAGTAGTAGAGGAAAAAGCTAAGGGACAGTGCCTAGGTCTAAGTTCAAGCCCCAGTAACAGTATCAAAACAAAATTACTTAGTACATGATAAGGCAAGCTTCTTGTATGCTCCCATTGTGTGCTTCGGCTGGTACTGATAATTTTGTATGGCCTCGAGTGATGTTGTAAATATCTAAATAGCTCTTGGCAGAAATAAAATTCCTTACACTAGCAAGTGAAAGGGCCCTGCATCTGAAACTTGAGTATAATCAGCTCTTGATTTTCCAGTCTGGTTACCTCTGTCACCATAACTGCACCACACCCAGAACAGCCAGGCCCAAGTTACAATGAAGGGACATACACTTATAGTCAAAGGTACAACTCCTAGACCCTGGTCATCAGTCCAGACTGGAAGACAGATTTGATTCTTGACTCTTGTGGGGGGTGGGGGGAGGAAGAGGAGCAAGAGGAAGAAGGCAACTGTTGAGAAATAGCATCCTCCTAGTGACCCAAAGAAAAGAAAAGATCCCAAACACTATTTTAGAGGTACTCTATTGCCTCAGGACTTAAAAAAAAATCTATATAGCACTTTTAGCCCAGCCCAAACCTTAAATGCCAGACCAGTATAACTTAAATCAAGAGCAGCCACACAGGCATATATGCCCACACAGGTCGGTGGCTAGCATCGATTCTCCCCACTTGCGGGTGCATATAACATACAAATATTCAAAATGCAAAGGAAGAATTTAGACTGGGATTCTGAGTCTGGATTTGAGACCAGCCTATGCTGGGCAGCCCCAGCCTGACTACAGATGGGTCCTTTTAATTTCAGCTCTATCTGTGAAATGGAGACCACATCTCATTTAGGCTAGGTACACTTAGTGTACCCAATCCGATGAGCATTTCAAGAGGCCTATTCTGTATGTATGTAGTAAAATGTGTGTGTGTGTGTGTGTGTGTGTGTGTGGCATCTGTGTGTGCTGCTGGAGAACGAAACCCAGGGCCTCTCACTGCTAGGCATGCATCTACCACTCTAGCACAAAAGGCCCACTTTTGTATTTTCATTAAAAAAAACGGGGGGGGGGAGCTGGGAAGTTGGCTCAGTGGTAGAGCGCTTGCCTTGCATGCCTGAGGCCCTGGGTTCAATTCCTCAGCACCACATAAGCAAAAAGAAAAAAGCCGGAAGTGGTGCTGTGGCTCAAGTGGTGGAGCGCTAGCCTTGAGCTGAAGAGCTGAGGGACAGCGCCAGGCCCAGAGTTCAGGCCCCACGACTGGACCCCCCCCCAAAAAAAAAATCGCAGCTCTAACTTCTTGGAGCTGGATACTTTTAGGCAAGTCTCTTCCTCTCTGGCTCCTTGTTTTCTATCTGTGTGTTATGGGAATCCTGACAGGCTGTATCTGTATGGGCCTGTTTCCAGGCCGGGTCTGCCTCTCTCTCCTAAGTCCAAGGTGTCTTGGAGACTGGTATCCAGCTGTCTCTTGCCCAAAGAAAAGGTGCCAGAAATGTCCTGAGGCCCGATGGGGGCAGCCTCCAAAGTCTCTGGGCTCTGGATACTCTGTAGGAGTGTCTAAGGACAAGGGTGCAAGGCATTTAGATAACCAAGCCACAGTCAGTGGACCTAGATGAATGCTTCTTTTACCCCTGGGGAGCCAACCCCACAGGGAAGGGGATGAGAGAGTAGGCAAAGTGGGGACCCTTCCTGATTCCCCAAGTACCACACTGGGTGCCCTCCTGGAGCCTCATGCCTGCTAGCCAGAGCCCCTCCGTGGGCAGAGAGGGGCTCAACGGGGCAGGTCTCCAGCGTGGGATGCTTCAGGAAGCTCTGCTGGAAGCCACAGTGTCCCCCTCGCCTCCACCTTGGCTCCCAGGCCGAGTCCAGGCGGGTCCTGGCACACCCTTCCTCCAGGAACACTTGTGGTCCAGGCCGGCGAAGGGGACCGCTGCAGCGGTCCCGGAGCCCCAGTGCCTTACCCAGAATTTGGAGCCGATCTCGCCGGAGCTGCACAGGGCGTCCATGCGGGAGGCGCAGCGGGCAGGAAAACTAACGCCCGGCCAAGCCAAGCACGCTACTGAGCTGGAGCTGGGAGCCGCCTCCGCCTCCGCCCAGGCCCGCCTCTGAGCTCCGCCCAGGCCCTCCCCGGCTTAGCCCTACCCCCAGGCGCTCGGATCTGGCTGTCCTGTCCCCAACGGGTTGCCACAACCCCTCGGTGAAACCGCAGCACTAGGAGGGACTTTGGGGTGCAGGGTCCTCGACACACTGTCAGTCCCCTCTAGTGTCCTCTTGGACTGCACCGGAGAGATGTTCTGTTAGATCCGGGGCTGATAGGCTTGGAGTCTGACCCAGAGGAGGAACCAGAACGCTCCCATGGGGACCCATGAGTCTGGGAGAGGAGGAGAGGATTGAGCAATTCTACATTGGTTTAGAAAAATAGTTCCTCATAGGGTCACAGGTATCTCTGAACTTCGGTGTTCTCATCAGTAAAATGAGAAGCGCTTGTGGGCTGGACCACGATCTAGGTCTCCCCCACATTGTCACAGACAACCGATTGTGCGTGCACGTGTGTGTATGTGTGTGTGCATGAAAGAAAGATGGGAAGAAAGAGAGAGAAACAGAGAGACACAGAGAGAGAACTAGAGAGAGAGGAGAAAACAGAATATGGAGCCTGGCACTGCTGGCTCATGCCTGTAATCCTAGCCACTCTGGAGGCTGAGATCTGAGGATTGCAGTGCAAATCCAGCCTCCCCCCACCCACCCAAAGTCTGTGAGACTCTTATCTCCAATTAACTACAGAAAATGAGAAGTGGTGCTGTGGCTTAAAGTGGTAGAGTGCTAGCAAAAGAGCTCAGGGACAGCAACCAGGCCCCAAATTCAAACCCCCATGACCAGCCAACGCCCCCCACCCCCAAACAACAACAGAACATGGGGGAAGTCCAGCATCAGCAGATGGTAGCCTTCTGTAGTCTTAATTACTATCTCCTTAGGCTCAGCGGCTCCTGGTCTTTTCCAAGTCTCACTAGTACCTCTCGGATTCCTGAGGATTTGGTGAGAAAAGTAGATAAGGCATATAGCCTGGCACACTCAGTAGACATCCACCGTGTCTTCATTTCTTCCTTTTCAGCTTGGCTATGGTGGCAGATAGACAGGAGGAAACTGCAGGAAGAGCCGTACATTAGCACTCTCTTCCTAAGGGTGAGATTCACATTCTCCATCTGTAAAATGGGCTGGGTCGTCAGTGGTCTGAATTGGCTTTGCTGGGATCTCCCCATCTCTCACTCCTCCATCCCTCACATGCTTTTTTTCTAATAGGGTTCCAGAACACAATTCAACATCCCTTTTTATAGTTGAGAAGGAATTCTCCATAGCAGCTCTTCATCTGGCCCCTCTCTCTGACCTCACTTGCAAGCTCTGCCCAGGTTCAGCTGGTACTCCTTCTCCTGACATTGTTCTAAGGCTAAGGAGTTTCCTTGTCCTGAGACAGGGGACAAGGAAAGGACAATGGAAAGGAGCCAGTAAGATAATACACAAGTGATCAGCCAACTTCCTCTGAGCAGGCAGGAAGTTACCAGAAGGATTCTGCTGCCTACGGTCTACAGAACAGAGCATGTGTGGAGTGAGTGGGAGCAGGTGAACAAGACTTCCCCTCACCTTCCAAGCAGGTGAACTGACGACCTCTACTCCACACGGGGCTCTCTGCCCATCTCTCCTCTTCCCCTCCATTCACCCACACCGTGTGTGTCCTCACCTGCATTTCTGGGCAAAAGACTTCAGAGTTTTCACATCTCATCCCAGTGTGCCTTGGGTTATATTGAACTGTGAAAAGTCTGCCTTCTTTTCCAGTCAGAAAGGTCCCCAGAGGCAGAGACCAGTTGAATTACCTCCAGTCCCACTCTGAGCCTTAATGCAGGCAGTCAGTACCTCTGTATACTAGGTGATTTCAAGACACTCTTTGATGTCTCTGGGACTCGGTTTCTTTTTTCTTTTTTTTAAATAACTTACATTCTTTTTATTTATTTATTTATTTTTGGGTCCAGTTGTGGGGCCTGAACTCTGGGCCTGGGCACTGTCCCTCAGCTCTTCAGCTCAAGGCTAGCGCTCTACCACTTGAGCCACAGCGCCACTTCTGGGCTTTTTTCTTTTTGCTTATGTGGTGCTGAGGAATCGAACCCAGGGCCTCAGGCATGCAAGGCAAGTGCTCTACCACTGAGCCACCTTCCCAGCCCCAGGGACTCAGTTTCTTGAGCAGCATGAACAAGATGTCATCTAAGCTTCTTTCAGTTCAGTTGGAGTTGCTGCAATTCCGCTCTCATAGCGTTGTGCTGGCCCTGGTCAGGATTTCTCAGCCCTTCTTGCTCTATGTCTTTACTTTGGTCTACCCATCAACACCATTCAGTCCACCATCCTTTCCCATTCCTTCTCTTTGGCTTGGAGGCCAAAGGCACCAAATAAAACTGAATCTGGGGCCTTTCTCTTGGGAGCCCTTCCAGTGCTAGGCTCCTCTAGAAAACCCCTTTTCTGAGATAGGGAGCCCAGATGCCAGAACCTTCTAGTTCCAGGATCAGCCAAGCAATCCACTAATTAGAACTCTGATTTGGAGACAAGTTTTAGTTTGGCTTCTGCATTGAGACGTGAGCCTTTACCTCTTGCCATTGGGCTATAATACAGGATAGCAGACTCAAAAGTTGGAAATGGGAACTCTTGGCCCTCTTCAGTTCCCTTTGTCTCTCCCCCCTTTTTCTCTTTCTCATTTTTGATTCCCAAGTATAATTTCCATTTTATTTTATTTTCCCAGAGGACAATTTTTCTTCAGTCGTTGAAGACTCAGCTCCTTCCATGGGCTTTGATGGAGGTCAGAGGGCACCAGCAGGGCTGAATCAGGATTTGGGGTGCCCAGTCCTTCTGGCTCTGTGAGATTCATTTCTGACCTCCTTGCTGTATATGGCATAGCTCGCGCAGTAATGCAGCTTCTCAAAGCTTGAGAAGCAGGCAAGCATCAAAGACACTTGCTCTGAAAATGACCCTGACAGCTGCAGCCTCCACTATGTTTTTATTTTGTGCTAGATAGAACTCAGGGAACCTCATACTCTCACTTGGCTGTTTTGTTTTTTTTTTTGTTTTTTGGGTTTTATTAAATTGATTATGAGGTTTGAACTGGGGGCCTGAGCACTCTCAACTATGTTTTGAATGACAAGTTTCTTTTCTTTTTCTTTTTGTTGGTCATGGGGCTTAAACTCTGGGCTTTGGCTTTGAACTGCGATCCTCAGATCTCAGACTCCCGAGTAGGTAGGATTATAGGCGTGAGCCACCGGCGCCCAGCTGAATGATGAATTTCTTAATGGCCTAGCCCTTGGGCACACACTGCACACAGTTTGTACAGCGAAAAGACTGTAGGTGGTCAGCGCCATTTTGGGGACAATTATTATTTTTTCTCTTTCTTTGTCATCTTGGAAGCAAGAACCAGAGAAAAGCCTTCATCTTTCCTGAGGCCTTGAAGGCTCATCTCTCCTGGTCACTCCTAGACCACGGCTCCTTTTATATAGACCTTGAAGAATAAAGACTATATCTCCTGGATATGATTGTCTCTGTTGTTCTCTTCATCAGAGCAAAAATTCCAGTACTTGAGGTATCTTTTATAGCTTGCCCAGATCACAGAACTTCTTCTGGAAAGGGTAGAGCAAGCCTCTATCTTTGGATATTGGCTGCTCCAGGCAGCTACTTGGATAGGATGCATTACCTGGAACCTTGGCCTTGACCCACTGTCCCCAGCCCACCGCCAGATTAGCAGACTCTTCTGTATCCTATTTCCCCTGGCAACTACCCTTCAGGATCTCTCTCAATCACAGAAATGGAGGGACAAAGGATGAACAAATGCAGCAGTGGTACTCATTAGACACTATGTGGAAAATGGACTGTACAACTTGTGGGTGGGATGGGAGAGAAAAACTGGGAGAGAGTGAGGGAAAGGGTGGCAGTGTCCAAAAAGAAATGTGCTCTTTACCTGACTTAGTAACTGTAATCCCTCTGTGGCCCCTTATAACAACAACAACAAGAATTTCGCTCAAGACCTGTCTCCTTGGAAGTCTTCATTGGACTTCCCTCACCCCAACCCTGGATTACCTATCTTTCCTCACACATTCATTCCCCTGTCTGTATTATCATGGCTGGTTATCTTTTTCTTTCTTTCTTTTTTTTGTTGGTCGTGGGGCTTGAACTCTGGGCCTGGGCGTTGTCCCTGAGCTCTTTAGCTCTTTAGCTCAAGGCCAGGGCTCTACCGCATGAGTCACAGGGCCACTTCCGGTTTCCTGGTGGTTACTTGGAGATGAATCTTATGGACTTTCTTGTCCCTGTTCAGGCCTCCTGAGTAGCTAGGATTACAGGTGTGAGCCATCGGTGCCTGGCTCTGGTTGTCTTTCCTAGAAGCACTGTTGGCACCTTTAGAATAGGGACAGAGCTTTGTTTTTCATGGTACCCTCAGCACCAAGGTCAGTGTCCAGCCAAATTAGTCCTCAAGATGTGTTTGTTGACTGATTAATTCAGCACCCTACTTCCTAAGAAGAGATCACAGGTAATGAGGTCACTGTGATATTAATGCAGTCTCAGCAGCAGAATCTGCCTGCTTTGCTTTTGAGTTTTAAAACCGAGGTGTTTCTGCTGAGCTTGTGGCATGCTGAGATCTGGCTCCGGCCTCCCTTTCTGCCTGATTGTGTGGCTCCAGACTGGATATCCACAATGTGTGTTGTATCTTGCCAGAGAACCAGCACCAGGGAGTCCCTGCTAAGGAAATGGCAGGGATGACAGGCATGACAGCAAGAGAGAACAGCAGAGCAAGGGGCCAAGAACACCAAAGCCCAGGGAATGCTGCCCGGGTGTGGGTCAGGCTGGGGCTGACAGGAGGGATGGCGTGGGAAAAACAAAGCCCCCTCCATCTCACTGCCTCCCTCATTTTGACCATCTTGGGCTCTCCTCCCAAGCAGAGGGATCTGTTTCCTCTAGATACAACCTGGAAGATTTTCCTGGTCTCCTCATGGTCTCAGCAAGGCTGCCCCCATCTGATTGGTGTGCATGCAAGAGTTTGAATACTACACACAGTTCTAGAGTCCTTCTTCTTCTTTCTCTTTTCTTCCTTTTTTTCCTTCTCTATTTCTTTTTTCCTTCTTTCCTTCTCTTTCTCTTCCTTCATTCTTCCCTTTCTTCCTTCTTTCTTTCTTAAAGGCAGGGTCTCATTGTCCCACAGGTCGGTCTTGAACTTGAGGTCCTCCTGTTTCAGCCTCCAGGCTTCAGGGTGCTAGGATTATAGGTATGTCCAGCTTGGTTCTGGCATGTTCAAAGAAAGAATTAATAATCTTTGTGGGCCACAGCCAGTAGCTTCCACATCTAAACTAGGGCTAAGTCCCACAGTTTCAGAGTTCTAAGCAGAATTTCCTCCTCGAATTTGACTGGAACACTTGCCTCCTTTGCCTAACTTGCCCTGTCCTGGAGGAGGATGCTAGCTCACAAGTAAAGTTGTGATGACAGTGAAGTCCCCTCTGAGTCCCACCACTATCTGGGATTAGTCCTAAGCTCACTGGGTTTAGGCAGGGATCACTGGCTCTAAGGGTACCTGCAAGCAGGTAGTGGGATTCCTGTCTGAACTTCCCCATGTGCAAGCCCCTTATTGGGTCTTCATTGAGCCCATTTCCTCCATGGGGTAGGGGTGGGGTTTGCACAGTGCGCCTGTCTGCAGGTGTTTATGAATGTGGGTGTCCCTTCCTGGCTTGGTCCTTCTGTGGGGGGGCACCAGGTGACACTAGGTGAGAGAGTGCTTAGTGCTACCACCTTGTGTCTGATGCCCTCACTTCACAACTGTCATTCCCTGGGCAAGCTGGGCCACACATCTGGCCTGGGGAAGAGGATAAAAGAGGCCAAAGGGCACCAGTCTTTAATGGGTGGGAACTAGGGATGAAGGTGGAGATGAAGCCTATTTGGAAAGTGGGCAGGGTATGGGTGAGGTAGGGTTAGAGGACAGGAAGTAGGGGGAGGAGAACAGATGTCATGGGCTCCAAGGGTCAGGGCTGTGTCAGGAAGGGGTGGTGCCTGGGAACCTGGAGTGACTGCAGAGCCGGCCTTGGCCAGCCCGTGACTGAGGGAAGCCTTCTCCTGTGAGTAAAGCGCCCCCCTCCCACTGGCCCTATGGTAGAAGACTGGTGACCCACCAAGTTTGCCCCTCTGGGGACACGTGTGTACAGTTCTGTAAATACGAGTGTGACTGCTCTGAGAAAGGCTCCCTACTGTCTTTTCATTTTGTAAGCCTGCGTTTCCCCAAGTTGCCCTAATCCCTGCACGGGGAGAAGAGACTAGGGGTGCAGGAGTTGCTCAGGCTGAGCCACCCCTAGGATTCAGACTCTGCTATGTTGTGGCTATGTGACCTTGGGCAAGTCCCTTAACCTGAATCCATTACTGCGTGGAAAAGCTAGCGATGGTATTTCCCTTGCTTGGGCGGGCATCTTGCGGAGTGAGTGAGAGACTGCATATGAGCTTCAGGTTTGTTTTTAGCACCAGCTCAGATCACTCCTCTTCCCAGTCCCTCCTCCAGACAGACCTTTTCCTGGAGCTTTGGGGGTGGAGGAAGCAGAAGCAGCCAAGCCTGAGGTGAGGGAGGGGGCGGGGCTGAAGCTGTTGACACAATTTCCTCAGAACCCCCAAGGAGAAGACCAAGGGCAGAACAGAAGTGTACTTACTCCAAAGCCTAGCCTATCCTGGAAATCCCTAGGTAGTTCCCAACTGGCCCTGGAGGCTCTACAAGACAGACTTGATGCCTCTATCAGCCCTTTCCCAAGTTGGATTCCTTCAGACCGTCCACCCTACTCCTGGGGACCCTGGAGCAGGCTCCAATAACCACCAAAATAGGCTCATGCGGTCAGCATGACCACCTTGCAAAGACTCACTTCCCAACTCTTCCAATGAGACTCAACACTTCCCATCCTTGACAAAGATTTTCCAGAGTTGGAGAAGAAGCCATAATTCCCCTCCCCACCTCTATTGCTACTCCCAAAGAAATGCCCAGATGCCTCTACTCCACGCACTGCCTCCTTCCAGAGAAATGCTCTGGTCCACTGATGGGCGTCTAAGAGGGAGCAAGCAGGAAAGGGTTTCCCTTCTCACCGGCAGATCTCTAGAAAAGAACCCCAACACATAGCCACTGTACCACACACCAGCTCTCTTAGTCCCTACTAGAAAGAGAAAGACCTGAAAAAGAGAATCCCTGAAAGAACTGGGCATTGCTAAGCATAGCCCTACATACCGCAGTATTGCAGGGCTGTTCAGCTGTTCACAGAGAAAAGGATGGACCAAAGGGGAGGGAAGGGGTAGAGGGCTAGCTCTCTGCTTTGCTTTGACCCAGAATCTTCCAGTCCCCTAAAGAGGAAAAAAAGAAGATCCCAGAACCCCCTCCTCAAATCTCCCACCTGCAGGGAATAGACAGGTACAGATTCTACAAAAAATATACAAGCTTAATCTGCAGATTCAAGTGGCAAAACTCTAGGAATTTTGTACAGCTCTGCTAAAAAAAAAAAAAAAAAAAGCAGCAGCTTGTACCATCACCCCCTCTCCCACTGGAGGAGGACAGAGGAAAGAGAGCTTGGCTTTATTGTACACTCTAGGAAGATCAAACCGGGTGTTTGCTTCCAGAAGTGGTATCATTCCTGTCCAAAAGAGCAATTAGAAAAGCTCTCCCCAGCTTCAGAAACACAAGCTGGACGATGGACGCCTGCGGGTCCAGCCGCCTAGCAGCCTGGCAACCTTGGCTCCCAGCTGCCCAAGCAGATGGGGTTGGGGGAGAGCCTGAGTGTGGGCTGTCACTAGGACTTCAAAGATCTAATCCCGGGCTGGTTGGGGGGGGGTCTCAGTGGTATTGCATCGCAAGAAAACCCCACCCAAACCAATCCAGTCCTGGGGCTTAAAGGGGCCATAATGCTCAAAGGAGTGGGAATGAGGCAGATGTTTGGGGGTGGCTGGCAGGTGACAGGCTAGCTGAGCCCCTTGTCACCACCTCTTGGTACCACAGTTTCAGATAAGAGACTGTTGCCAGTGGTTGCACCAGAAAGATGGCTCTGTGCCAGGTGACTCGCCCCTTCTCCTCCCCCTCCTGCCCAGTGGTGGCTGCCATCGCCCCTCCCTCCTCCTCTGTCTCCCACAGGGCAGGCAGCAGCAGACCATGTAAGCACCTTGCTGGTGTTGTTCATCACCCCTCAGGGGGCCAGCTTCCCCCACAGCTGCCTGGTAAACCACCCGCCCAGACCCTACTCCTGTGGAGCTGGACACCCTGGTCATTATATCCTCTAGAGGGAGCAGCTTTATTTACACAGCTTCAACTCATTGCCAGCAGGATGGTGGGAGAAGCCCAAGGCACCAGGCAGAAGTCAGATACCCGGCCCCCTCCCCCAGCCCTGCCTGCCCAGGTCTCCACCCAGCCAGAATTGGGGCAAATCCCTGCAGAGGCCAGGGGAAGGAAAACCCAGAAGCGCTTGCCCCTCCCCCATCAAGTCCCAGATCCAGATCAGCCACAGCTGAGGCCACCTCCCAGCCGCAGTCAGCCCCATTAACCAAAACAGCTTCATTATGCCAATTTCCAGCTTTCAATGCATGGCTGATAGCTGTCAGCAGAAATAAGAGCTAATCTGGAATTACATTCACTGAGCTGCATGGCTTAGAGGGCGCCATAAAGCTTTGATAGAAACAGGAGCCCTTCTTTCTCCCCAGTCTTGTTAGGCAGAGGGCTTCCTCCTCTCCCTTCCTCAAGAGGCCAGGGGAGAACTTCTCCAAGGCTGAGTGTTTGGGTTTTCTTTCAAACACACACACACACACACACACACACACACACACACATGCATATGCCTGAATGTACTCATATACCACACAACTCACACCCAAATACACATGCCTGCATGACCTTTATGCACACACACATACACACAAATGCATATGCCCACACACATTCACACACACACCAAACCTCCCCTCTCCACCACCCACTTCCATCTCCAGAACTCTGCTGGGCCATCTGCATAGGGCTATTTCTCCATCCCCTTTGTTTTTACTCTCCACCGTGATTATTTTGGAAAATTACTTTATTTTATATAGATATATAGATATATAGATATGTATGTATGTATATATAAAAAGGTTCCATTTCATTTGTAAAATCTCATTTTTTTCCTTTTTCTCTTTTTTTTTGTTTTTTTTTCCCCCTACAGAAAATGATGAGGAGATTAAAGGAGAAAATAAGTTACATTACAGTTTCCAAAATGATTCTCACTCTCCGCAGAAGATAGGCCCCTGTCGGGGCTGGAAATGCACGCAAGGTCCCAGCTTGTGCTTTACAAGAAGAGGGAATAACTAGACTGGTTGTTTTAGGTTAAAATAGCCAAGAGACAGACGCCTTCGCCTCAAAAATATTCTGAGACACATAAAAGTAGAAGGAAACAAGTCTCTTCAGTCACAAAATGTCGTACATCCGGCATATACTAGATTCAATTAATTTAATAAAATAGAATATACATAGAGATTCTGCACAAACGTATTGCTTTCTCCCAATAGCTCCTGGTGTGGGAACCTCGGCCATGCTGGGCCTCTCCCTTGCTTTCTGCCTGGAGCCGGAATTGCCAGGGCTGCGCTTCGGACTCTCTGGAAGTCCTGCTTGCAGGTGTCCAGAACCATGGAGGCGGGGAGGACAGCCTCGTAGGTGTCTCTATGGAACTTCTCAGGCATATGGCCCAGGAGGAGTTAAGATGTGCACCCAGTGGAGAAAGGTGAGTGAGAGAGTGGGTGGGACTCAAGGGTCCAGGTCTGCTGGGTCAGAGGACAAACCAGAGAGACTCAGTACATCTTTCTTTGGGGAGGGCGAGGCAGCCATGCTGTCAGGGAGGCCAGAGGCCAAGGGATCCTTGGAGTCGCTGGATGGAGCTCTCCTCCGGAGGCAGATGCCAGGGCTGGATGGGGTTCGAGGGCCCTGGTTCTCCGGAGGGTCTATAGAGATACTGGGTGGGCTGAGTTTTTTCTTGGGCCGGCTCCCAGGGCCTCCAAGAGACTGACCCCCAAGGCTTGAGGGGTCTGGACCCAGGCGGGACTGAGAGCCACTGTCCAGACAGCTGACCGCGATGGAGTGCCTCCTCTGATCATCCAGCCAGGATGCAGGCCGGCGCCGGCCACTCTGAGCCTCCACACTGTAGCACTTCTTCAGGTCCCGTGGGGATGGGGGCTCATCCTGGCTGCTGGTAGGCAGGAGGTCTCCTGAAATCCAGCTCAGCTCTGTGTCCAGCTCTAAGCTGCTTCTGGTCTCTGGAGGGTCTTTGCCCCAATTAGGATCCAGGCCTGGGCAGGGGGCTGGTGGGGGCATGTGCTTCAACTGGAGCTTGCTGTGGGAATGTGGCTGTACCTGGATGCTGGACCGGCCCCAGAAGGAGGAGGAACGAACCAGAGGTGGGGAGGGCCTGCCCACCTCCAACAACAGGTCTTCCCGGCTGCCCAGGCCCTGCACGTCCAAGGAATCGGTCCTTATTGCTGCCTGTGTGGAGTGGGCAAAGAACTCACCACGGATTGTCCCTTGTCCCTTCTTCTGACCATATAGGATCTCCCACCTCCTTGCAGCTACAGCAGGACCACCTTTAACAGGTGTACTGGTAACTGCACCCCCCCTGCCCCCGCCCCAGGACTTGAACTGAGTCTCTGACATTTTCACTCACGGCTGGTGCTCTACCACCCGAGCCATGCCTCCAGCCCTGAAGATAACTGTTTTTAATTAGGAGATGGTCATGTGCAGCTTGACTTCAATGGCCCACCATACCTTTTATTCACTCCCCCACAAACCTCTTTTCCTTCCTCCATACCCTGTCTCCCCCAAGGCTGCAGGGTTAGTGCTGTGCAGTCCCTGACCTCTGGGAAGAAATAAAATACCCAGGCCAGCTCTTGTCCCCAGTTGGTCCCTTTATGCCACTCAGCCTTTGCCCAGTCTGTCCCTTTGGCCTTGAACACACTTCCCAACTAGCAGGCACTCCTTTGGAGACTCAAGTTCTCTGTGATGGAGGGCCTGACAATCTCCACCCCAAGGAGAGCTGACTCCCTTCCTTTTCTTCGCTTCCTGCTTTACCCCTATACATAAGCATCCCACAGCTGTGACTTGTGGCTGCAGGAATCTGATGGCATGGCTGTCTCCGCTATTAGACTATGAGCTCAGAGGGCAGGGACTGGGCCCAGGCACCTGGTAGGCAGAGGCTGCTCAGTGAGTATGTATAGAATTGAAGGGACTATGCCTGCTCCCCAAGAATGCAGGCCCGAGCAGATTCTCAGGTATCACAGCCATGGCCAGTGTGAATCTGACAAGCCTCACTAGTTGTATTTGTGTCTCCCTGTGGGCCTAGAATAGGGGGTTCTGCAAAGTGGGTCCTGTGCTTGGCCAAAAGTAAAGACCCTTAAAGCCTGCCTGTGCCCCTCAGCTAAATCCAAAGTGTGAAGAACAGGGAGGTAGCTCTGGGCTAAGAAAAGGGAGCCTTGAGACTTGGGTTCCATTTCCACTGGACATCTATGGCCCTGGTGACCCTGATTCCCTCTGCTTCTTCCAGTACTATGTCCCTGGGACTAAAACCCAAGTCTGACCTGCCACTGGCATACAATATATGTTCTCTGGAAGAACGGAAATGGCCACCCTGGTCATCAGCAAGAGTCTAGGAGTCCTAACAGAGTTCAGTCCTAGGCCCAGTCCTCCACACCTGCTCACCTGGCGCCTGAGTGGCCTCTGAGCCAGAGGGGAGCGGCCGGGTGGGGGAATTTTAGGGATGGTGCCCCAGGTAGGGACACTGTGAGGCTGGAGCAAATGTGGTGCATCTTTGGGAAGCTGCAGGACATAGCTGGTATCTGCTGGCTGGGAGTGGACCGACAAGATGGAGCCTGTTGAGGGAGGGAAGGGACAGGAGTGAGGCAGAGAGAGGAGGCCTGAGCTCCTTGCTTCCGCCCTTCTTCTGCTTTCAGGGCCTCTACCCTCACCACCTTTAGGTAAAGTTATTCCCCTTCAGGCTAAAGCTCTCCCAGAAAAAAGAGAGTCCTGTTTTGTTGCCCCTAGTCAGGACTGATCTGAGGCAAGACTGGGTCCTCCCTGTGGGAGCCAAGCTGGCCTGGTCCAGTCCTGGTACCTGACGGGGCTTTGGGAAGCCCCCAGCCTCCGTGTCCCAGGGGCCCCTCCGCAGTGCTCTCATTCCGGCACATGTAGCTGTCATTGGGCAGAGAGTGCGTCCGGCTGACCCCAGACTTGCGCACAGTCAGCAAATCGGGTCCCAGTGTGAGGGGTACCTCCTTGACGTGGGGCTCCATCTGCAAAAGGTACAGGGAAAGAGGTGGAGTGGGAGCTGCTGGGTCTGGTTACTGAGGCCGAGCTGGACAAGAAATGATTCCCACCACCCTGCCAGGCCGTGCCCCTCCCCATTCTTTTCCAGGACAAGGTATGAGCATGGCACGGGGTGGGTACATGATGAGTCCCCCACACAGGGAGGAAGGAGCGGAGCAGCTTTACCTCCCCCAGAATGTGCCCAGGGTATTGCCTGCAAGCTTCTTGGAAGTGATGGTGGAGGGTGAGGAGGGAGCTGAGGAGGGAGAGCAGCCCCCGCCTTGCCAGTGGTCCCCAAGTACCTTCTTATTATGATTTCTTTTTCTTTTTTGCTTCAGTGCCAGTGCTAGGGCTTGAACTCAGGGCCTTGTACCCTCACTTAGCTTTTTGGCTCACGGTGGGTGTTCTATTGCTCAAGTAACAGCTCCAGTCCCCCAACTGTTTTCTAAAGGCCCCCACCTATTGGATCAAAGGGAGCCCTAGGATCCAGACTTGAGCTAAGTCCATGCTGGTTGAATGCAGATGAACACTAGGGGCAGGTCAGTCTTCTCCCCTCCTCCCCATTTTAACCACCTAGAGACTCAGCTCTTCTCTTAGACTGGGGGGAGGGGGGGGAGGAGGGTGTGGAATTGGGGACATCTGTTCCAAAGGAAGATAGTCATCAGCCTTGGATGCCAGTGGAGAGAGTCAAGGTTCCCTCTCAAGGGTTTCTCCATCCCTAAGACCCTGTGGACCCAGCCAGTCGTACCCTGATCCTAGCAGGTAGCTATGTGGAGGATGGTCCCTCTCAGCCTCAGGACCCAGCCTGTGGTCAAGGCTGGCCACTCTGACAACAGAAATAAAAGGCCAGGAGGGGGCTGCTCACAGTCAGAAGGGGATGGGAACTGGGGAAGGGTGGAAAAAAATCAAAGAAGCCCCTCCCCAAAAGTCTGGCAAGGACACAGGGACCACAGGGACAGTGACAGAGGAGACAGGAACAGCCTTCGGGTGGAGAAGGGCATGGTGGTGGCAGCAGAGATGTGGCTCTCACCCACTATGGATGGTGATCACCTCATGAGCAGGGAGGGGAAGGAGGGGCAGGGAGGGAGGGCTGGCGGGCACAGGGCTCCACATGTGGAGACTGGCTCTGTTGCCACGTGCTGCGGGCCATGTCACTCCTGAGTAACCCTTTCACAACCACTGCCCTCATGTCCCTCTGGGCAAAGCCTTCTAATTCCTTTGTCCCCCATGAGGGACTTGAAAGACTTCATGCCAGCCAAGGCTGGAGCACCATATGCTCTTTTTTGTTTTTTTGGTTGGTTGTGGGGCCTGAACTCTGGGCCTGGGCGCTGTCCCCCAGCTCTTCAGCTGTAGACCAGTGCTCTACCACCTGAGCCTCAGCCCCACTTCCGTCTTTTTCTGCTTATGTGGTGCTGAGGAATTGAACAGAGGGCCTCATGCATGCAAGGCAAGCGCTCTACCACTGAGCCACCTTCCCAGCCCCCACCATATGCTCTTGCATGGACACCTCAGGGCAGGGCCTAGTGGCAGAGCGGGAGGAGGACCTGGAGCCCTGCAGCCGGTCCAGCCCGGGCTGGGGGAGCAGCAAAGGGGTGTGTGCATGTACATTGCTCTCCAGGGCACTAAGTAAGAGTGTGTGAGTGTCATCAGGCAAAGAGTCATCCGTCAGAGCTAGAGAGCAGGACGGTTCAGACACAATCTCTGACGTCAGAGACAGAGCCTCCATCTCAGCTAGAGGGATCTAGACAGGAGAGAGATGAGCAGCCATGAGAAACCAGGACGGTGTACATCGGGCACGCACATGCGTGCATGCACGCGCGCACACATACACACACACACACACACACACACACAGCCCCCACTTCCCCTTTCCACAAAGCAGGGAGAAGGGAGGCACCCCTTCTCACTTGCTCCCTTGCTCCCCACCTCTTTCCCAAATAAACCAGCCACCCCCTCCCTCTCTCCGGCTTCAACCCCCTGCTCTGATCAGAGAGGCTGTGGCAGGCACCAAAGAGCTGGAGCAAACACAGACAAAGGGAAGAGACACAGAAACACGTTCTAAAGATACCCCAGGTACCTCGGCCACCCCCTCCCACGCTACCACCACCCAGGGAGAGAGCTGGAGTAGCCAGGGCTTCTACTCTCATAAAGATGACACTAAACAACAACAACAGAACAACATCAACAACAACAAAGAAAGGTCAACAAAGCCAGTCTCTTCTCTCTGCAGACAGAGCAGCGTGGGGGTGGGGATGGGGGACACTGGGGACAATGCCACAATCTGACGGCTGTTTTCTGCCTATTCTCTTTGCTTCCAAAAGCCTGGCAGGACTTGGCGGGCCTCCATTTTCTGGCTTCTCCCCTTGAGGGCCCTCCTCCTCTGTCTGCCTGCAGCCTGCCCGCCCTCTCCAACTTGGGCCCTGCGAGGTGCTCTCCCAGCCAGGCTGAAGTGGGTAACTCAGGCTGCCAGACCATCTGGGTATACCTCAGATCTGCAGGGGGAGGGGGGTGGGGGGCTTCAGTGTCTGGGATACCCTGGTCACCTTCCCTTTGCAACCTGTTCTATCCCACCATCTAGGGGACGTGCGCTTCCTTGAATGAGGGTGGGCAGCTTGAGGAAGAGACTCACCCTCCCACTGCTCGCTCTAGCTTCCTACCAGGTTGGAGTCACCCCAAGAAGAGGCACAGCCCCCCTACCATGCAAAATTCACTGTCCATTTCCTTGGCTATAAAGGCTTGCTAGGACCCTGCCTGCCCACCCCTCTATCCAACAGGGCCTGTGGGTGACGCCTGACTTCTTGCCTTGCTGCAGATCTGCAGCCTCTGACATGGGGAGGGAGATGGCAGGATCCCTGCCCAAGGGGAGGAGAGCAAGGCAAGAAATCAAGATGTAAAGGGCCATGGGAAGGGGCTGGCCCAGGGGAGGGGCTTGTAGAGAGCCATGTCTTATTTCAAGGGTCCAGATGTGCGTCTCACATCTAATGGGCACCATGGCTTACAAAGCCACCAAGGGACGGAGGGTGTGAGGTGGGATGCTGGGGGTGGGGAATCATGGCTTAAGATATGTCCCTCTGAGGGTCCCCTGGCCACCTGTACTATCCCAGAGGCTGATTTTGCCTGGACCTGGTACTTTGGTCCCACTGCCCCATCCCTCTATGCCCCTCTTCTCTCCCTCCGTTCTTCCCTCTTGGAAGGGGAATCTCAGCCTCTCTATCATCTAGGTCTGTGTAGGGGCTAGAGTACCCCCTGGCTGTTTTCTGCCAAGTCTGATGTTCAACTGGGGCCCTGTGACTCCTCTTCCTCCAGATACTAAGTGGGCAGGCAACACCCCCCGCCCCAGCCTCCCCAGAAGCACAGCACAGCATGGCACAGCTTGAAGGGCACAGCACAGAGCACAGTAACCTGCGGGTCGGAGCCGCCCAGACTGGGGGCGGAAGGGAAGGCAGAGGGCTGGCCCCCTGGGGATGCCAGCTCTTCCATCAACTTCAGCTCCCCCTCCAGGGAGCCCTGGATCAGCAGGGAGATGGTGTCAAACAGCTGTCTGTCCTGGGAGGACCAGCCCAAAAAGGGAGCCGGAGAGCCAGGGGGTGGGAGATGGGGGGCAGGGGTCACAGGGATAGTGATGAGAAGAGTTGTGGTAGGGGATTGATGTGGGGTACAGAGGGAGAAAAGTGGAGAGTGAGACCCAGAGGACATGCGCACACACATACACGCACACACACGGCAACAAAGAAGAGCAAAAGAGAGTTGGGGAAGAAGGGAGGCGAGATGGGAAGATGAGCAGAGCCCATGGGAGGAAGAGGGAGAGAGGAAGAGAAAAGGATGGCAAAAAGATGGCAGGGAATCCGGCAGGTGAAAGGGTGGGTAGGAAAGGATTAGCAACCAGGCAAGGGTAAGAAAGAAACAGGAAGGAAACAGAAAACTTAGCCATGAACCTAAAAGCCAGAAAAGGGCGGCCACACCAGGTCGGATGAGGACGGGGTAGACAAGCTGGCTATCTGCCAGCCTCTTTGCTGATGGTGACCCTGGGCAGTGAGTGAGTGTGTGGACAGCCATCTTTAGGGGAGGGGCCTCTCAGAATACAAGTGGGAGGGGCTTGAGGATGGAGGAGGAGCCAGGGCCTGCTCCACTCCTGGTCGACCACCCACTGAGCTGCTGGTCAGGCCCACCCTGCTCCTGCCCCAGACCCCTCTCTCCCCTTTGGCAGGGCTGCTGCTGCTCACCGTGGGGTGCTCCAGAGAGAAGTGTGAGGCTGCTCCGGCATGGGCCACTGCATGGGGGGCCCTGGATTTAGGGCTGTCGGGGCTGTCAGGGCCCTCAACCCCAGGCCAAAGGAAAGGGCTGCCCAGTGGTGAGTGGGGTTGTGGACTGAGTGTCTTCATCTCCAGCTCCAGCTCGGCCTCCAGCTCAGCTTCCTCCTTGGCCTCTTTGTTGCTTTCCTCCAGGTGTTTCATCAGTACGGCAATCACCACATTCACCAACACGAACTGGGCCGTGAGCACGAAGGACACGAAGTAGATGGGTGAGATGACCGTGTTGTAGCAGGTAGATTCTTGGTCACAGTCCCGCAGGGTGTCCTGAGGGGGAGGGGTTGGGGGAGGGGAGAGGCAGAACAGAGTCATGAAGCTGGACAGAGTGAGAGGACAGCGGATGGAGCTGTCGTGGAAAATCAGGCCATGGGTGTCACCGAGCGTGGGGGGAGGAGAATGGGACAGGAGGAGGAGGAAGGAGAGGAGGGAGATCTCAGTGTCTTGGGGGGCAGAAAAGAAGGAAAGGCTGCCTGGGGGAAGTGTGAGTCAGATGATGCCCTGCGGAGAGGGAGTTCCAGCGTGTTCTGGCTTGGGGGGCAGAAGGAGATAGGCTTTTATTTGTGGTGGATTCATTTTCCCGAGGCATCTTGGCTCTTTGCGGGGGCTGCCTCCCTGGCACCCAAGCCCTCTCACCTTCATAATGCCGTTCCAGTTGTCACCTGTGGAGACTCGGAAGAGGGTCAGGAAGGCCATGCCAAAGTTCCGGAAGGTGGCATGCCGGCCCAGGCCCTCACAAGGGTGTGTCTCGTCACACTCTAGGGGAGGAGGAAAAGGGAGAGAGGCTCAGGTTTGTCCCAGAGGCCCTTAGTCTCCCAGCCCTGGGTCTTTCCAACCTCCCTAACCCCAACTCACCCAGGTCTCCAAAGAGCTCCACACCCAGAGCTGCAAAGATGAAAAATAACAACATGAAGAGAAGTCCCAGGTTCCCCACCTGGAAAAGAGAAAAAGAAATGGAAAAGGTGCCACTGAGGCTCCCACACTGCTTCCCTGAGCTCCCTCCCCCCCCCTTTGGAGGACATCTCTTCTTTCCCAAGAGGACCCTTCCCATCCCCCACTTTCCAGCTACCTGGGGCAGAGCCTGCATCACTGTATCCAGCAGCGCCCGCATGCCCACAGCCATCTTCAACAGCTTCAGCACTGAGGAACAGGACAACGTCATGAGCTGGTCCCTCTGGGTCCCTGGCCTGAAGCCAGGCTGTGAAGGGGTTGGGGCTGGTGGGCTGGCTAGCCTGGCCAGCCAATCTATAACTTCCCTTGAACTTCCCCTTTGGCAGAAGTTGGGAGCCCACAGCAGACAGACCCTTGCTATATTCCTGTGAGCTGGTCACCGGGAGATGGCAGGTATACGGACAGACAACAGGACCAACCTCGGGCAATGCGAAGCACCCGCATGATACGGATGATGGTGGGGTTGATAGGCAGCGAGGCATTGACCTCGATCTCCTCCAACGTGATGCCCATGATGGACAGCAGCACAATGGCCAGGTCCAGCTGGTTCCACCTGGAAAGCCCAGGACACAGCTCCCTGAGTGGGGGAAGGGGACTGTGGGGGAAGGATGCCTTTGTGGCACAGAAAGATGGAGCCAGGAAAGAGGGAGGTCAGCCTGGTCCAGGCCCCCATCCTGCATAGAAGAGGCTTGGCTTATCTAAGTTCCACACAGCTGGGGACACAGACTTTCTGCTTGCTTGCTTGCTTGCTTCCTTCCTTCCTTGCTTGCTTGCTTGCTTTCTCTTTCTCTCTTTTCTTCCTTCCTTCCTTCCTTCCTTCCTCCATCCCTCCCTTCCTTCCTTTTTTCTTTTTTTGTGTGTGCTGGTATTGGGACTTGAATTCAGAGCCTTGTGCGTTCACTTGGCTCACAGCTGGCACTCTGCCACTTGAGCCATACCTCTAGTCCTCTGCTTTTCATTATGTAGCCCAGGCTAGTGTCAAACTCTCAGTCTTCCTGCTTAGTTCCCCCCTCCAAAGGATGATATTATAGACATGTACCACCATACTTGGCTCATCTGCTTTTTTATTTAGCACTTATATGGTGTTTAAGGTGTACCGAGCACTGTTTTAAGAGTTTTATGAACAGAATTTGAGAATCACGCAAGTTTAATACAGATACTATTATATCTCCCATTTTACAGATCAGGAAACTGAGGCACAGAGAGGTTAAGTAACTTAGGTAACGTGGGAGAATTAGGATTCAAATCCAGTCCAAGCAGGCTCTGTGCCTTTAAACCCCAGGCTGGGATACAGTGATTTCTAAATGCCAGTGACCTCCAAAGTCCTGTCTGGTCAAATGTCCTCCATTTTCTCCCATACATGAAGCTCCCTTCCTCCAGCAGTATCAGCCCTGGGGTAGGAGCTGGACTTAACTAGAGTTAAGAAACGTAACTAGAGTTAAGAAGCATCCTTCAGGGTATTTATTTCTCCGAAGACACACCCCTATTACCCCCCAGAACCAGCCTCTCTTCTGTTACCTGTCCTGGAAGAACCGACGGAAGCCAAAGGCCACTAGTTTGAAAACAGACTCCAAGACGAAGATGACAGTGAAGATGTAATTGCAGATCTTCAGCGCCTCATCCAGGATCTGGCAGGGATGGGGGCAAGCATCAGCATTATTGAAGGCCATGGCTGATGCCTGCCTTTCCCCCTCTACCATCCCTCACACACCTGGGAGACAGGGAGGCTAAGGAACCTTCCATCCTGTTCCCCCCACAATGGCTGACAGTGAGCTGCTACCCCAGGCTCTTCACTCACATGAATGACTCAAATCTTGTGCTGAAGGATCTCTTTCTCCTTGAGAAACAAGGAGAAGACTACAGACGAAATGTACTGGAAGGCACAGAATGCTAGGTCTGGAAGGGTTCACGTGCATTACCAATCCAACCTCCTCATTGTACGGATGAGAGGATGACTGGCAAGATCACAGGGGACTTTTGGAGCTGTACAATCACTCTACCTTCTTTTGTTGTTGTCCTTGTGAGACTGGGACTCAAACTCGGTATGATGCTTTGCTCATTGGCTGGTGCTCTACCAACTGAGCTACACCTCCAACCCCCACTCTACCTTCTTTACCTTCCATAGTCCAGAACCCAGCACAGTTAGACACTCAATAAAAATGTGCTGGGTGGAGAAAGCAAGTCCTCTACTTCCTAGCTCTCTCCCTGGTTAGGTAACCTCTCTGAGCCTCAGTATCCTCATCTCTAAAAACAAAGATGGTATCTACCTCCAAAGGTTACTGCCATGGGTACCAGAAGGGTCATGTAGTGTTCGCAATTCTTGCCTGACACAGAGATGTCCTGGGTTAGGCTATGTTGGGGTCACCCCAGTGCGAGGGAGGGGATGGACAGACATGGTTGGAGGTAGGAGGCAGGTAGCATCTCACTCACTCTTACCTGGGGCTGCTGGTAATGTTCCATAGCCATAGTGACCACATTCAACCCGATGACACCGGTGATGAAGAGGTCCAGGTAGTGGCTGGTGCACAGGTGATGGACGAGCAGCCGGAAGCGGGAGTAGTCTGAGTAGTAGGGCTTGCATTGGGCTTCTGGTGGAGCAGGGAGGAGAGCAGAGCAGGCATTGGGCCTCTGCTCTGGGCACCCTCCACCCGCTTGTCCCTCCCCATCACCAGCCTCTAACACTACAGGTGAAACATTCCATGTCATCAGCGTCCCAGCGCTCCCCTCACTGTCCTTTGGGGGGACAGCTCTCTTGCCGTGTCCCCCTCCAAGCATCTGTTCTACTGGCTACAGTCAGGGCAGGACATGCAGAGATCCCTACCTACATTAGCCACCAGGTGAGCCCACACCCCAAGGCAACCTCTAAAATCCACCAGCCCCTTATCACAGCCTTGACTCAGTGTTCCGCAGTGAGGTCAGATCAATAAGAGGAAATACACTGATTCAATCGGGCTCAGAGGCAGCTAGGACAGAGAGGCCAAGAAGGCTCTGGTATCTTCCAAGCTCGGCCCCTGGGGGTGGCAAGGAGACTATACGGAGCTGGGATTTGCGGATACAACCGGAGATTGGAAATTGGAAATTATTTCAGCTGGCTGCACCGACCCATCACAGGGCTGGCAGAGCCTGGGTCTCCCACACTCTCCTATGGAGAGGGTGGAGGGGGAGCTCCAAGGCTCTGCTCTATCCCAGACTCAAGCCAGGAGGGTCTTCCTTGCTGGACTCACCCAGTGTCTAATGAGGCTGTGCCCAGCCTGCCTCGGGTTTTGGCATGGCCCGAGACCACAAGCTGGGCTGGAAGCACTGTCTGAGATCTGTCACAGGCATAGAGCTCCTCTTGTAATTAGCCAACTACTTAGAAAAATCACAGTGCCAGAGGTCAGCCCGCTAAGCAGACAGAAGAAATCTGGGGGCAGGAGACTGTAGGGGCCCTCCTCCAGGTGTGGAGGAAGGGCCAGGCCAAGGTGAGGGCATTATCCACGGGGTGTCAATGGATTGGTCTTACATGCAGCTGCAAAGAGGGAAGAGACTCCCCACAGGGAGGCATGGGGCAGCCTCAGGTCCCAGACAGCCTTCCCTTCTCTGGAGGTCTTGGCGGAAGCCAGCCAGCAAAGGCTGCAGCCTCTGAGGCCTATGCCAGCAGCCAGCTGGCTCAGGGGCGGCAGGAAGCTTTGGGCCCAGGCCAGCTCAAAGTTAATTGCCCTTTCCCATGCAGAGGACCTCTTAATAGAGAGGTAAACTGAGGCAGGGAGTGGCCTGGTGTAGGCCCCCCACCAAAGGCCAAAGGAAGAAGAGTGCCTAGGAGCAGCATGGGCTGCCCTGCTCCAGGCCCACCTGGCTCCTCTCCCCCATCGGCCTTGAGGTGTGGATAATCAGGGCCAAGAGATGCAACAAGTTCAGGTGCACCTTAGGGGTACATGAAGTTATCGCTTGGTTTTCAGAGTTGGACCAGCCAAGTGCGGCTCTGTTTGTTCAGGTGGCCCTCTTAACCCCTAGGAACATGGGGTAGAGTGGCCTAGGGCAGGGGACAATATGAGACCACAGATCATCCACATCCGATGGTGAAGGGTGGCCAGGCCAGCCGGGCCTCTTCCTTCCTTTCTTCCTTCAGTACCACGAGAACCAGAGGGCGCTAGTCACCCTGCGTTGCCTTAGCAGCCGGAACTCTTTCTCTGCATTAATCTCCATAAATGCCGAGAGCACCCGATCCCATTATGCTAAAATATGAATGGAGAATTAACTAAAATGTTTGAATACAATTAGGTTAGAAAAAGCAGCTCCTTATTAGCCACATTATTAGTTGAGACAATGTAGAGGGGAGGCTGGAAGGGAACGGAAAGGAACGGTTCACCCTCCCCCCCACCTTGTCACCCCAGACAGGCTATGGAGGCAAGCTCCAGGCCAGATGGAGCAGCTGCCACCACCAACTCTGCTTTCCAGCCTTGCTTGAGACGTCTGAGTAGTGGATGGGCTTAAACTCAACCAGTGACATTTCTTTAAGAGGCCTGGAGGATGGAAGGACTGAGGCTGGGCATCTGCTTTATGGCCACAGATTCCGGGCTCTGGTGTGTGTGTGTGTGTGTGTGTGTGCTCTGGTGTGTGTGTGTGTGTGGGCTCTGGTGTGTGTGTGTGTGTGTGTCCCTCCCTACAAATCCCTCCCTTCTGACCAGTAGGCACTAAAACTACCTGGATTCCCCCCAACCCCTCCACCCCTAACACACACACACAGAGCCTACTCTCCCATTAAAGTCTCGGTCCAAGATCACCAGGCTGAGAACAAGCTGCTTGCTCTGCCATACAGAGAAGAGAAAGAGGCCCAGCAGATGAGTCGTCTCCCACACTGAGCCACCAGCTAGCCATCAGGACTCCAACTTCCAGCCTGGGTTGTGACACCTATCTCCCTCTTCCCACCAAAAAACCCAGAGTCAAGAACAGTAGAAAGAAGGGCACCAGGCCCCAAGTCAGGTTCTAGGGACAGAGGACAGGAGTGCAAGGTTATGTGACAGCAACAGGCATGGTGAGTTAGTAGGGGCCACTGGGAGCCCAAGGCAGGGCCAGGGCTGATGATTTGCAAATGGATCCTGGAAGGGAGTAGGCAAGAAAGCAGAAATCGTTCCAGGGATGTGGACGCCCCAAGGCAGAGACCACACCTTCAGCTGATGTGGGTCCCAGTCTGGGGGGAGGAGTGAGCGTGAGTAGAGGTGGAGGCTACAGAGGGCCTAAGGAGAGAGGAGCTGGTGCTGGGGGCCGAGTGTCCCTAGAATTGGCCTAATCATACAGCAGCTCTGGTCCCTCTGGTCAGACTCAAGTGTCAGGCCCATTGCCCTGAAAACCAGACTCTTCCCTGCCTCCTTCTCTGGGTCTGGCAACCTCTCTTGCTGGGAGCAGCACCAGGGTGGGAGGAAGGGGAGGGTCCCAGGAGGGTCCCTGGTACTCTGGTACTGGTTAACTACTAGCAGCCCCAGTTTCATCCCAGCCCTTGGTTTCATCCCATTCCTCTTGGTAAGCAGACCAGTACATTAGCATACCAGTGTCTGAGAACTAGTTAAAATTGCTGACACCAGACCACGCTAGAAGACCTAGGAGCCTGAATACTCTATCCAAGTGATTCTTAGACATACCAAAATTTGGAAAGCTCTGATGGAGACCCTGGAGAAATCTAGGAACCTGGGAAGAAGGACATAGGGGACTCTGAGACCTTCTTACAGTTGGTTTTTTCAGTCATGGGGCTTGAACTCTGTCCCTGACCTTTTTTTGTTCAAGGGTAATGCTCTACAATTTGAACTACAGCTTCACTTCCAGGTTTCTGGTGGTTAAGAGATAAGAGTCTCACAAACCTTCCTGTCAGGGATGGCTTTGAATTGTGATTCTCAGATCTCAGCCTCTTGAGTAGCTAGGATTACAAGCATGAACCACTAGCACCCAGCAGGGTCTCCGTCTTTACTAATAGCCAGGAAAAATAATGCATGTGTCAATAGGAACAGGCTAGAATTCAGAATGGGGGTAACAAAGTGAGAATAACCAGAGTGTTTGCCATGGAACAATGCTACATCTTGTGGACTAGGAGAGCCTGTGTGTGTTGGTTCATCTGAGCTTCAGAAGCCTCAACGGGACAGTTCTGTACTGGGGTAGCTTTTTTGGGGTACACATGAGTATGTAAAACACTGTAGTCTACAGTCTACGGGGACCCACAAAGGAAAAGCTGAAGGCCCACTTCCTGTCGCTTTTCTTTCATCCCCTGATGCTTCTAGGATTTGCAAAACAGCCTGGCAGAGATATGGGGACCTCGGTAATCCAGGGCCTAGCCCAGACAGAGACTCCTGTGCCCACAGACAGATGGTCACAATGCCACACACCATAGTTCAATGCCACAGAGTCAGGAGATAGAGATTTGCCAAGGGCTGAATCTCCTCTTGAGCTGGTCCCTGAGCCTCCACAGACCAGGCAGCCCAGCACACCCAGGGTGGCCTCTGCCTGTATCAGGCAGTGGGGAAGAGTGGAGAATGGTACAATCAGCAGTCCCCAGACTGAAGTCCCAGGCCCTGAGCAGCCTAAAAAGGCAGCCATACAGGGGTCCTTTCATTCTTTGTAATATTCCTAAAAGTTTAAAAGAAATTACACACTTGCCTATGTGAAGACCCCACAGACTGATAATAATAGCCAACTGGTCTTTCTTTACATCATTCAGTATGCGGCCTTCTGCGGCGCAGAAGCTCTGATTTGCAATTACATGGGCCGTGGATTAGTAAAAAATGGTGAAATAAAGCCATTATTAAAGTGCTCAAACTTCAGACAAGAGTCTTTCAAAACGTGGGATTTGTTGGAAGAGACCATAAGGGAGATCCTGGGGATAAACAGCTTGGGAACCACCAGGCAGAGACATCAGGGAATGTGACAAGACCTACAGACCTGTCACAGACTCTGATTCTCCGAACCTCCATCTGGGGGCCAATATGGCGGGACCAAGGGACTGAGGGAGATATGGAGGGTGTGAGGTGGGGCAGGAGGCACCCGGAAGCCTTCCCAGAGACACAGCTTTTAGAGATAAGGACACAACTCATTCTCAAAACCATTTTTTTGGGGGGGTTGAGGTGGGGAGGAAAGGAAGCTTGTGGCTAACTCAGGCCTCTGACTCCCAATTCTTGCTGTTTGTAGCGATGACGTGGCTATCCTGATTACTTGACTATTAATGAGCCCGTTCAATTATTCATCGTTACATTTTTAAAACAAACCCTTCCCCTCTCTGTTCCTGTCAGCCTGCTCCGTTGGATCAAAGTCTCCCTTTCAGACAAAAGGAGGCAGGGAGAGTTGCAGTTCTAATAATCCAGCCATGAGACTAGGGAGGAGGGCCATGGAGGCCAAGGAGCAAGGCCTGGGATCTCTACTGAGGCTAGGCATCATCCAAGAGGTGTCAGAGTGTCTCATCTCCATCCAGCCTATGGGAAAACATGGACCCAGTGCTTCAGGCCCTGCTCTCTTGGGAGCCCCAGGGGCCCTCAGCCCTTCACCCCGGAGGATAGAATCAATGAGCCATGGAGAGGGAGCAAAGAGCAGGTCCCCACAGGCATGAACCCACACCCCAGACTCAGTACCTGAAGCAGCGCTGGCTGAGCTGCCGGGAGCAATTACATCGTCCAACATTAGATCTAAAAGAACGAAACATGATATCGGTCATTGGCTGGACCAGGTGTGCTGGGCAGGGCCCCTCAGCAGCTCGCTCCCCCTCAGCTCCGACCCTCATTCTGACTACGAATGGGGTGTACTGAGCACATGGATGGCTGGAAGAAGACAAGTAAAGCAGCCAGTTCACTGGGGTCATGGAGGCTTTGAGAGGGACAGGCAGCCTGACTCCAGAACACATGTCCATCTCTACCTGTGCCATGGCCTCAGCTGTAGACCCCAGAAGGAGAGCCAGCTGGACAGGCAGGGGCCACAAGTACCTCCTGCCAAAAAATATTCCATCTGCAGATGGCCCTGCCGAAGTGACCCACTGCAAGGTGTGTGGGGTTGATGGAGCAGGGGTGGGAGCGTGGTGCTGGGATAATGCACCTGCTCAGCCTCAGACTCTACAGGGAAGAAGAGCCCAGACCCCAGCATGGAGTTGGGCAGGGGGCCTTGTGGGACTGGTGGATGGATAGGAGACATGAGGGAGTACACTATCCATGGCTACCCAGAGGCAAGTGTCCCTTCCACGTCCTCCTGGAGCACCCCCCTCTCACAGAGAGCACGGTCCTTTCCTCCTCATCGTTACTTTCGACTCCCATACTCATCCCCTCTTCCACGTGCCTGCCGTAGGCGGCAGGAGATGCAGTGGGAGGAGAGGGCTGCAGGGATACCACAGCCCCGCAACTCATTTGGTGGTACTCACATTTCCACACACCAAAGGGAAACCCAGAGTACTGCATACATCTTATCAGCAGAAGGCAGCCGGTGTGTGAGAGGGTGGAGAGAGGGAAACCCACAGACCAAAACAGGAAGAGACACACAAAGACTTGGAAACCCACACAGAAAGACACGTGGAAGGACGTGGGCTGACGGAAAGAGAGAGAGAGAGAGAGAGGCATGGAGATTATGGAGTACCAGACAGATGGGAACCCTGAAGAAGAAAGCCAGGTGTGCACGCACCTGCACACATACCACAGACAAAGCGGCTCACGCAGCCGCTGCTCTCGATCCTTCCCAGACTCCGTGTGTGTCTTTTTTCACCTAGTCTCAGTCTGCCCATGGCATAACAGCAGGAGGAGGAAAGGTACGGGGCCTCACCTTCCCCAGGTAAGAGAGGCTGGGAGCGCAGGGGAAGGGCTAGAGGGCCTGAGGCCAGACATCCATGCATTTAGAGTCCTGGTGACCTTGGATTTTCCCTGAGCCAGGGGGAGATTTTGTAGGGGGAGGAGGAGGGAAAGTGGCCAAAAAAAAATCCCCCCAACAATCAGGAGGCCAGGTCATTTGAATGGAATGATGGAGGGTAGGACTGAAGATTTCTCTCCAATGCTGCTTTTTGTAGGTTTTGCCAAGCTCTGGCTCAGCAGCTAGACACAGGGCAGGCCCAGGGGGTCAGGATGCATGCCCTGCAACTCTGAACAAGCAGGCCTGACACCAGGGCCAATCCTTTGGTCACTGGATACAGGCACAGGGCAATAGAGTGTCAGGTTCGGTTCTCATTCCTGAGGCTCCTCTGAGAGTCGAGCTTAGAGCCAAGCATCCACTCCAACCTGGCATCTTCTGGGGAGTATGAGGCTGGGACCCAGGGAACCCCCTGGGGGGGCAGCTTGCTCCCTCCTGGGGCTGACCTGGTCTGCTTCATGCGGGCTCTAGAGGCAGACATGCTGTTGGGGGGAAGGAGATGAGGGAGGGGGTGGGAGTAGTACTCCCCTACCCCAGCCCCAGCCCCTTGCCCTCTGCAATGGCAAGGCCAAGGTCAAGCACGACCCAGAGAGATGTGGAAAGACTACCGACCGGCCATCTGCTTCTCCTTACTCCTTCTCTTTTTCTCCAGTCTCCGCAGCCGCTTCTCCTCCCGCCGCCTTGCCTCCTCCTCCTCTTGGTGCTGCCGGCACTTGTGGAAATTCTCCACCACCACACCCACAAACATGTTCAGGACAAAGAAGGCCACGATGAGCAGGAACGAGATGAAGTACAGAAGCATCCAGGGGTTATGGTTCATGATGGGCTGGTAGGGAGCAGCAAGGACAAGTGAAGGAGACATTAGCCGTAGGGGGGAACTGTCTCAGGTGCTGTCCACATGGGCTGGGCTTCTGCAAATTCCAGAGGCCCTGACAGGTGAATGGATGGTGTGGGTTTGGCAGTAGGTAGTGGGGAGGAGAGGAGACTGTAGCAAAGGAAAAACTACTTTTTTTGGGGGGGGTCTTTCCTGGGGCTTGAACTTAGGGCCTCGGTGTTGTCCATGAGTTTTTTCACTCAAGGCTAGGGCTCTAGCACTTTGCGCCACAGTGCCACTTCTGGTTTTCTAGTGGTTAATTGGAGATAAGAGTCTCATGGATTTTCCTACCCAAGCTAGCTTTGAACCGCGATCCTCAGATCTCAGCGTCCTGACTAGCTCATCATGAGCCACCAATGCCTGGCTGCTTCTTTGTTCTAGCTGAACATTCTAGCATCTTCTCCTGCCCTGAGAGAATATAAGCCCAGTATTCCAGACCTTCGGATTTCCTTGTAAGTAGCCCCTAATCTGGATTTTTATGTCAAATTTACCAGTTTTTAAATGTTAACTACTATGCAAACAATTTTTATATGTGCTGCAGGTCCATAGGCCAAGATGTGATACCTCTTTGATAGTGTGTTGCTCTTTCTGTCTAGTGCCTATAGCATCATTATGCCAGGCACCAGCTCCGGCTGAATCATCTGAGCCCAGAGATAGGCCTTGCCCATCTCAGCCTTACCTGCTGGTCCACGCCCACAGCATCAAGCCCATCGTACATGATGTCCACCCAACCATCTTTGGAGGCCAGCACAAACAGCGACATTAGAGCCTGGGGAGAGGGGCAAGGGAGACACACCATTTAAAGTCTAGAACGTGCCACCAAAGCACCACTGGCAGCAGCCTTGGTTCCCAGCCCTTGGAGACTGCACTCTGGACCAAGGAGTGCATTCTATCCCATGGTGCCATGTTGTTCTGAAGCCTCCAATCTCAGTCAAGTTAGGGCAAGGGAGCCCAGAGCCCTGGGAATCCAGAAACCAAACCAGTGGGGTCTGGGAAGCAAACCAGCACAACTGATTGAGCTACTTCATTTTCTGCAGTTCTGTTTCTGCAAACAAGGAGCAGAAAGGAATCCTTTTGACAAAATGTACCCAAGCCTAATGTTGGTGCCTCATGACTGTAATCCTAACTATTCAGGAGACAGAGATCTGAGTTTTGAGGTTTTAAATCCACCCAGGCAGACGAATCAAAGACTCTTACCTGCAATTAACCAGCAAAAAGGGAAAACTGGAGGTGTGGCTCAAGTGGAAGAGCATCGGTTGTGAGCAGAAAAAACTGAGCAAGAGCACAAGTCCCTAAATTCAAGCCCTAGTACTAGCACACATACATGTATGCATGCATGCATGCATGCATTCTCTTTCTCTCTCTCATACACACACACACACACACACACACACACACACACAATGCACCCTGATCTTTATTATTTATTTATTTTGTTGGTTGTGGGGCTTGAACTCTGGGCTTGGGTGTTGTCCCTCAGCTCTTCATCTCAAGGCTAGCACCCTATCACTTGAGCCACAGCACCACTGCCAGTTTTCTGAGTGGTTTATTGGATATAAGAGTTTCATGGAGTTTCCTGCTTGGGCTGGCTTTAAACTGGGATCCTCAGATCTCAGCCTCCTATGTAGTTAGTATTATAGGTGTGAGCCATAGACATTCAGCTATTTTTTATTTTTTGCTGGTCCTGGGGCTTGAACTCAGGGCTTGGGTGCTGTCCTTGAGCTTCTTTTGCTAGAGCTACAGTGCCACTTCTGGCTTTTTTGAGTAGTTTATTAGAGATAAGAATCTCACAGACTTTTCTGCCTTGGCTGGCTTCACACCATGCTCCTTAGATCTCAGCCTCCTGATTAGCTATGTTTACAAGCAGGAGCCACCAGTGCCTGGCTGCATCCTAACCCTTTTGAGCAGATATTCATATTACCATGTTGAAGCTTTGCCAGGAGCCCCAAGAAGATACTATTATGACTCCATCCACCAGCCAATGAAACTGAAGTGCTGGCAGGTCAGTTGTCCACAGCCACTGAACTGACAACAACAGTGATAAGATCCATACACAGGGCTCCCTGGCCTGAGTGCTTTGTGCTCTGCCATGTAGCACTGTGGCCCTGAGCCAGTTGCTTACCCTATCTGAGCTTTTATTTCCTCATCTTTAAGAGGGCTGGAAACTTTCAGGGGCCTACATGCTGAGCTGTGCAGATGGACTAGCTTTGGAACATGATGGTAGTTAAGGTAGCTGAGGGCCAATCTCTGTGTCTTCTCCCACAGGAATCAGCATGGAGCACAGACTCCGGCTACTCCCCACTCCCTATCCCTGGAGGTTGGGGCTCACCTGGCCAAGATTGTCAAAGTTGTACTTGTGTCGAACCCACCGGTAGCTGGCCTCAGTACAGTCAGACTTGTTGGTAATATTCCTAGTGTCTTCACCCTGGCACACGAAGAACTTCCCTTTGAAGAGCTAGACACGCATGACAGAGACAGAGTGAGAGATGGCCAGGGAACACAGGACCCCTAGCCTAGCCCCACCCCAGCTCTGGAACTTTGAGTATGCCCTGTGGGGAAGGATTCATCTCCACAGCCTGGCCCATCAAGTCAGTGTCTCTGATGGGGGCCTTCCTAGAGAGGGAGGGAAGATGGGGAAGAAGGGGGTGGGGAGAGCTAAGTTAGTGGTGCTCTGATTAGTGGTACAGGTCCTTGTGAAGTGTTCCTTCTCAGGCTCACCCCAGATCTAATGAGTGGGCCTGACCCTTTACCAGCCGTGCCGGTGATCCTGACACATGCTCAAGTTAGAGGATTACTGGGCTAGGTGTTTCACTCTCTATGACAGGGAGAGAGTGTTCAGCCCCACCCCATAGAGGAGAAAAACTGAGTTTTAAATGTGGCATACTCAGTAGCTGACAGAAAAGGGCTGGAATGTGGGTCGGTCTGGAAAGCTCACTCTCATACCAGGGTACACCCAGGCATGATTACTGGGATGTGTGAAGGAAGGACCAGGCGCCTGGAGCGAGCTGCTTGGGACAAACCAAAACTCACTGAAAGAACCTCAGGATTGGGCTCAACAATGGTACACTCCCCTAAGCCAAGGAGGCCAGGAAGTGGGAAAGAGGGTGGGCACTGGGATGTGTGGGGTGCAGGCCTGGCAGAAAGGCTCTGTGGAGCTTTGGCAAATGCAGCCTGGTCCTTGGGGCTAGAGAGTTTCTAGGAAACCAAGGAACAGCCCCTCCCCAGGGCACAGTGGGCATCAGAGGAAGCCAGAGGTAGCCACCCAGAAGTTCCCACACTGCCTCAACAGCCAACTGACTACCCTGCAGCTGGAGCAGGGACACTAGAAGATGGAGTGTGTGTGTGTGTGTGTGGGGGGGTGTTTCCCAGTCCCCCAAGGCGTCTGCTGAATCGTGCAGGCAGCTCTGGCTCTTTTTCCTCTAAAGTCAAGTTTCCTCTCTGGGCCAGAAGCCAGGTTTCCCCAGCAGCCCCCACTTCCTGCCTCGTCTGGGGTCTGCACCCGTCTGCCTGCCAGCGCTCCACTAACCTGGCCCAGCTGTCTGGGCCTTGGATCCCCAGACCTGGCATACAGCCCGCCTTGCTCAAGCAGGGAAAGAAGGGAGATCCCCGAGTAGACTTGGGGCCAGTGTGTGCCTGTGAGAGGTAGAGCAAGGGGCGGGGGTGGGGTGGGGTGGGAGACTGGAGTCTGCAGCTACCATGGGCCTGAAGTTTCTCTGAGGCCAAGCCTCCTTTGGAAATCTTCCTCTCCTTTCCCAGTAAGAGACAAATGGATCTGGGGCCTAGTTCCTGGAGGGAAGGATTCAGGCAGCGGCCTGGCTTGGGGGACAAGAGGAGGTGTATACTTCCGGCTTTCATAGACAAACCCTTGGACCCAGCATACCTGAACCCCCAGGATGCCAAAAATGATGAAAAAGGCACAACAGATGACCACAATGTTGCCGATGGGCTTCAGGGAGGACATCAGTGTCTCCACCACCAGTTTCAGACCCTGGGCCCGGCTGATTACCCTGGAGAGCACAGGGAGGAAGGGTGAGAGGGGCTCTCTAGCTCCGACTCTCCCTCTTCTTTGTCCTGTTAGGACTCTGACTTCCTTCTGCCTCGGCTCATGGTCCCTTCATCTGCTCTACTTTCTGGGCTCGCTGTACAGAACAGAGTCCTCTTTTCATGGAATCCCCGCCCCCCCCATGAGGACCCCCATCTGTAATCTCTCCAAACAGGTGGCACAAACTCTCAGCTCCCACCTTCCCCAGCTCCACCTCCAGGATGTCAAATGTTCCCTGAGCGGAGGTGACTCAGGGAGGCTTTCCCTGGGGATGCCTGTGTGATATGGGGAGCAGGTGTGGGGAGGAAGAGGGGGGGTGGGGGAATATGGGTATCACAGCCAGAGAAGTCGCACTGTTAAGTCAGTATTGTTCCCCATGCAGGAAGACACCCTAAAGTCTCCTGAGTGGGGGGCAGGGAATGACTGCCAGGCTGGAGGGCACATCAGCTGTCAGGAGCACTGCTGCTCCAGGGGTGGACCCTGACAGATGTCGAAGGTGGGTCAGCCAGCAAGAGCATGTGTCAGCTCACAGGAAGGGCCAAGCATCACCCCCTAGGGCCCCCTAAGGGAGAGCTTTGGATCTCCTTGGCGGCCATGAAGGCCCTGCCTTAACAGGACTGATTATGTCACACAAAGTGGCCCTGATGAGCGTGCCACTCTGGAGAGACACCCAGTAAAGAAGTGAGCGCGGGAGGGGATGTTCTGGAGCGTTATGATCGGAATGTTGTCTGGAGCGGAATCCCAGACAGGAGGTCGGACACATGAAGGATTCGGTCCTAACAAGTATCCTCAAGGGATACATATTGTAAGGGAAGGGGTTGTGTGGAACTTCCAGGGAGGGGGCACCTGAGCGGGCGCAGGGTCCGCAGCAGCCGCAGCACCCTCAGCATGCCCAGGATCTTGGTACCACTGTCGGAGACCATGGACACCAGGATGTCGATGACTGAGATGAGCACCAGCAGCCCGTCCAGCACATTCCAGCTGCTGCGCAGGTACGCCTGCTCCCCGAAGCACCAGCCCAGAGCCACCACCTGGAGACCACCGCCATGTCACCGCTCATCTTTCCTGCTGCCCCCAATCCATCCCTCCTCCTTCAGCTCCAACCACTGTTCCCATGCTCATCGGAAACCAGAGAACCCAAACTAGCAGCCAACCCCCATCACCTTTACTGTCATTTCAGCCAGAAAGACTGCAGTGAAGATGTAGTTGGAGAGGGTCAGGAAGATGCGCTCCTGCAAGAGAGAAGAGGCAGGTGTTGCCCACCAGGAGGCCCCATCCACCAGCCAGATTAGGTCTGCATACAGAAGCCCAAAGCTGCTTTGAACGTTTAAAGCACGAAGCTGACCCCCACCCTCGCTAACAATGCAGATAACCTCAAAAAGTGCGCTCTTCCTCTCTCTCTCTCTCTCTCATCAGTGCCAGCTCCCAGTCTCACTTTACAGCTCCGTGAACAGTCTTGTCGCGACTCCTGAACAGAACCCCCCACCCCCAAACCCGTGGTTCAGATGGGACACATTCTGCGCCGCAGTGCTGCTATCCAAGTCTTAAATTCCAGGCCCGATTCCCTGATTCCTTTCTTGAAACTAGAGCAGGATTTAACTTGATCTCTGACTCCTGTCCGCCATCCTACCCTCCTTACAGCTTTGCTTTCCTGCTGTGTGCCCCAGAAATAGAGCAGCAGACAAGCAAGGGGCCTGGGTTCAGACTCCACAGACACTGCATTTCTGCCAGGCATTCTGGTGTATTCTGGTGTCTATGGGCTGAGGTGTGTAGAGAGGGTGTAGAGAGCTTGAGCCACAGCTAGAAACATAAGCCTGAGAGTGGGGAACAGAGAAAGGGAAGGAGGGAAAAGCAGGAACAATGGGAACTGGAGATGGATTTAAGGGGGAGGTAGTTACAGGGCCTACACAGGGACGAGTGGGGGGGGTGTCATCATCCCAATCAGAGCACTGCTCACCCATTGAGTGCTAGGCTGGCCTCTCCATTCCTCAGGCTCCTCCATCCCCCACCCTGGCCTGGCTGGAGCCCACCCTAATGGGAAACAGAAGCCCCAGCAGCATTGAAATCCAAACAATGATGTGGGAGGCAGCAAGGAGGGACAAGGAAGACGGCGGGGTTGGGGGGGGGTAGAGGGGGCACCTCTGGCCATACCACTTACTTGTATAAAATGCTGAGAGGAGAAACAGACTGTCTTATGCCCTTCTAGGCTCTGAACTGCTCAAAGTAGGGAGAGGCTGTGATGCCAGTCTGGGAAAGACAGCTCCCAAAATGGGATGTGCTCATCCCAAAGAGAAGAGGCGCCTAGTCAGGACAGCCAGTAGTCATGTCTCTGGCCTCTTTTGGCCTCCGGAAAACTGACAGGTTCCTAGCCAAGCATAAATGAATAACATCCCTCAACTACAGCCCAGAAAACTGACCTGTTTGGGACCTGACAGGACCATAAGGAGGAAAGAGTGGCTTCCTTGTTATCTACAGGGAAGGCTGGGTGACATGTCCCTCACAATATGTCAATCACAGTGAAAACAAGACCCTAGGCCAGGTACAGCCTATGCAGGACCAATCTCATGTACATCACCCTCTCACAGGGCTCACACCCATGTGCCTTGTAAGCCTTTGGCACAGAGAACAGAGCCTGTGTTGTGGCAGAGCACCTGGCTGTGTTGGTGTGCCCATAGAGGGAAACTGAGGCAGGATCCAGAAGGTTATATTGGGAGTCCAGGAGCAAGAGCCAGAGTCCAAGAGACCCAAGGGAGGATCCTGACTCCTGTCTGTGATGTGTGACCTTGGACAGGCTGTGATGTGTGACTCTCCGGCCTTCCGGCTTCTCTTGCTTGTTCTAAACACTGACCCAGGACAGGCCTGATACCTAGGAGGACTCAACAGCCATGTTTACAGTCCCAGTGACTCACAGCACTGTGGGGGTCAATTTTGGGGCGCTCCATGGCAATGGTGATACAGTTGAGGAAGATGATGACGAGGACCACATGGTCAAACATCTTGTGGGTGATAATCCGGTGACAAAGGAGGCGGAATCTATTCCAGGACAGAGGCAAAGATTGAGAGGCATCGCTGGCAGATCCCACCCCCTGAAGGACCCTACATCCCCACAGAAGGACAGCACTGCACTGCATAGGTTAGAGCCCCAACCTACCTCGACTGAGGAGGGAAGATGTAGGCAGACCAGGAGTCTCGCTCACGGCAGCAGGCAGGGAGCCTGGCTCGGATCCAGGCTCGGATCCGTTCCCCTTTGCTCTGTGGAAAGAACACTGGGGCCTGAGCAGAACAAAGCCGCTGAGACTACCCCCTCCCCCTCAACCCATCTTGACTCCTGGACAGCACCAGACCCTTGATCTGGTCTCTGCCTCTCCTACCTCTAGCCCAGCCCTCTGCTCTACCTCTCTTTCTTCCTGAAACCACTTCCCATCTCCCTCTAAGCCCTATAGGTTGTCTCTTCTTGAGCATCACCATCAATCCCTGCTTCATCTCCCCCTCTACCTCCCTCAACAGAAGCTTTCTGCTCTTCCCATCCCTGCCTCCATCCCAGTCCACCCCCACATCCTCCCTCCTGCCCTCCTCCTTCCTTCCCTCCCTGCTGGGCTTGAAAGCTGCATCAATTATCAAACATTGTACTCATCACAGCTGTCTGCTCAAAGACACACCTGGACCGAGGAGACTGATCCTTCTCCTCACATGTTAACCCTGCATGCTGGATCCCTGCATCCATCCCCAGAGTAAAGGGCAGGGCGGGGGGAGGGGGCAAGCGTGAGGAAGCTGGGGGAGGGGTGGAGGGGTAAGGACAGGCTAGAAGTCAAGGCTTGTGATGAGGTCCAGATGAGAAAAGGGGACAGGAGAAGGACATCAGTTTAGAGAGATGAGTGATGGGTCTTTCTGAGTCACAGGGGAGGGCCATGAAAGATTCATACACATCTGCCTGAAGCCATTCATATCCACCAAAGACAGCAGGGCCGCAGCCCCAGGCATGACAGAGACCCAGGGCTCTGCAGGATAGCAGAGGGGGAATGGGGGCCCGTTTGGAGGTCAGCTTCCAGGGGGGACATCGCCGTGACACACTGCCCACTGGGTACAGTTGCCCTGTCTTGAGGTCAGCAGTGAAGGGTCACTATGTCCACGAGGGACTCACCAGGTTTCCCTCATCGTCCGCATCATCCCCATCTAGCGGTGGGTCATCGGGCCGCAGGGCCTGGGCCAGGCGCCCCGAAGCTGACTTGCCATTGCAGTCCTGGTGCTCAGAGGCAGAGCTGCGGCCACTGGCTGTGCGGTGCAGCCCGGGCACCTGCAGTGTGTCGGGCAGGTCGAAGGAGCTCTTGGCTTCACGCTCCAGGGAGCCTCGATGGCGCCGGTCACTGCCTGCTGGGCTTGCCCGCTCTTCTTCTGAGCTCTCATCCTCATCCTGGCTCTCCTGGCCCTCACCGGACAACAGGGACCTTCTCTCCCCACTAGGACTCCTTCGCTTCAGGCTTGGGGCACGACCCAGGCTGTTGCGGCTGGAGCGCCTGCTGGTCCAGCTGCTTGCTGCACTCCAAGGGCTATGTGGGGAGCTGCGGGCACTGGGCTGAGGAGAGGAAAAAAGGAGGAGTGGTTTCATTCAGGGCTACAGAGCTCTATCCTCTCTGGTAAGCTTCATGGGCATGACACTGGGAGTGAACAAGAGACCTGGACTCTAAGCCAGGGTTCAGATCTGGGCTCACCCATTCAACTGTGTGACCTGAGGCAAGTTATTAAACTCCTCTGTGCCTGTTTCTTCATCTGTAAGGGAGATATGGAAATAGCCCTTGTTCTTCATTTACTTATTATTGTTGGTGATAGGTAAAGTAAAATAGCCATGAGAAGAAACTCAAACAAGTCAAACAAGAAGACAATGCCATTAAAAAGTGGGCACAGGAACTAGGTATCAGTAGCTCCTGCCTGGAATTTCAGCCTCTCAGGAGGCTAAGATCTGAGGATCACTGTTTGAAGCCAGCCCAGACAGGGAAGTCTATGAGACTCTTATCTCCAATTAGCCAGCAAAAAGCTAGAACTGGAGCTGTGACTCATAAAAGTAGAATGGTTAGCAGAGAGCAGAAGAGCTCAGGGATGGTGTCCAGGCCCTGAGTTTAAGCCCCAGAACCAACACAAAAACAAAACAAAGAAGTAGCAGAGGCCCTGAATAGACATTCCTTAGAAGAAGGCACACAGCCAACAGGGATATATGAAAAAAAAATCAACATCACTGATCACCAGTGAAATGTAAATTAAAAGCATAATGAGCCAGCACCTCCCACATGTTAGAATGGCTATCAAGATGGATATGGGGAGAGGGAAGCCTTGCACACTGTTGGTAGGAGTATAAGTTAGTACAGTCATCATGAAAAACAGTATGAAGATTCCCAAACAACTAAAAATAGGACTACGGCATAATCTAGCAAGTTCATTACTGGATATATGTCAGAAGTATTTGAACTCAGTACATCTGTCCTATGGTCACTGCAACCCTGTCCATAATGGTCAACATAAAGACTATCAATCAATAAATGGGTAAAAAAATGTATATAACTCATTTATTTAATGGAACACTATTCAGCCTTTAAAAAGGAGGAAATTCTCTTATTTGTAATAACATGGATAACTCTGGAGGACATTACACTAAGCGAAACAAGCCAGCACAGGAAGACAAATAGTGTATGATCTCACTTGTAGACTCTAAGACAGTCAACCTCATATCAATAGATAACAAAATATGATTTACAGATAGGAATGGGAAAATGTTGGTCAAAGATACAAAGTTTCCATTAGAAAGAAGGAATAATTAGGGAGGTGGGGAGGAAAGGGATGGTAAGGGAAAAACAAAGGAGGGGGTAACAATGCTTGATAGGAAATGTACCCATGACCTTACTCATGTAAGTATCTTTACAATAAAAACAATACTAAAAAAAAAAAAGAAAGAAAGAAAGGAGGAATAACCAGCACTTATGGCCCAGGCCTGTAATCCTGGCAACTCAGGAGGATTCTAGTTTGAAGCCAGTCCCAGCAGAAAAGTCAATGAGATTCTTATATCCAATTAACCAGCAGGAAGCTAGAAACAGTGGTATGGCTTAAATGGTAGAAGGCTAGCCCTGAGCAAAAAAAAAAAAAAAAAAAAGGAAGCAAGACACGAGACCCTCAGTTCAAGCCCCCAGTATGGTAGAATTTAAAAAAAGAGAGAGAATAAAATTTTGTGATTTATTGCATAGCTCAGTTAATGATGTCATAATGTATCTTGCAGAATTGCTAAGAGTAGATTTTCAATGTTTATAACTCAAAAATGTATGGGAGGCTGGGTGCCGGTGGCTCATGCCTATAATCCTAATTACTCAGGAGGCTGAGATCTGAGGATTGCAGTTCAAAGCCAGCCTGAGCAGGAAAGTCCATGAGACTCTTATATCCAATAAATCACCAGAAAACCAGAAGTAGCTCAAGTGGTAGAGTGCTAGCCTTGAGCTGAAGAGCTGAGGGACAGCGTCCAGGCCCAGAGTTCAAGCCCCGCTACCACTACTACCACCAACAAAAATGTATGTGAGGTAAGATAATTAGCTTGATTTAACCATTCTATAATGTATAAATATATCAAAGCATCACATTTTACTCTACAAATACATACAATTATTTGTCAATTCAAAGTAAAGGATTAGAGGAGTGCTGGTGGCTAATGCCTATAAACCTAGATACTCAGGAGGCTGAGATCTAAGAATTGTGGCTTGAAGCCAGCCTGGGCAGTAAAGTACATGAGACTCATAAACCTTCATTTAACCACTATAAAAGCTGGAAGTGGAATCATGGCTCAAGTAGTAAAATGCTAGCCTTGAGTACAAAACCTCAGGGACAGTGCCCAGGCCCTGAGTTCAAACCCTAGGTCCTGCACCAGTGGCTCATACCTGTAAATCCTAGCTACTCAAGAGGCTGAGATCTGAGGATCTCAGTTCAAAACCGGCTTCAGCAGAAAAATACATAAGATTTTCATCTCCAATTAAAAAAAGCTGGAAATGGAGCTATGGCTCAAGTGGCAGAGTATCAGCCTTGAGCAAAAAAGTTTAAGAGACAGCACCTAGACCCTGAGTTCAAGCCCCAGTACTAGCACAAATGTGAGCACATACATACACACACACACTCACACAATAGCATGTGTGTCTAGTAGTGTCTGCCACAGACTCAGAAACTAGAGGAGAGTTCCACTAATGTGGTAATGTGTGAGAAGAGAGGGGTCCAAACCCCATTTTTTCAGAAGAGGCTCTGAGAAGTCTTGTTCAAGGTCACCCAGTGAGGGGACAGAAGAAAGCATAAGGGTCCTCCTTTTTCACTACCAAGGCTAAAGCTCTTTCAGTTGTCTGCATTGCCAGGCCTGCCTAGGGCTGTGTCTTTGGGCTCATGGACCTCCATCCCTCTTCCTCCTGCTCTCTACTTCTCCCACCATGGATACCCATGAGCATCTCCTACCGGTGACTTCATCTCATGGACTGCCCCAGGCTCAGCAGACCCACTGTTGCTAGTACAGCGGGAACTGGAGCCCAGAGCCTCTCCAGGGCCGGTGCTGGAGCTCTTGGGCAGCGACATGGGTGTGGCAGCCGTGTGGATGATGAGAGGTGGTAGCAGGCTCTTCCGAAGCTCCGGGTGCTCTCCTAGGGACACCACTGCAGAACGACAGAGGGAGAGAGCCTGAGTCCATTCAGGGCTGTCCTGAGGCCAGGGGCTGCAACCCCAGGATAGATACTCACAGGCCAAGTGCTTCTTCCTGTTCCCATCGCCATCCACGCTGGGTGAGAAGAAATCAGGCTCTGATTCGGACTTAGTGGCATCTCCCTAGAGTGAGGGAGCAGTGGGCCATTCATTAGGGCCTTTGCAGGCAGGGGTCATTGGGCTGGACCGAGGTCTCCCCTCTCTTCACACGCACACACCACATAAAGGGCCACAGGAACCAGCAACCACGTCACGACGAGGCATGCACAGGAGCAGGCCAGACTACCCAGGCTGGGGACTCAAGGTTTACCAGGGCTGCGCCTCTGCCTCTCACCAGCCACACCTCAGATAAAGGCCACCAGAGTCAATAGCACAACCAGCCTCGCTGGAATGGCAATAAGACTGAGATGGGGCTACAATGAGTGGCCAGGCAGGCAGGTGACACAGGCTGGAGGAGCTGGAGACCTGAGTGAAATGTTCACTAAAGCCTCAATCCTAAAAGTCTACTTGAGGCCACCAGGCCTCTCCATGACTCCTCCTTTCCCAACCTAAGGACCCCCCCTAAAACATTAAAATAACCTGGCCAGCCAGAGTGGCCCAAAGATGTCACTTCAGTCTGTTTGCCCCTGCTCTCTACCTTTGCCAAACCCCAGACCCTTTCTGGCCCCATTTCTACTTCTCTATCTCTGAGGTAGTTCTTTTCTTCTTTCTTAGCAGGTCAGTAGGTTCCCCAGTAATTACATACTTCTCCTTTAGAAGTTATTAAAAAATACTTGATTGCTACTTTTGATAAGGACATAAATATTGGGTAATTGGCATCTCAGGGGATCATTTTCATTAACTTAGTTTACATCCCTAATGAGGCCTTTAATTATCAAGCGGGATCTCCAGGGGGCTGCTTGAGATGTGCAGCACCATGGGGTCCCATGGGAAACCTGGCTTCGCCCCAAATTCCAGTGCCAGTGTAAGGAAACTACAAGGCACATGCTCAACATGGGGGCCATAGGACGAGTATGTCCTGAGGTAGTGGGCTGGACCTAATCAGGTGATTTGGGAGCCTGAGACTCTGATGAATTTAAAAATTCCAGTAATGTCCTGGTAAGAGCCATACCCCCGTTTCCACATCCTCCAAGGATCTGTCCTGAGTTGAAGTAGTTTGGGATCTCCAATGGAGGCCCAGGGCAATGAGTGAAAGGGAGAGAAGTAGGGAGAGCATGTCTCATGGCCACAGGTCTTAACTCCACTGAGGCTGATGTCCTGGATGCCCTGGGACCTCAGTGTAGACACAGGCACACAGGATGCCCCCCCAACACACACACACACACACACACACACACACACACACACACACACACACACACACGTGCACACAGAGGATTCTAAGTCCCTTCCTTCACCAGTCTATCCATCGGCCTGGCAGAGATGGGAATGTGCCTGTGGGTTGATGAGGGTAGAGGCCAAGAGGCTCCTCCATTCTGTGTCCTCAAGGGGGAAGGGACTTAAAATCAAAGCAAACCTCACAACACCAATGACCACCACGGCTACCACAGGTTGCACAGCAGCTGAGCGTGAATGGGAGCACAGAGACACGGAGGCAGAATTGGGGAGGGGGAGGGCATGGGCGCAGGGGCATGCTGACTTGTGATCTCGTACCTACCCCCTGGGAGTCGACAGGCAGCTGAATACAGCTTAACTGTCCACTCGCATCTTCCCGTTTGCTGATTTCCTACAGGGAGAGGGGGAGGCAGGGGAGGACTGCTGGTCACAGGCGCTAGGGCCTTCAAATATCAGCAGTGTCCCAAGAGGATGAACACAGGAGGGTCCACACCCCATCGCAAAGGAAAGCAAGAGACACGGGGTAAGGTAGGGGAATGGGACCGGATGGCCTTGCAGATTTCAACCACAGGGCCCCCCCAGGCCACAATGAATCTGAAGGGTGTGGGCAGAAGCCACGGATAAGGAAACAAAGGCAGGGAAGGCTCAAGGCCCCCGGTCACCCTAGAAACAGCAGTGACCATGCATGGAGGGGTGGTGGGCAATGACACCACCGTGGCCATCTTCTAGGGAGAGGCACCTGAGGTCTGTGAAGTTATGAAAAGTGACACAGTTCATGCAGAGAAAGAGGCTGTGGATCAAGACCCTGTATCTAGCATCTCCAGCTCAGAACACTGCTCCCGGACTCTGAGGCATGGGTATGGGGTAAAGGCAGGGAGGGAAAGAAGGAGAAGGAGACAGAAGCCAGTAACTGGGCTTCAAACAGGAGGCACAATCAGACCTCCTGATTTCTCAGACTCACAACCACAGTCCCTCCAAGTCAGAAAGGATCTGGCTGCTCCGAGTGGTATGGGATGTGACAGGTCACACGGTGTGACAAGTAACACTGGGATGATGGCTCTGATGTTGTTTAATATCAATTAATGGCCGCACACAGGGCCTTGCTGCCTGCTCATTTAATTAAGTGTGTGGATGATAAATAGACTGGAATTCAGGGCGCTGCTCCCCCCTGAGAGTCAGGAAATCAACAGCCAAGCAAGTTCTGTCTCCAGGGCCACCCCCTGCCCACTCTTGGCACAATGACAAGGCCAGTGGGGGGGTTACCCTTGAGAGCTCCTGCTGAGGAAGTCTATCAAAATGGGACATCTGTGGCCCTACTCTGAGGTGGGTTGTTTTATTTGTAAAAGAAAAAGAAAAAAAATAGAAACCAAGCCAAAACAACATTCCAGACCAATATAATGGCAAAGCCAGACTCTCCTGTTAGACCCTTGGGACCTTCTAAAACCCCACAAAGGAGAGAGCGCCCTCCGTCTGTGTGGGTCACCACATGCAGGTCAATGGAGGGAAAGGTCCCTTCACCTAGGTATTTCAGAGCTACAGCTATTGATCACCCTCATGAAGGGGGTACCATACCTCATCCCAGCCCAAGGTCCTCCCTGACACCTCTCTGTACTTAGAGAACTTATACTCTGAAGACTGGGGGCCTTTGTCAACCCATCCATGCTGGAGCCATTCACACAGATCTCCAGCAGGGCCAGGGTGACTGGGCTGGGCTGAAGCTGGCCAGGCAGCTCTGTTCCCACACTCAGCCATCACTGCTGCCTAGCAACCAGGCCAGCTCAGCTGCACTCAATTTAACAAGGTGTTGGTGAATGCTGAGTGGTGGGGAGGGGGTTTGTCTGTACTGGGGAACCGCGCCCCTCCTCCCCTTCCCCCCCCCCCGCCAGGACTGCCATGGTGGCTGATGGCAGGGAGGGAAAGGAATGGGCTTGGGCATTTTCCATTTCCCAACAGAGCTCCCTGGGAATTTTTTTGTGAGGGAAACTTAGTGTTAGGAGCTGCTGTTTCAAAGAGGCTAAAGGGGACCCATCCTCACTCAACTCTTCCTCCTACAAGCCACAAGCAACAGTCAGGTGTGAGGCCATAAAGACACTGGCTCTGAGGGAGCCCTACAGGACCCCCATCAGCTCTTCAGGCCCCAGGGAAACCCTGGAAATTCCAGGAAAAGCACTGATGGCCTCCTTTCCTATTAGAGGCCCAACCATCCTCAAAGCCTCCCCCACAGCTACCCTCACTGCCACCCAGCAGGAAGGAAATTCGATAATAAATAACTACAGAATTAAAATCGAAGCGGGGAGAAAGGTTGGTGTAGGATAGAGGTACCCGCAAACTGCCCCCCCCTCCCAGTCTAGCCTAGCCCATAGGGAACAGCCCTCCCTTGTAAAGGTTGGGAAAGGGTTGGAAAATAGATTTTTGTTTTTCCACCGTGTACTAGGTATTTATAGACCAGGCCGCAGCGGGAGTTTCCATCCGGGTCACCCAGAGAGAAGTGGACCAAGAGCTACTTCCAGGCCCAACCTGGAGCATTTCTAGGTTGGGTCAACCTGGCCTGCTTGAGATACCAGGATGCTAGATAGGATCTGAGGGCTCAGGTGGGAAGAGGCAGAGCTGAGGGAGAAGGCAGTGGGGTAGAGGGTAAAGCCCTTTGGACAGAGGCTGTGTGCCCCGGCACAGCCAGGATAGGATCAATGTGAATCAATATTAATTGATGACGGAGGTGATGTGAGTCTGGGCTGGAAATAGGACGCTCATCTCTGCCATGCCTGCAGCTAATTGGGCTCATTTCTCACCCTGGGCAGCTCAGCCCTGTCCTGGCCTTGGTGGCATCTTTATCAGTTCAGCCTGTGCTCAGATGACTTGCATGCAAGCCTCCCACACTCCTTAGCCCAGACGGATCTTCCCTAGAAGTCCCATGGTGCACTTGTGCTTGGGGGGGGGGAGCGGGGTCCAGCTGTACCATTTGTACCTGGCCCTGGGCTTGGGAAGGTTCTAGCTGACTGACAGAGAAGCCTACTGGCCACTAACCTAAAACCCAGAGATTCCACCCACCCAGCCATCCCATCTCCTGTGTGATGAGACAGGGGGTACATGAGATCCAGAGCCACCCATCCTGGGGTGTTGCCAGAGGGACCTCCCGGCCCACCCCCCACACCTGGCAACGCAGGGAGGAAGTGGCTCAAGACAGGCAGCCACTACTCCTGGAAATGGGGCTGGCTCAGGCAGGTTAAGGTGGGTAGAGCAGGGGGGGTTACCTCTGCCTGGAAGCCCTCCACCAGAATGGCGACCAGCAGATTAAAGAGCACATAGTTGCCAAAGGTCATGAGGGCAATGAAGTAAAGCGCAGCCCAGGATGATGTGGAGGCCATGCCATTGTAGAGAACTTTGTTCCAGTCCTCTTGGGTCAGGATCTGTAGGCAGAGGACAGGGGTCAAGACCTTGATCTGAGATGGCCTCCACTCTCACCCCTGCCCTGTGACCCTGGCACCTGAAACACAGTGACGATGGCCCAGAGCAGGGAGTCAAAATTCTTCCGGTCTGGCAGTGTGTCCCCGTCCCGCTCAGATGCAAACTTGCAGCCAAAGAGATGCATGCCCAGGATGCTGAAGACACAGGGAGCCGCAGACAGCCTCAGGGCCCAGTGTTCCCACCCTCATCCCTCCCCCACCCCCAAGGCCCTGCTCCCCTGCTTGGCCCACCTCTCCCCCTCCCTCCACCTTTCACTTGAGCTCGTGCTCACCTGAAGATGAAGATAAAGAGCATGAGCAGCATGCAGAAGGTGGCCACGTTGTCCATGGTCTTCATAAGCACCACGAGCTGCCGCTGCAGCGCCGGCAGGAAGCGCACCAGCTTCAGCACCCTCATCAGGCGGAAGGTCCGCAGCACCGACAGGCCACCCCCCTGCTGGCCCACGATCTCCCACACGCTGCAGGAGGGTGCAGGTAGCCTGAGCCCTACACCTTTGCATCCAACCCTCCCTTTCCATGGACTCAGCACACCTGGGGCTGAGCTGGCCAGCCAGGCATGAGAAAGGAGGCTTGTATGGGCCCTGGGACTCCAGGCTGGAGGCTCCAAGGTGGGGAGGATTCAGGTGACAGCCCCAGTCCTCACTGCTCTCTCTCCTCCTAGCCAGAGAGTACCTCCTGGCAGCAGGTTACCCTTTCCCTAAATCAAGCCAATGCAACTACATCAAGTTATGGAATATTTGCTTTGTTCTCTTCTAATGAAATCTAAAGCCAATTCTCCAAACCAATAAAGCAGTTCTCCTGGCCCCAGGCCGGTAATGGAGGGAATAGGGGGGAACTGGAATACTCTCTCAAGGTCTTGGAACCCTAAAGCAAGTTGCTAATAGCTAACTTTGTTTCCAAGCACTTTGAAAGCAGGGAAGCTGGCTAGACTTGACTCCTCCACTTCCTCCCCAAAGCTACCTACTCCAGGCTTGGGTAGGGTTATGGACAAGAGGTAGAGCTGGGGACAGGTGACTGGAGAAGGAACCACCCAAAGAAGCTAGGTGCCCCATGTCCACAAGAACAGGTAGGGCCCAGAGAGAGGATGGAGCTGAGCATGGGACCACAGACAGGCCCTTACCTGGGGAAAGTGGTATAGTCTACGAGCCAGTGTGATCTGGCTGGCTCCAGACTCTTCCACCTCAGAGGAATAGGCTGGGCTGCACAATGCCTCTCCCTATACCACCCCTGCTGGCATTTTGACAGCAAGAGGCAGTGGGAGGCAGTCATACCTGATGACAACAATGACACCATCAAAGATGTTGTAGGGGTTCTTGATGTAGCCAAAGGGGCCATATACGAGCAGCTTCAGCAGCATCTCCAGGGCAAAGAGGCTGGTGAAGACAATGTTGCTAATCTCCAGGGCATTGGTGAGCTCTTCAGGCTAGAAGACAACAAGGCATGAAAGAGTAGATTCATCCTTGAACCCCATATCTCAGTCCTTCTGGGGCCCCCGGGAGATAAGAAGCAGGAACAGCAACTCTGGGAGGGTTTGTGAGGAAGAAGACCCTCTCCCGGACCCCCTCAGGATCCAGGAGAAATGCATTTAAGGACAGCAACCTTGGGAAAGGCCCACATGAAACCCATAGCCCCCAGTTAGTCCCTCCCTGATCTTGAGGCCACAGACTTGTTGGGTTCTGTGTAGGGGTTTTGTTCTACCTTCCCTGGGAGCTTGGAGACCACTCTGTCCTGTGCTACCACACCAGTGCAGTGGCCCAGGTCAGGAAGACAACGAAGCCAACTCACATCAGAGAGTCACGGCCAAAGCTTCACATGCACAGCCAGTCACAGAGCCACACAGTCTGTGGCCATTAACTACTCCATGAACTTGGCAGCCTTCCATTGGACAATCACAGGCTTTGCTTGCTTCCTTCCAGACCCCCCCCCCTTGAATGCACATTTTTCCAGTCCCAGTCAATGAGAAAGAGGAAGACCCCTCCGGGATGAAGAAGCACCTGCAGCGTCAGCCTGAGAACACGTAAGACACCTGGAATAATCCTTAGCCTATCCTGTCACTCACTCTGTGATCTTTAGCAAAATTCTCAACCTCTCTGGCCAAACATAAACCATCAGAGTTAATTCTTTTTATGTTCCTATGCACGGTCTGGGATTGGGACCAAGAATGCATCCTAGAGAGGCTCTTAGAAGAATAAGTGACAAACCCTGTCTCATTTGTTGTTCCAGCTCACTAGTCACAGCCCTTCCAGTATGGAGTGTTGCCTGGACGCCTAGCAATGTACCAGGCATTGAAGAAGCTGGAAAAAAATGCCAACCTCACGCCTGCCTCCCAAGAGTACAGTGTCTATCTGGAAACAAGTTGTACACACACTAAACAGCTGAATAATCACAAGGGGCTCCAAATCCTGCCTCAATGCCAAAATAAATAATCTGAGCAGTAAAGCCGGTAGTTCAGAGAAGAAAAGGTGAGAGGTGAACACAGTGAGAAAGGCTCAGTCTTGAACCAGCACTTGAACTCCAAAGGGTGAGTCTCCCCAGGGGGTCAGGGAGGGAAGAGAAGGGTTACATGGGAAACCAGAGCTAAAGTTTGTGTGTGGGGGGGGTTGAAGGAAGAAGGGAAAGGGAGGGGGCATGGCTAGATTGAGGGCTGGAATACAGGTAGAGATGTAATTGGTTCAATGAAGCCCACTGCCCACTTAACAGGGGAAAGGTAAGCCCAAAGTCTATAGAAGCTGCTCACAATGTCAGGGCTGGAGACATGGCTCAAGTGGTAGATCACCTGTCTAGTAAACATGAGACCCTGAGTTTCAAACTACCATAAAAAGAAAGACGTAGCCAAATGAGGCCTTGATTCCATCAGACACCACCTCCTGCTCACCCAGCTGCCTCGTCTGGCTGCACAAGCATACAGCCAGCTCCTGGGCATGACCAAATGTATCCTAATGGGCCTGTCTGTGCAGCCAGCCTGGAAGGAAGGGAGGAGATCTGGCAGAAAGGGTTTTTTCACTAGCAGGGGGTTGCTAGGACCTTAGGGTCCATAGCTACTAGGGAGACATATTCTATGAATGGGGTTCTTCTCAAAGGCAGAAAGGGTTCGCAGGCAGGGCAGACAGCCAGCTGAGCAGAGGGTGAGCAGCTACCAGGGGTGGGAGGGCAGAGCTATTATGACCTACAGCACACTGCTCTGGAAGATCGCAAGCAAGTTTTGAGCTCTGTGAGTGGGAGCAGGAGGGGACATTCCCAACTGACCTAGTTAACAGGGTTGCACTGAGGCAGGACGCTTGGTCCCTCCAGTGTGAGCATGGTGCAGAAGGTTGGAGGTATCTCCTGATCCCAGTTGGATCAGGATCTGCATCTCAAATCTAGTCTGCCAGGAGGGAGGGAGGAACAATGCACCTGCCTCTAGGTCTGGTCAATCTGTTACCTGCCCCATCTTCCACCCTTGGACTGGATAAAGATGACAAGTAATAACCACCTAGTGTGAGATTCCCAGGTCTCAGATTCACCATTGCTTTATTCTATGAGCTACCGCATAACCATCCTCCTCTGCTGGGTGCTTCAGATGAGCAGAGGAGGCTAAAAGATGATAGGTCAGGAAGAGTTAGGGATAAGGCCCTACCCTACGTCACCCTGCTAACACTGGAGAGTCAAGATCCAGACCCATGAAGGGCTTGTGAAACCATACACAGGAATGCACCAAATGTTCTGCATCTTCTAATGAATATTGTTTTATTTCAAACCAACAGAGATGCATGAATAAAGAACAAGTTGACATGAACACACAGCTGAGGTATACTTATAATGTGTAGATTTCACACATCATATAAATTATACAAATTGAGCATCCTTAATCTGACAGCCCAAAGTACAAAATGCTCCAAATCTCTTTCAACACCAACATAATGTCATAAGTTCCACCTGACCACATGTGACAGATCACAATCAAAATACAGATGCAAGCCAGGCACCAGTGGCTCATGCCTGTAATCCCAGCTACACAGGAAGTAGAGATCTGAACATTGTGGTTCAAAGCCAGTCCATGCAGAAAAGTCCTGGTAGGACTCTTACCTCGAATTAACCACTCAAAAAAAAATTAAGAGCCACAAAAACTGGAAGTTTTGCCCTGAGGCAAAAGAACTCAGGGACAATGCCCAGGCCCTGAGTTCAAGCCCCACAACCAACGAAACAAACAACGATAACAAAAAAAAACAAAAACAGATGCACTACAAATATTGTATAAGATTACCTTCAGGCAATATGTACAAGGAATATATGAAACATGATTGAATTTCATATTAAAGCACAGGTTCCATTTCCAAGATATCCCATTATGTATATGCAAACTGAAACCTCAAATACTTACATTTTGAATGAATATAACATATTCGATCTGTACTTCAAAAAAGCTACCAAAACCTTTTTCTTCTTTCTTTTTGTGGTGCTAGCATCTGAACCCAGGGTCGTAAGCATATTCAGGAAGAGCTCTAGTACCATTTAGCCATGTCCCCAGACTTATTACTTGTATTTTTGTTTTTGAAAAGCGTCTCACTAACTTCTTTCATGCTGGCTTTGAATTTTCAATCTTCCTACCTTTGCCATCAAGTAGCTGGGATTACAGCCATACAATACCAAACTTGGCTAAAAACAAAATTTGTAAGTAGCTGAAAGATTTGATAGATTTGGTATATATTTATTCCATTAGCAAATCTTAAAAGGATGTTTACTGCACAGAGGACTGGTCTCATTCTGCCCCAATGTCATCACCTGTGTTCTCCATAGTTAGCACTGCCAGCTCATAACACATGTACCCCTCACACCTTCACACCAAGAAGTTCACTGAGAAGGATTGTGCAGGGGACCCCTTGAGGCCTACATCATTGGTCCTCATTGAGTGGGGTGCGGAAGCAGAGACGAAAATCTCTCCATCCCTACAAGCAGCTCTGCAGAAATACCCATGTCTGCTCAGGTGCAGATGCATGCGTGTCTGCTGCAGGTGTAGCTGGGCTAGGCATTTTTCCTTTAGCCTGTCCGGTCTTCTGTAAATAGGCATCATGCCTCTCTCCAGGGTCCAGTAATCCACGGAAATCTATGGAAAAAAGCCCTCCTGTCCTAGACAGTCAGGTCTGTCCCTGTTACTAACTCAGAGGTTGGAATGTTTTATAGATGTAAGACAGGACATAGGGACGCAATCTTAGCAACATGCTAGCCCCAGGAACCACAGCCGTAATTCTGGCCACAGCTGTCTCCAAGGGGCCGAAGCGGAGCTTGATTCTGCTGAGCCCAGCATTTCATTTCCTCTGAGCTCAGGACCAAATGAAGGAAGAATGGGACCCTCCCAGAGGGCTAGGGAAGCTGAGGCTGAATGAGATGTGAGAGCTAGATGGAGGTCACATGCTCCCTCAGAAAGGCCTATGGCCTGGGCTTTTGTACTTCCCGTTTACCCCTGACCTTGGGGCTCTTTCCACAATGTCACGCTCCCTCCTCAGGCAGAGAAAACCAACACAATGCACACAAGTGCGCTTAAGCAGATTCCAGCCTTGCCTCACTGACTCTCAGCTTCAGTAATCCTTTCTCAGGTCTCAGTCAAGTTCTTCCTGCGGTTCACAAATGTCAGGGCCCAGTGGAGCCTTGTGGGAGGAGATGCCAGGGAGCCTAAACGTAAGGCCCTGGACCTCTGCTCTTTGGTAATACTCATTGTAAACTCCTCCCCTCCTGAGGCTAGCAGCAAGGGTGGACCCAGGTGAGCTGCCCCCTGCTTCACAGGCCCCATACTTCCCCAAACCTGTGCCATCTGCCACCTGTGAGATAAAAACGGTGGGATTGTACCTGAAGACAACGGGCCTGCCCACTCTGTCCCACCTCTGTAACCAGGGCTAGCTCCAGTTAAACAAATTTAACACCATCCCGTGAAGAAGCTACTCTGTAGAGCAGAGGAATTAAAGCCTGTGAAAACCTGCAGCCCAGTGCCAACCCTGGATGGTCCCGTGGACCCAGACATGTGAGAAGCTGTAAGCTCAGGAAAAACCAAGAGTACCACAGAGCTCAGAGACAACTGAGATGAGCAGCCAGCTCACCTGTGGTGAGCACCTCCAGCAAAGGGACACAGGAAGGAACACCCCTGGCATCCTCAGGGTCAAGAATCTAGAGGGTAGATAGGGCCCCATAGAGCTCAGGCAGAATGGCCTCTATCCTGGACTCAGGCTGGACTTGCCTCTGCCCACAATGCTGCCATTGAGGTTTGTACCGGAAGGGAAGAGATTTGCAAAATGGTGTATTAAGAAGATTAATCTGGCTGCAGTAGTGGCAGCATGTGGATGGCTGGGAGGGGAGAGATGACCAATTAAGGGATACTGCAGTGGTCCAGACAGGAGGCCTGGGAGCCAGCTCTGAAAGAGTGATGTGTGTTGCCCAGGGAAGGCATGAAGAGGTGAACAAGATGAGCCAGAGCTGAGGGGAGGCTGAGATAAGTCCCACCAGCCCTATCTACAGGCCTCTGCTCTGAGCCACTCCCCCTGCAAACCTCTGCTTCCCAATTTGGACTCCTTGGCTCACTTCACCTCTGTTAGTTTGTTTTGTTTGAGACAGAGTCTTTCCCTATAGCTCAGGCTGCCCTTGAACTCACAATCCCCCTGCCTCTATCTCTCCAGTGCTGGAATTACAACTATGTACCACCATGCCTGGCTTATCTCCACTTTTGAAGGCTCTGCCTGATGTTCCCACTCACCCACCCTGGCGTCATGGACCAGCCAGCCCACAGGGATGGATAAGAGTCGCTGAATCAGAAGAAGGGAAGCCTTCAAGGAGGTGTGGGAAGTCAGGGGACAGTAGGGCAGTCCTAAGGCATCCCACAGGCCTCACAGATCACGGCCTAGCCCTTCCCTCTCAGCTGGAGCTGGGCCTCTCTAAACATACCTCCCTCCCCAGCACTATATCCCCAGTGCCTCCTCACCAGGCACGCAAGGCAAGAACTGACTTTTTAGCCACTTGCTGTCATCTCCTCAGCTCCCAGAAGGCTTCCTCATAAACATACAAGCCAGATAGAACAGCACTGCCATCGTTAACTTGGTGTCTGGACAGCCAATCCAGGGCCCTCTGCTACTTAAAAAGTCCTTGAGCCTCCTCCTCTGCCACTCACCCACCTGGACAATTTCTGGCCCGGAGCTCCTAGAGGGGACAGGGGCATGTAAAGGTTGCCCTAGTGGTGTAAATGTCAGAGAAGCCAGCTCCTCCTGGGCTGGGCTCCTTGCCCAGGTGAGTCCTTACACCTGCATCTTTCCAATGCAGCTCTAGAACTGCTGAGCAACACTGGAGTGACAATCAAGGTTGTGCTGATGGGGCAAGTCAGGTTGAGTCCAGGGCTGCATTATCCTTCATGCACCATACCATCCTCCTCCTCCTCCTCTTTGTGGGTCTCTGCCTCTGTCTCCTAGAACTGCTCTTCAGGGGCACAGGACACACAAACTCAGTCTTAGCAAGACAAAGAAGTAGGAATGGAGAAGCAGTGTCCCTCAGTGCCAGCCCAAACCCACCCTGGCCTTCTGGGTCACAGTTCTGCTGCCCCCCTCCCCGCTACCATCTCCTCCTCATCTCCCTTCCTTTCTCCCCTACCTGTGCCCAGGTCTGATTTTCCACATATTGCTAATCCCTGTGTCCATCAGTTCTCCACCCTCCTCTGCCCCTTTCCCCGCTGCCCTGAAGTAGAAAACCCTCTACACAAGTCCAGCTTCATTGATCCCTGAGCCCTACTCACCCATGTCAGTTCTCTCTAGGGACCTTCTTCCAACCATCCCATTAGTGAGTAGGGCTTGGTGACACTCAGCTGGGACCAGCCCTGCCTCTTTTGTGCTTGGTGTCCCTGACCTTTTGTGGTCACCTCCTGCCTGTCTTCATCCATCTCTCTCCTCTCAGGCCAACATTCTTAGCGCTCAGTCTAGACCCATTTCCTCCCCCCCCCAATTTGGTGCCCTTCCTCTACCATCACCCTCACTCCCAACTCTCCAGCTGTCACTAGGGTGTAGAGGACACTAAGCAATCTCCCTACAAATCCCTGGCTCTTCAGTCAGAGAGCCAGAGCCTGCCTGATATCCCCCCCAGCATGGCCAGCTGCCACCTCAAACTCAACACGTCCAAAAACAAAGTCCCCCTGCCTCCTCTTGCAAACCTGCTCCTGCTCCTACAGCCTGGCTCCACCCTCCCTTGGTAAATCTGTCTGAGAACGCTGGTGTTATCTGGGATGCATGCCTGTCCTTCATCCTTCCAGACAGTCAGGTGCCCAGGCCACAGGGCCTGCCAACAGAACCACTGTCCTGCCTATGCCTTTCTTCTCCCAGCTGGCCTGCTGTGGGGCCCCCTTTGCCTCTGCTTGGAAGAATGGAAACAGCTCCAGGCATTGTCCCTACCCGGCCTGCACCTACAGGGAGCTCTGGATTTCTTCAACACTGCTGAGCTAGGCTCATGTCAACCTCTGCCCCAACTCCTCACTCCCATGCCACCGATGCATTTCCCAGCCTGGCTCTAAAAGGCCCCTCCACTCTATACCTAGCTGCTCTGCAATTCCTGACCTCTCTACAGCCATGCTCCCCACAAGCACTTTCAAATCCCTCACCTGGGGTGCGCCCCTCCCCCTGTGGCATTGGGCACGAATGGCTTTTCCTCTAGCATCTACATGGCATAGGTGCTCTGGCTCTGCCCACAACCCCCTGGCATTCTAGTATTCTCTTCCCATGCAGAATCAGGGAGTCTAGAACCAGGAGATGCCCGAAGGCCATGAACACTCCTCAATGAAACATCACCAAAATAGTGCTATTCTTGGTCCCACACCCAAGATGCCCTGAAAGTGGGGGCCAGATCGGGTGTCACAGGATTATCCCCCAATACCTTGCTTGCCTTCCAGCTCCAACTCTTCTACCTGGATGTCAAAAGACAGGCTTGAATGGTGTCCCACAAAACCTTGCCTTCAAAGGCTATTATCTGGGGTGTCTATGCTGCATTGTATGTGTTTTGTGGAAAGAGAATTTCCCAACTTCAAGTAAAATGTAAAAGGAATCTGTGACTCCCTTCAAATGTTGAAACATACCACATCTGGACACACACACACACACGCACACACACCTCGCCCTATCCTTAGCTTCCCTCAGTGAGAATAGCCAACTGTACTCACTTATAAATAGAAACCCTCTCTGGACAAGTATCTGGAGTGACAGGACAGGTCCAGAGACTGAGTAGCAAGCAGAATTGTTTCCCACTCTGTCTTCTCTGGACCTATAAGGCCATCTACCCCAGCCCTCTTCTCTCTGCTCCCCCAGCCCTACCTGCTGTCACCTTGCTTCTAGAACATGAGCTTAGTACCTGTACCTCCCTGTCATTTAGACCCTAGAAGGGGATGCTTAGGAAACACCAATGTCCCCAAGAACCATCCCCTGGAGGGCTCAAGGTAGCCCAGGACAGAGACCAGGACCACTCCCTTTCAGAGAGGTCTAGGATGGCCCCCAGCCCACCTCTCAAATCTGTCCCTATACCAAACAGAAACCTGACAGCCATCCTTGCTACCTCCTGCCCCCTACTCCCACACACAAGGTCTGGGCCCTGCAGTTCAGCTCTCTCCTCAGTCCCTCCTGCCTAGACCACCACAGTAGCCTTCTTCTTGGCTTCCTGCCTCCTTTCTCTCCTCCCACCTTTCCTTTCTTACTCCACGTGGCTTCCAAAAGACTTCTGATAAAACACAACCTGATCACATCATTGATCTGCTCAACTTTGTGGGAAACCTATCACCTTCAGGATAAAATCAAAACTCCTTCCTATGCCTCTCAGGACCTGCCCTTGGGTTTTGTTGGGTTTTTGGTTTTGTTTGGTTTGGTTTCCATGTCCTGTCTTGTCATTGATCCATTCCAGCCCCTCCCTCCCACCCCCCACAGTGCCCCACTCATCCCGAAGGCCTAGTTTCAGTGTCTGGTGCCTCTGGCCCCACCCCTTCCTGTACCCTTGGCTGGCTCCATTCTACTGGTCCTTCAAACTCAGCCCAGAGTGCATCTCTCTCAACTCCACGTTTAGTGACATATTGGTAGCTTGAAATTGGCTATGGCAAGCGCGTTTTCACCACAGAAATTGGCAAATACTACAAATCAGGGTGTGTTTGGGGTTTATTTTGAGTGTTGGATCTTAAATATGTATCAGCACACCAGTGCTTAGGTCAACTCTGATGCATAGGATACCAGTGTGGGATGGATGGATGGATAGATGGTTGGATGGATGATGGCTAGATTACTCAAGGTCTGGGCTCCGTGTACTTTGCTTTGGCAGCTGTTGCATACATTGATACTCATCCTACATAAGCTCATACACTTCCTGAATTCAGTCATTCCCTGCCCCCTCCTCATGTCCTTTGGGATCCTTGTCCCTCTCACCAGCTCCTCTGGGCATATCAATCCTGCCAGGTCTCCGGAGAGCATGAGATCACCATTGGGATACCATTTGGTCATAGGTGGGTAGAGAGGGCCAGGGGCAGTGGGTGGCATATCATCCAGGCAGGAAAAAATTAATGACAGGCAGTGAGAGAAAACAGGACCTGGGGAAGGATAAAAGGGCTGGGGCTCAGCCTGCAGGGACACCCAGTAGCCCCCTCTGCAGTGACCCCCAATCTGATCAATACCAGAATCGATGGACTCAAATACCTCATTACGAGAACAGCAGGGAAAACAGGAGCCCCTGGCAGCGGCCTTAATTAGCCTGTCCCCCTCCTCCCTTACTGGCTGGCTTAGCTCTCTCTCCTCAAGCCTCCACCTCTCCTGCAGTTGGCTCTATCTCAGCTCAGGTCTCCCCCCTCCCTGTCCTCATTTGCATCTGGGTCTCTCAGTCTCCCCCTGTGTCTCAGGGCCTCCATCTGTCTCTGTCTCCTCCCTGCTCAGTTTCTGTCTCTCCCTCCACATCTCAGGCTCTCTTGTCTCTGGGTGTCTCTCTTCTTTGCCACTTCCCCCCCCCCCGGGTCTCCATCTCACGTTCTGGATCTGTTTCTTTCCTGTCTTTCCAGGTGCCCCCCACCCGCCCCCATCTATATCCCTGTCTCTCAGCCCTCTCCCTCTCAGCTCTCTCCCTGCTCCCTTCCTTGGCACCCCCTCCAACCCGCTCAGGGACCCAGATGGCGGGATGTTCACGCCGCAGTGCCTGCAAGCACGGGGCCATGGTAGCTTCTGGGGCTTCTTGCCACCCCCCCTGCCCTGAGCCTGCTGGGCAGCAGTCAGTCAGCTGCAGCTCAGAACTCCTACTCACCCCCATGGGGCCCTCAGCAAGGAGGTGCTGGGACAAACTCCTCCTAGAGCAGACAGTGCCATCCCTGAGTGAATCCTCGCTGGGACTGAGGGAGCCAGGGCTATGGTCCCCCTTTGCCTCAGGAACTTGAGTGATAAAATCCTAGACGCACCTGGGCCAATGGCTTTTATTTCCTCTCCAAAGGGGTGTCCCTCTTGACATCTCACTGAAAGCCCTCTCGCTGTGGCTTCATCTGCCCTGGGTCTATGTGACTCAGCTTCTTCCCAGTGCGACCAAAGCCTTCACCAGCAGCATCTGGCTAGGCAGAGACTGCTGGGTAGAGCCCCCAAAAGAGAGAAGAAGGGCACTTAGAAGGCACCCTCTTTGCGGAGGCTCATCTGACCACAGCCAGTGTTGAGTGAAGCAAAGGAGGTCATAGCTCAGGCTTGGGGAGCCAGGGTCTTAGAAGTTAAGGGCTGCTACCAGCTGGGTCCTGGGAGGAGAAATTCTGCCCTCATCCTCCCTCTGGTGCCTGGCAGAGTGGAGCACCTCTCCTGGGGAGCTGGCAGAGTCGGCAAGTGCATACATGCCCACACCCCACGCAGCCCAGACACAACACACCCACCTGGGTGCCGTGCGCGCCCACCTGCTGGCACTGCAGCCGGTACCCCCCCCTTGTCTCCATACCTCGCTGCCATAGGGAGGGAACATGGCATTAGCTATCTGGTGCCAGCTATGGAAGTAAGAGGAAGAGGGGCCGGGCGATGCACTGGTGATGAGGGAGAGATACATCTATCTAGACATGGGTGGGGGGGAGTCCCTCAGGAAAAGCACCATTGCCTACCACCTTTCTAGGTCAGAGGTCAGCGGGGGGGGGGTAAAGATCTTCTGAACGCCCTGAAAACAACAGTCTGCTCCAGCCCTAACTTGGATCAAAACCTCACCTCCTACCCTCTCTGCTTCAACCCAGACACTCCTTCTTTCCTGTATGTCTACACCTTTGTGCAAGTCCCACACATCACCAAGCCCCACCTGGACAAGAAGATGAGCCTCCCCTGTAATCCTCTTCTAGTGAGCACACGTGGCTTGGTCCAGGCCTCCATGCCTCATCCCTTAACAAAGGATTCCAAACCGGGAAAGGTGGGGTTCCGGTGGCCAATCCTCTTCCCACTGCCCCAATTTAAGATAACCAGAAGATCATAACAGGCAAGAAGGGCACAGGAGGGCACGCCTGCTGGTCTCTCTCCTTGTGTAGCTCAGCGTGGGGTAGGGAGGGCCAATGGGGTCCCCCAGGCCACACTTTCTGTCTGCACAGATCAGAGAAGGAGAAGCGCCTCCTCCCCTCAGCCCAGATCCTGTAGCTTACAGCCATCGGCCCCACAGAGCAAGCCTGCTCCCTCTTCCACATGACAGCCCTTCAAATATTTGAAGACAGCTCATCCATCCCTGCTGAGCCTCCTCTTCTCCTGACTAAACACCCCGCTTCTTAGAATGACTCCTCAAATACGCTAGTTTCAAGTCATCTCACCATGCCGGGCGCTCTCATCCTTCCAGAGCCGTCCCGGTTCACAGCCACGCTCCAACCTGAAGCCAGGCAGAAGAACTGCCTGTGTCCTAAACCTCAGCATCTCCCCATCGCAGCCTCTGACTTCCTCCACCCTCCACTCCCACCAGCATAGCCATTCTACATTGGCAATCACTTCTACTTTTAGAGCCAGGCAAATGCTAGAGACCCACTACATCTCCCCTATCCATAATGCTTTCTCCAAAGATCCAAATCCTTTCCAGTGACCTCTCTCCATGGCTGGAGTTCATCACCTGTCCACATGAAGCCTGCTTCCTCTGAGAAGCCTTCCCAGATAGAACATGCTTGCCTCCCCCCACCCCCTGCCCCGAGGCAAACCTCCATACTCAAACTACACAGCGCTGATTGTGGTCACTCTATAGAGTCTATGCATCTCCCAGACCTTCATCCCACACATGCACACCAGCAGCCTAGAGAAGAAAAGCCCAGAAGGTGGCAGGGAGGGAGAGGTTCCACCCATGAGAGCCAGCTTGGACCCATGTGCTTACCTGCTCGTGGTACTCGATGCCCATGCTGAGGGTATTGACCAGGATAGCGATCATGATTCCCCGGCCAAAGTATTTGCTATCCACAATCTTTCGGAAAGTGTCACAGATCAGCCTCCAGAAGACCAACACAGGGCTGGGCTCTGTGTCTGGACACAGGCTCCGCCGTCGTCGACTGTGAGGGTCACGGAGGTCACTGTGCTGTGTATCCTGTGTAAACTCGTAAACAGCTTCGCTGTCTGAGTCAGGCAGCTCGTGCTCAGGGGGCTCCAGTTCTCCTGTGCCCACTCGGGTACAATAGGGGCAGCTGTCTGGGCCACAGGCTCCACTATCTGCCTTGGAACAGGGACTGGAGACCTTGCAGGAGCTGTGGCAGGCACCTGTAACAGGAGAATGGGGGATCAGAGGCTCTCTTGACTGGGGCTCCCTTGCCCTTCGTAGTGCTGTGTGTGTTGGGGGAGATGCACAGCATAGTGGGGTAGTTACAAGGTTGGGCTTGCTAGTCAGTGAGCCAGGAATGCTCCTGAATGACGAAGTACCCCAAATGTCAAGAGCCACTGACAGTCATGGCTGAGTGTCTTAAGAGTTCAGGCAGACAGGTGGCCTCCAGGTTCTCTGAGGTCCTGCACAGCCCCTATGTCCTTCTCGAGTCCCTCTAGCCTTGGGCTAGAGGTCTGCCCACCTCTCTTCCCTAGAGAGGGAAGGCCTGGGTCAATATTGCTCTGAGTTGCATTTTGCAATGGATCCTTAAGCCCTCCCATTCCCCCACATGTGCATTTGTCCACTGCTCTCCATGCCAGACATGCATATACACACATGTACACTATATACACACACTCATGTACACACACTATTTGCACACCAGAGGATATACACACACCAAACACATGTTTACCCAAATGTATCAATACTACCCAATGTTGATGTCAGACCCACCCACACGTGTACATGCACACACAGACCAGAGAACACCACAGCCATGAGCATGGGCATCGGACACATGCACTCACACACATACACACACTAGACCCCTTCCTTCATGCACGGAGACACATAAATGCACACCAGACTTACTTGTGCACATACACACACAGTGACCTGTCTGGAGACATCAATATCCGTTTAAATCCTGCTTTGATCACAGACTCTATGAGAGCTGAAAGGAACCTCAGAAGCCACTCAGGTAAAGCATGGATAGGGAGGCACCTGGCTCAGGGCCTGGTAGGCAAGGTGACATTTCCTTCTCCTGACTACATCTGAACATAGTACTGATGGTCCCAACCCCACCTCTTACACGGAAGGATGTAGAGGAATGTGATATGATGGCCATGTCCCATGGCTGGATAATGGAAGAATTACTAAGATCCACTTTGCATTGTGTGATAACACCTTCTGGTGTTATCATCTTCCAGAGACTACCTCACAAATATCCCAGTGTTCTCTACATGACGTATCCTTCCTGAAACACAGGCTCTGGGCTGTGTCTGGGAGGAAAGCCAGCCCTGTCTACGGACCCTCCTACAAGCAATAAGTGTCTCATTCTTCAGTAACATTGGACCAGCAGCTCCAAGCACTTGTCACTCTAGTCTCAGGTCTCTCTGCAAGGGAGGGAATAAGAATCAATTTATGCTGGGTGCCAGTGGCTCACACCTGTAATCCTAGCTACTCAGGAGGCTGAGATCTGAGGATCGTGGTTCAAAGCCAGTCTGGGCAGGAAGGTCCATGGGACTCTTATCTCCAATTGACCACCAGAAAACCAGAAGTGGAGCTGTGGCCCAAAGTGTTAGAGCACTAGCCTTGAACAAAAAAAGGCTCAGGAACAGTACCCAGGCCCTGAGTTCAAGCCCCAGGACCAACAAAAAAGAAATCAATGTATAATAATCTCCTTGGTATGGGGCATCATGTTGCCACAATTACATGCCATTTCCCCTATACAACCAGGAATAGAAAGCAGGCTTCAGAGTCGGATGGCCCTGAGGCCATCCCTCACCGAAAAGGACAACCTTACAAATCAGGTAAGACCTTCAAACCTCCTTTTTCCCCATGTGTACAACAGAGATGCTAGGCAAGCTTATCATCTGAGCTCTCAGAGGGTCCAAAGGGATCTTTCTTACCTATGTTAGGCACACCAGTGAAAACCAGTGGTTAGATATTAGCACAAACAGCAGAGAGCAGAGTGCATAGCAGATACACATTACATGACAGTTATTATTACAATGTAGGACTCACAATTCCCGTTTTAACAGATGAGAAAATTAGAGCTCAAAGAAGTAGTAGGATTGGTTGAAGGTGCCACAGTTACAAAAGGCAGAATGGGGATCTGAACCCTGGTCCCTCTGACTCCAGTCCTCTAGTCCTCTCTGGGATACCACCCAGCCCACCCCTCCCCCACGCCCACCCCTGCAACTGAGGGACACCAACCCATATCCCTGCTTGGTGTTCTTACCTGTACTCTGTGTCTCCAGCAGCTTATGCATGGAGCTGTAGGGCCCAGGTGGGATGTTGAGGCTGGTGAGTATGGGGGGCCCAGAGCTGGGGGCCACTTCAACTAGCGCCTTCTCCTTCAACATCTCTGGTGGAGAGCTGGTGTGCACAGTAGGGTACACTTTCCCACTACCCACAGTCCTGCCAGACGCCTCAGATGGGGACCGGGGAGGGGGCGCCTGGCAACGGACTGGCTCCAAGTGGCAGTCAGCATGATAGAAGCTGTGCACAGACTCGGCACCCCCTGGAGGGCCCCCAGAGAGGGTGGGTGTCGAGGGTGGTGGCAGCATGAGCCGGCGGGACCCACTGGCATCCCTATCTTTGATCTCCGGGCTGGCCCGTGGGGCCCTGAGCGTTCCATTGCCCAGGTGGTAATGGTGATGGTGATGGTGGTGGTGGTGGACCAGGTGGTGGACGGACAGGCGGCGGTGTGAGCGAGAGCAGGTGCCACTGGGCTGGGGCTCCTGGCCCCCGAGGGCTGCTGGGCTACTCAGTAACCCAGCCCGCACGCCTGCAGCCCGAGAGACCTGGGCCAGCCTGCGAGCTGCCTTGCGAAGGATGTACACCAGGTACTTCAGCAACTCCTCATAGCAGCTGCCAGGCTCAGAGAAGCTAGCCAGAGTGCTGGCGTTGGACAGGAATCGCACACGCTGCTCCCGCATTAGCTGGCTCTCCCGTTGCTTGGTCTCTGAGAACTGTGTGGCAATCACCACCAGGCACAGGTTGATCATGAAGAAAGAGCCCACCTGTAGGGGTGGGGACAGGGAGAGGAGATGTCCTGAAGAAAAGCAAATCTCCATGTCAGCTGCGACAGACAGAGAACTTACTGCATGCTAGGCTCTGGGCTAATGTTTTTTCCCATCACTATCTCATTTTATTCACATGACAGTCTTGAGAGAGAACGCTCTTGTAATTGTTGTCCCAACAGTAAGGAAGCTGAGGCTCGGAGAGGGCAAGGAATTTTCCCAAGATCACTAAGCTAATGCAATGCAAGACTAAAACTGGAACCAGGCCCTATAAAACTCTTTAAGGTATGGCCATTGATCATCATGGTATTCTACAAGGTTGCCTTTCAACTCCCTGCACTCATGGAGACCCTAAACACACCTCCCCTGCTCCTATCAGGAGTAGAGAATACTGTGGAAGTGAATGCTCAATTAAGGATATATAGCCTTAATATCGGATTGTGCTTTTGAGACTTGTTTATAAGCCTCCAGTCTGTAGTTCCAACATTGGCTTCATGATAAGACCCTTAACCACTGGACCTCAATATCCTCATCTGAAAGCACAGACCCTACAGGCCAGTCAAATGGCCCATTTTGACTTTCCCATAATCCCCTAGAACCTATCTCCATGCCTCAGTTTCTCCAGGACCTGGGGCTAAAAAAAGAAAATTACTTGGATAACAATCCCCAATGATGGAAATGAATATTTATGGTGACAAAGCAGAATTTTTCTTTTCTAGACGTGTCCTAGTAATTATGATAATTAGCTTCACTAATGTGGTGCCAGAGAGTTGTTTGGGAGGAATTTTCAGGGGGTGTGTGGGAAGGTGGAAATGAGGCCCCTTCCTTCTCTGTCTGTTCCCCCTCCCCAACCAAGCCTGAAGGAGCAATGATTTTGAGAACACATTACCTGCGGCACCCGTCTTGCCCTCTAAGGTGATGGTAAGGGACCGGGACACATCTCACCCAGGCTTTACCTGGGTACCCGTGTGGCCTGGCCAGTCTTACACCAGGGAAAGTTACGGAGCCAGGAGAGAGTGGTTTGGGGACCTGCCGGTCCCCAGAGCCTACCCTCTGTCTCACCCTGCCAACTCTCTGGCATTTGTCCCAGGTCCTGAGTAGATCTTAATCCCTTTCTTAATCTCCTTTTCTCAGATCTGTCCCTCTGCGCCTCTGTCATTGGCCTTGTGGTGACAGGGGAAAAGTGCTAGATTTAGACTTGCTAGCTTTGGTTGCCTTCGCAGCTCCAGCCCTGTTCAATGTGACCTTGGCCCAGTGATCAGCCCTCTCATTTAGGAGCTAGGGGCCACCATTCTGCAGTGGCCACCTCACAGGTGCCTGTCAGGATCCTAGGAGCAGCAGATGTTACAGCACACATCCACAGCGTCTTTCCTACTCAGCAAGACTAATCCACAGCTTAGGCAAAGCACATAGTGAGATCAGATAAATGAGAAAAATGTCAGTTAAATGAAGGTGATCACAAGATCATGATGAGGATTAAATATCCAGCATGTAAGAAGTCCTGAGAGCGAGGGGCTGGCACACAGTAAGTGCTCAGTAAACATCAGCTATAAGTGGTAGCCATGAAATTATTGTCTAGGGATGATGGTGATTTAACTTATTTGCTCTTTTGCCTATTTTCTGCCTTTGTAAAGTCTTGGAATTTCCAGCTGGAAGGAATAAGGGATCATGCAATGTTTCTCAACACTGGAAATCAGGGGTTGTTTGCAAACATTTCAGGATGTGTAGCATCTTTCCCATCCTCACAACAGAATGTGAATGGTGTACCCTTAGACATTGTGAAAAATAGAACCATGCTTGCAACTTCCAAATGACCCTGGAGCCTCAGGGATGGCGGTGAGTGGGAACAGAGCCTGCTGAGTTGGGAACCATCTACATTACTCATGAAGAATCAGGGACCCCGAGCAGAGTGAGAGGCAGGTCTTCGGGGGAACATTTTGCCCAAGGTCCTATTAGCAGTAAGCGGTAGTCAAGGTTTTTGATATTTCATTGTTTTTATATCAGTTGCTGGGCTTGAACTCATAGCCCTGGGTACTGTCCCTGAGTATTGTTTTTTTCATTCAAAGCTAGTACTCTACCACGTTGAGCCACAGCACCAATTCCAGTTTTCTGGGGGTTAATTGGAGATATGGGTCTCATGGACTTTCCTGCCCAGGCTGGCTTTGAGCCACAATCCTCAGATCTCAGCCTCCTGAGTGGCTAGGATTATAGGTGTGAGACATCAGTGTCTAACTAGAGTCATGTGTTGACCTTGGGATTCCTCTTGGCCCTCACCTAAGGTCCTTCTCACGATGTGACAAATGCTTTCTCTAAGGGATTTGTCCTGAGAGCTAAGAATCTCAAATGAAGCAAGCCTTCCCCTATCCTCAGTCACTAGCCATATCCCAGTACCCTCCATCCCCATGGAGGGTGAGGAGGAGGAGTCACTCACGATGATGAGGAGGATGAAGTAGATGAAGTTGTAGAAGGAGTGAGCATCCATCACAAAGTACATGATGTCGACCCAGCCCTCCAGCGTGATGACCTGGGGAGGTGGAGAAGAACAGGCTGACACTGAGCTCATCAAAGCCTCTTCCAGTTTCCTCCAGGGCCCTGACCACTCCCACCCTACCCCAAACACGAGCATGACCACTCTCAGGGGGGGGGGCGCTAGGCCCAAGCTGCCCCACCTGGAAGATAGCGATCCAGGCATAGCCGATGTTGTCGAAATTGATGGCGCCCTTGAAAGGGTTGTGCTCGCCTGCAGAGCAGTTGGTGTAGTACTGGTTCCAGTTGACACAGGTGGTATTGCTGGAGCTGTTGTAAGCGTTGTAGTCTAAACCACAGGGCGGGCCGCCGCCACCCTCCCCTCGCAGCGTGGGCACACTCCTGCAGGACCGCATGCCGTTCTCCCGTGGCTGGGAGCAGATGAAGGGGCTCTCGTCCTCGTTCTCTGTCTGGTAATAGCGCTCCAGGTCCACGCTCAGGGGTCTGAAGGATGAGATGGTATGGGTACACTGAGGACTATAGGGAGGCAGGTCAGACCTGAGGGTGGGAAAGAAGCCTGGGCCGGGCAAGGTGTGTGGATATGAATGGGGGTCACTGAGAACAGGAGGACCAAGTTAGAGTCACATTCTAGAGCAATGGTTTCAAACTTTGCTGTCCTTTAGAGTTGTTTATTTCCCTGTAACCAAGCTATACCCAAAAACTTAATGTAATCAGAACTACTGGAGGGAGTGACCTTCTAAGCATCAGCAACTTTAAAATCTCTCCAGGTAATTCCAATAGGTAGCCAAGTTCAAGGACCAGATACGTCTCAGATACAAGCACAGGTATGTCCGTGGCAACAGGAAGCTAAGGATTAGGGGAGATCTCAGCCCCGCAGGCCACCCCCAGGTCACCCGCTCTCCACTCACAGGCTGAAATTCTCAGGGAGGAAGCATCGGTTCCGAAGCAGCCCTGCCCACAGCTGGACACCAACGATGCCAAAGATGAAGAAGACGAAGAAGCAGAGTAGCAGGACATTGCCCAGCATGGGTAGTGTGTCTAGCAGCAAGGTGACCAAGATACGCATGCCTGTTGGGGCAGAAGACACACTGGGGACACGGGGCTGGCCAGGCTAAACTGGCTTCCATGCATCTGGCTGTATCCCCAGAGGGGTCCCACTGGGAACCTCCAGGCTCAAGCTGGAGGGGAGACAAATGGGGATCTCTAACACACATGCTTAGACAGCTCCAGGAGCCCCAGCACCTTTGACCCACACATAGTAATCTGTTCATGGTAACACCGATGAGTCAGAACTGAGGTTCCAACACATTCTCATGCTCCTCACTCTCTCAGCATCACCGTGGGGTGATGATATCACCCCCAGTTTACAGATGAGAATTCTGAGGCCCACAGGAGTGATGTGGCTTGCTCAGTATCAGAGATACTAAATGTAGGCGCTGGGACTTAAATTTAGGCTTTGTACTTCCAAATCTTGTGCGTGCACACACACCTCCCACTTCCTTCTCTCACCAGACACAGTCACCTGAACTTTCTAAGCCATCACCACTGGGGTCATTGGGGAAACTGAGGCAGAGGACTCCAGTAGGGATATCAGCAAGGCAGAATTTCATATTGCGAGTCAGTTGCTCATCAGAGGCCAAAAATGCCCTCTACTTCATCAACTTTCTGAGCCCCTCAGCCCTGAAGTCAGGACGTATGAGACACGCCACACTTTCCTCTCAGGAGTCCATCCTAGCGCTAATAACCCTCTGCAGGGGCACAACTACTTCAACCCCTCTCCTGAAAATCCCTGTTAGGGATCCAGCCCCTGTCCCCACTCCAGGTCTAGGACCCAGCAGCCCAAATGGTGTGAACCAGCCACCAATCTTTTGTCAATGCCTTAGAAGGTAGATAGATCTCCAGTGGCTAGTTTTGAACCCCAAAGTGCTCCTTAGGGTCTCTGCCTTCTCCAGGACAGAGCTTTTAAGCAGCAGCAACAGCAGCTAATTAACTTTCTTGGTGGGGACCGCAGCCATGCTGCCTCCACCCCTCCTTTCACTCAGCCCTTCTCCCCCACTGCTCCTCCCATCCCCCTTCAGCTGCTCTGGGCTCCAACTGAGATCAATTCCTCAGGGTTTGCATTAAGGGAATTACACCATTGGTTAGACAGAGGTCTATCAATCTGCCAGCCCGTCACCTGGGAGGGAGAGGAGGCCAGGCATGCCCCTGTTCTGGAGCTCTGGTTAATACCAACTCACTTCAGCCCCCTTCCCATAGCAAACACACTGCTGCATCTCTCTCTCTCTCTCTCTCTCTCACACACACACACACACACACACACACACAAAGGGGGCTGCTACTGCATCAGGCACAGAGCCCCACACATGCTCCTCCAAGCCCCACTCCCCAGACTGCATCTGGGACCATCTTCAGAGTGTGTAGGTAGGTTGGGAGTTGCAAAGGGGGGCTGAGCAGGGGGGCAGGGCAGGACTTCAGGAGAACTAGAGCTGCCAAACCTTCCCTGGCTCCAGAAACCAATGCGGTTTAATTTAGATAATGGTCCCGGCAGTCACTGCAACGCAAGTTGGAAGTGGGGGAGGGGGAAGGGGCCGCAGCCACAGCGGGAGAGTGAGGCGTGGCGTGGCCTTCTCTGGAGAAAAGTCCTATTTAGTGTGGCCAGTGTGGTCTCACACAGGAGAACCAGTCTATGGAAGAGACTGTTGTGCCCAGAAAAGACCATTAACACTTTAGGTCCCCTCCCCTCCCCCATCCCATACACCCTATTCTCCTGGGTGTAAAATCTCTGAGATGTTTCTGAGATTCTGACCCAAAGCCAGATTGAAATGAGGAGGGTCTTCATGGTGACTACCCCGGTGCCACAGCCAAGGTGAGGGACTCCCTTTGGGTCCCTTCTGGGCTATTCTCTGCAGTGGCCCTGAGTGGTCAGATAATGACATGGTAGGTGGGGCAGGGGGAGCTGACGTTGCTACATTTCTTCTTAGGATTCTGTGTCTAAGGGCTGAGGGCCAAGGGGTCACTCACTGGGCACGCGGTTAATGGCCCGGAGTGGTCGCAGCACACGGACTGTCCTGACAGCTGAGAAGCTGACATTCTGCAGGTCCAGTGAATACTCCAGCATCCTGTGAGGAGGGGTTGAATTTGAAGTCAGCATGATGTTTAAAGAGAGAGAGAGAGAGAGAGAGCACCAATGAAGAATTCTGTGAAGAAGCAGGACAATCTGGTGCTCCTCCCTCTCTCCCGACTAAGGAACCCTGAGATCAGCTTTCCTCAAAGGAGCAAGGATAGCTCCCTCTCCCTCCCCCACTCCTCAAAGAGAAGAACCAGGAAGACCACAGGACTCAGGAGATAGGCCAGAACACGGCAGGCAGGCAGCCTCACTCGCTTGGCTCACGTGGACAGCCAGGGAAGAAATACAGAAATACAGCTATGACTGGGTTGGGGTGGCGCCAGGGCCCTGGAGAAAGTAGTGATCCAATCCCCTGCTTCCCACCATCCCCCCCCCTCCGGTCCAGGCCCTCACCCTGCAATGACAATGAAAAAGTCAAGCCGGTTCCAAGTGTCTCCCAGGTAACATTTCTTCCCGAAGATACCCAAGGCCACCATCTTCACCACCATTTCCACAGCGAAGAAGGCAAAGATGAAGTCATCAAAGGCCTAATGGAGGGACAAGAGTCTGCAGAAACTCAGAAGGGCAAGAGGACACACACACTCCTAACCACTTCTACCAGTTGAGTCAGGGCTTTTTGCAGAACAGATGTTGGGGGTTAAGATCAGGAACTATAGCTGGATGCTAGTGACTCACACTTGTAATCCTAGCTACTCAAGAGGCTGAGATCTGAGGATCAGGGTTCAAAGCCAGCCTGGGCAGAAAAGTTCATGAGCCTCTGATCTCCAATTTACCACCAGAAAACAGGATGTGGAATTGGGGCTCAAAATGGTTAAATGCTACCCTTCAGCAAATAGAGCTCAGGGACAGTGCCCAGGTCTTGAGTTCAAACCCCATGACTGACAAAATGAATCATTTTTTTTTAAAGATCAGGAACTAGTTAGAAGGCAGGGATTGAGAAGTTCTCCACTTGTGGCCAGTCTTGGGGAAAAAATTAGCGAGACCTCAATCTCAACAAAGCCAGGCAGGGTGGCACAGACATGGGCATGAAGTCCCATCTATGCAGGAGGCACAGGTTAGGAAGGAACGTTACAAGGCCAACCTGAGACTCTTATCTGAAAAATAACCTAGAGCAAGAAAAAAAAAAAAGCTGGAGGTATGACTTGAATAGAAAAGCTCTTGCAAAAGAGCTGGGTGCTGATGGCTTATCTCTAGAATCCTAGCTACTCAAGAGGCTGAGATCTGAGGGCTGCAATTTGAAACCTGAGATTTTATCTCCAGTTAACTACCAGAAAGCCAGGAGTGGGGTGGTGGCTCAAATGGTAGAGTGTCAGCCTTGAGCAAAAAGGTCAAAGTCATTATCCAGGCTCTGAGTTCAAGCCCTAAGACTGGCACAAACACACACACACACACACACACACACACAAGAATCAGGAGTTCCACTTCCCCATAATACATATATTGCCACTCACCTGCAGAATTCGGCACCTCTGGGAGTCACAGGCGATGTCCTCACATGGCCGGAACATGCCCAGGGTCACACAGTTGAGAAGAATGACCAACATGCTGATGCGCTCAAACCAAGTATCAAGACGTCAAGGAAACAGCTGGCCAGGACTAGAAATGAAAGTGTCCTCCAATACCCTGCCCCGATGACACCTGCTACGTGTCAACCTCCCAGGTTTGAGGGGAGGACCCTGGCTCACCTTGACCATCTCACTTCTAGGGACCTAACCTTGTCATCTGTAGCCAAGGTAGAAAAAAAGCCATAAATAATGTGGCTATTTACACAAGCCATTTGGGGAATGGAATTGATCATGCTGGTGGAAATGCCAGACACCATGAGTCTGCTGCCGAATCGCCTCCTCTTCTCTCCAGCTCGCAGGGTAGATGTGAGAAGCAAGTGAGACAATGTATGTGAATGTGTTACACAAACCTACAGTCGGATTATGCCTGCCTTACAGTTTACCACGCACTTTCACACACTTCTGACGCTCATGACAGCTCCACGAAACATCCAGGGTAGATTCTTTTGATTGGAAACTGAGGACCAGACAGCCAAAGTCATGTGCTGAAGCCATCCAATACAGAACAAGACTGAGGTCCCCACACTCTTGATCTACACAGCCATTCTCTCCATGCCATAGCTGCTTAGACAGGCAGGAAGGGGGCTGTCATCACTCTCCTGATACCAGGCCCACAGAAGGGCCCACAGCTGCATGCCCCTTGCTACAACACTGGAGCCTGAGGCTTTCTCTCCAACTCCAAGCCCTCTCACCTCTCAGCCTCTAGACACATTCCAATATGGAGACCTCTACCCCCAATTCTCATCAGGCACCATACCAGGCCCAGCCTACACAGTGGAAGACGCCTGATGCACAGCCATGTGGCTACCACATCGTCTTATGCCTTCCAGCCCAGACTCAAGCAACTAGGGCAAAAGGAGTTCTTTCTAACTTCTGAGACTTTCTGCATGGTGAGTTCAAGAGAATGTGTAAGCTGGTCCTGGACCTTAGAAGGTTCCAGGCCCTGGACTCAAGGAGTAGTTTTCTCATGGCAAATAGGAGGGCAGAAAGAGCAAAATGCCTAGGAGAAGAGCGGAGGATCAGGGCAGCCCACTACCTCCACCACCAAGTAGATGTAAAAGAGCATGGGGACTCTTCAGGAATGAGGTGGCTTTTGCCAGGCAAGAAGGAACCAGCAGAGACATTCTAGGGCTCTAAAGGATCTGATTCCCAATTGGTCCTAGACATACCCCATCTTTGTCCTGAATCCCAGACCATTCCTCCTCTCCAGAGGCTGGCGACTGACTCCCTCATCCACCTCAAAGCTTTCCTGCCCCCCCACACGTCACCTGGGCTTTTTACTCTCAGATACACAACCCTGTCACCATCTGTCTCTGCCACCCAGGAGACCCAAGACAGTCATTTCCCTAACCTCCATTCCCTTACAAAAATGAGTAACACACACACACACACACACACACACACACACACACACTTTAGGGTTGGGGGTAAGTGGATGAGAGGGAAAATAAAGAGTGCTGTTTCCATGGAGCTGTTCCCGAGTGGAGCCAGAGCCCAGTGCATCTCTCTCCAGAATGGGGGGTCAGCCAGGGGTCACTCCAGAAAGAGGGGGACAGGGAGGGAGCCATCCATTGGAAAGGAAGTGACACAATTACCCTCAAGAATTTGTTTGATAGCCCTTTCCTCACCTCTGTAGGAGGAGAAGTCTTGGAGATGCACCAATTCTTCTATGTGGGGGGCTCCCAGGACATCTGTCTGTTCACCTCTAAAGACAATGATTCTACCATGTTAAATCATCCATGCACTTGTCTCCCTTGTGGACTTCTGCCTACATCTTTATATCTGCCTTCCCCAAACCCTTACTACCTCTGAGCTTAGTGTAGCACATGGCACAGATAGAAGACCAATGCATGGGGAGAATGAATAAATGAATGAATCGATGAATCAAAGACTTTGCCTATCTAGAAACCAGATATGTCCCCCATTCATGCAGCCCTGTCCTGTGTCCCTTAAGACTGATGAATTGATGATAACTATGGGGAGAAGGGCAGAGTTGACCCCACAGAATTGCCACCCCCTCCTTCTGTCCCTGCCTTACACAGGCTCAGATTGGAGCCTCTTTCAGCCAAAATCAGCTTCTAAAGAATTCCACATCCAGCTTAATCACAGAAGCCCCTTTTCAACAACCCTTGGCAATATGGTCTGTTCCCACGTACATCCTGCCTGCTCTCTGCTCCCTCCTTCACTGTAGGTGAGCATAGATGGACAGGGAAGAGCTCCAGGCACAAACTTGGTACAATCTGAATAGAATAACTAATGGGGGGGTCTTTTACCCTTCTCAGGGTGGAGCTCGTTTCCTTGGGAACATGGCAGTATGTCACTGTGTGATGTTCTTCAGTTGCCATAACAACAGGAGGATGTGTCACCAGGTGGTGTGGATTTGTTGCCATGGTAATTAAAGAGACCCCCCCCACACACACACACATGCTCTCTCCGTACCCTGGCTGCTATCTTGTCCTCATGCAAGAAAGGGGAACCAGGGAGACCCACAGGTTATCAGGAGGGGGGAACCATGTGACAGATCCCCATGGTAACTGAGAGAACGGGGGACACTGGTTGCCATAGTGACTATGAGAGACCTGTGCAGTCACATGTCTACTGTTGCTATGGTGACTGTCCTGGTCTGGAGTGGATCCCAAAGGGTGGGGGCAGGAGAGGAGAGGATCTTTCTTCTCCCCACAACCCATCATCAAAACCAGAGAGAAAGAGAATGGCAGGAGAGGAACCCCACTTCCATCCCTCCTCCTCCTCTCCCTCCTGGAAGAGAAAAGTAGAGCATGTTATCTTTACAAATGAATCTCCTCCATGGGATTCTATCTAGATAGAGCCCTGTCTAGCCAGGAAGCTATGAGTGTAGGAGGCAGGCTGGGTACCTCCAAGGCCACGGGGCTCCGGGCATGAACTGAGAAGGCAAGCAGGCCCTCAGCTGCCTCATTCCCTCCAGCAGTCAGGGAAATCTGAGACTAAGGAACATTGGGGAGGAAATGGGCGGGGACCCAGGAATCCTGTCCTTCTAGTAAGAATTGGGGGGGAGCGGTCCTTTCATCACTCATCCCACAGAGAGACTGGTATCTACCAAAGCCGCCACCCCTAGGGTGGAGGTGGATACAAGGGCTCAGCCTAGTGGCTTGCGCAGGGAGGTGGAAAGGGGGATTCCCCTAGCCAAGCCCCCCCTCCTGAGAGCCTGCTTTCCTGTGTACCCCCAGCTCTAGTGTGTGGGTGTGTGGGGAGAGGTTTCCAGCTGAACCGAAAACTAAAGCAGAAAGGCAGCCGGCCCCACCCAGAGACAGACATGAGACAGAGACAGACAGACAGACAGAGACAGAGACACAAGAGAGACGGCCGCTGGAATCTTTGGGAGGGAAAATAGGCCAGAAATCTGATTCAAATTCTGTGACTTTGCATGTGTGTGTGCACACGCGTGTGTGTGCGTGAGTGTGTATGCATGTCTGCGTATGTGAGCAGTGTGTGTGTTGCCATTCTGGCTGAGGGAGGCAGGGTGGGGTGAGAGCTAGGGTAGAAGCAGGCGGGGAGGGGGGGAAAGGGCTGGTGGAGGGGTAATCCCAGGAATGACTCCAATTGGCACTAGGGGTGATGGGGAGTCCCCCAGTAATGCGGTGAAGCAGAGTAGGCGGGAGGGAAAGTGTGTGTGTGTGTGTGTCCCAGAAAGAAGGAGGCCTGGAATGGAGGGAGTGCCAAGATGTACTCTGCCACCCTATCCTGCTCGTCTCTGGGGTCCAGTCCTCCTCCCCAGAATTCTCTCTGGGAAGCCTCAGGTTTGGAAATGGGAGTAAAGAATTGGTGAGGAGACACACATAAGCCCCCCTCCCACCCTACTTCCTCTAAGAATCCAATGGTGACTTCTAGGTAGGTGAGAAGAGTGGGCAGACTTGGAGCACACACTGGGACAATGGCTAGGAAGACTCCAGAAATTCCTGGGGCCCCCTCCCTTCTAGAGGCACACACTCAGACACACACAGTGACGCACAGTCACACACTCACATTCACTTCTGGAAGCCATTAGGGTTCCTGCCTTTTAGGCCTCCCCCTTCTCCTCCCCCGACTCCTGGCAGGCTCCCCTTTCCCCCACTGGCCCCCCTTCCACTCCCCCTTCTCTCTCAGCATCCCAAATGCCAGCCTGTGATTTCCAAATGAGAAAAAGCTGTGCTGGGCTCTGAGCTTGGAGAAACTCCTACACAAACTTCCAGATGTGACACAACAGCGGGAGAGGGAATGCTCAGGATCTCCTTCCCGGGAGGGGAAACACACGCCCTCACACTTGAAGAAACACACACTGGAAAGGCCAACACTCCCCTCTAACCTGAGGGGGGGACCCACCCAGCTCTGAGCTGTCTGAGCCAGTACCCCTGCTTTCCCCTAATACTAAAACACACACTTCTATGCCTCTCTTCCTTTTGCTGCCTCTTTACCCTCTCCAACACACACTCTCCTCTCTCTCTCTCTCTCCTTCTCTCTCTCTCTCATCTCTCTTTTCTTTCTACCAGCATCTAGATCTCCTCTCTAGGAAACCTGTTTTTTTTAAGGAGGCTATGAGGAAAGGGTCAAAAAGAAGTGCCAAGAAAAGGCAAACTAGATTCAGTTTGAGGGAGTAGGGAGTGTCCTTATGTCCCTTAGGCTCCAAGATGCAGAGGAACCTCTAGGAGTCAAGGGAAGCTTCACCAACATCAAGAAGAGAGAAAGAGAAAGGCCAAGAGGCAGTTCAGAGCCCTCAGGCCGTAAAAACAGTTCCCCTTGTCACTGGGGTAGGATGGGAGCAATGAGGTACACAGCTTACCTCAGACCACCCAGGCCCAGATGCTAGTCCAGAGCCAGTACTATGGGTGCCCCATACCCTAGACTACCGACTACCACTCCCCAGAGTAAACCAGCTTCCACCTTGCTTCTCTCATTCCAACCCTGGCCACTTGCCCCATTCCTAGAGACATCTGGCTCCAGGCTCCCCACTACACCTGGAGATAGGGCAGGTGACAAGATGAAAGCCAAAAAGGAGGCTGAGGGAAAGGAGATAGGAACTGGTTGGTGGGTTTTCCCATTCAGTGGCAATGGGAGGGGCCTGGCTGTTTAAGGGACAGAGAGAAGGGTTATCCAGAGCTCATCCCATAGAGACTGGGATGGGGGGGTGGGAGATTCACAGTTCAAGACTTGCCAATTCCACAAGCCCAGAGACCTCAGACTCTCACCTCTCTACAGTTCAGAAAGGAAGAAGGGGCTGGGAGTGGGGAAGAGAGGATGATGCAGGGAGAGGGTATGATGAGGGGAGCTTCCTAAAGACCCACAGTGTAAACAGAGCACAGGGGGTGAAGGGGGCCCAAGCTTATATCCTGCTTTGCGCACTAGAGGCAGCAGAGCTGCAGAGAGGGCGGCACCAAGTCCCCCCCCTTCCCCAAAGCAGAGTCCTGTTTGGGCTTTCAGGGGGCTGCAAGGGAGACTCCCCCACTCCCCCTAACACACACACACACACACACACACACACACACACACACTCACACTTGCAGTGAATCTGAGAGAATCTCTGAGCTTTCAGGAAGGAACTGGGAGAAGCTGTCATGACCTGGATGGCAAGACAACCAGCCCCCACCTTTCCGGGTAGCTGGTTCCAGCGCTTCGTCAAGCAGGCTTTTTGTTCCCAAGAGGACTGGGGTCTCCCTGACCACTCCAGACTAGGTAAAGGCAAAAGAACCAGACTAATTCTATCTACCTGGAATGTGGGGCATGTGTCCCCCAAACCTGTGCCCAGAGTAGGCACAGGGGTGTCAGATCTGAGTCTTCCTCAGAACACATGCTGGCTGTCTCACGATTCCCCCACCCCAATACTTTTCCAGGGCTGCGGTCTCCCATACCTGCTCTGCCATCAGCCAAAGCACTCTCATTTGTGAAAGGAGGGGGGGGGTAACTTGGACCTGCTTCATCCCATCCCCCCACTTGCCAAAGCGCTGGCCACAGTCTTTTCCCTCCACAAGGGGAAAAGAAAAAAGAAAGAAATCCAACACAAAAGTCCCCAGCCCAATCTTAAACACTAGGCATCAGATAAAGAATCGGGGGTGGTGGGAGACACTGGTGATTGGGTTCCACTGAAAGGGGCTCCAGTCCAGCTCTGGGGGCAGACGGCTCCCCTCCACCACATCTTGTTCTCATTCTGCACCCCTGACATCAGCCGCCGCCGAGAAATCTCCTTGTTGTGCCTCCAACCCGCGGGCTGGGGGGGGGGGGACAGCTTGAGGGAATAAGACCTGGCCCCTGCCCCCCCTCCCCATCTCCCTCTGGGTCAGTTAAAAAAAAAAACAACAACCTCAGCTTTGAGGACCAGGTTAGGGGGATGGACCCTAGAATCCGCCGCAAACTTTGGGGCGGGGGCAGGAGGAAAACCCAGGAGATTGCGGTCTCCCCTCCTCCGTCCCCGCAGCTTCCTCCCCACCCCTGCCCCCAAAACTCGGAAACCAAACCCAGCTCGCTAACCAGCGTCGGGGCGGCCAGGCGGGCTGCCGGACAGAGTAGAATGCCCAAGCTCCCGAAGCTTCCCACATCTGGAGGATGACGACCCTCCTCTAGCCACATCTGGAAAGCATCCAACTGCCAGCCAGTGGGTCACGTCTCTTTAAAAAAAAATCCGATCTGTGTTTCCCCACCTCCCCACCCCCCCATCCCACCCCCAGGATTAAGGTGTGTGTGCGGGGACAGAGCTTCCCGGGGTACCCAGCAGACCTGCTCACCTCTCCTTCCACTCTGAAGCCCCCTCCCCTGCTAAGCATACACCCCCCCACACACACACCCCGTCTCAACTGTCCGTCCTCTAAGCTCACTTCGACTCACCTGGCTTTTTGGTCCCCTCTGGAAACGTGGCCCGCTCCCCCCTCCACGCGTCCCCCCCTGCAGACCCCGAAAAGCCCGGCCGGCCGGTCGTGCCCTCGAAGGATATGGGTTACAGACCGTGCGGAGACACCAGCTCCGCGGGCGGCTGTCCTGGCTCAAGTAGAAGAAAACCACCGGGGCCAGCGCCGGGTACGGCAGCCCCTCCGCCTCGGAGTCCGCGCTGCCCGGGTCCTTTTCCGCCGACCCCGGCTCCGGCCGGCCCCCGGCCCCAGACAGGTCGTTAAGCTGCATGAAGCTCCGGGGCTGTCCCGACTCCTCGGTGCCCGCTCCATCCTCCTCCTCGTCCATTCTCTGGCCAGCCGGGGCCCCGGGGTTCCGGAGAGGGGCGAGCGGCCCCCCTCAGAGGAGGTGTCCTCACGCAACCGGGGGACCCCGGCGGGGGCACATCTGGGGGGCTCTAGGGCTCAGGCTGAGCCCCCGGGAGGGCCAGTTCAGCCCAGCTCCCCCTGCCCGCAGGGGCATGCTGCCCGCGGGGCGCCGGATCGTAGGGAAGCCCCGCCTGGCGCGAGTCCCGCTGCTTCCCCTGGGCCCCCGGGGTCCCCCGGGCCAGCCGGCTGGCTCCCCCTCACTTTGTTCCGGCTTCTTCGCTTCGCGCCCTGCCTCCGGCTGCTGCCGGAATCCGCGCTACCTTCGGCGAAGCGTCCCCCAGAAAGGGGAGAGACAAGGGGGAGGCACCCGGTGGAGGACAGGGGTCCGGGGAGGGGCGCCCCCTCTTCCCGCGGCGCAGCTGGAGCAGGATCTAAGGGGTCAGCATCGTCCCGGCTCCGCGCCAGCGGCGGCGGGGGGGAGGGGAGGAGGGATCTTTGGGGGCAGGTTTGGAGGGGGTGGGGGGCGGCTCCTTCCTCCGCCCCGCGGCGGGCTCACGGTCCGGGAGGGGCGGGGAGACCTTGGGGGGCCGTCCCAGGCGGGGGTGGGGGCGGAGATGCCGCCGCTGCCGCCGCCGCCGCCGCCGCGGTGGCTGCCGTTGCCGTAGCTGTCGCCGGCGCCACTGCCTCCTCCTCAGGCTGAGACGCGGAGCGAGCGAGCGAAAGCGGCGGCTGGGAGCCCGGCGCACACCACAGCTGGATCCCTCACTCCAACTTCAAGCCTCGGCCCCGCCTCTCCCCAGCCAACCCGGCAGCCAATCGCCGCGCGCCGCCGGCCCTGAGCCGCACGCCCATTGGCCGGCCGCCGTGGCAGTGCGGGCGGGGACGCGGAGGGAGAGAACCACAGCTGGAATCCGGTTCCCACCCCAAATCTCAGGACCGCCTCTCTCCCCTCCTCTTGCCCCTGGGTCCGCTCCTGAAGGCTGGATCCAATCAGACATCAACCCAGGCCGAACCCACTTTTCTATTGGCCACTGGGGTCTTTGGGACTCCCCTGGAGGGAGCCTCGGGGAATCAAAGCGTATTTGGCGCCAGGTCCTAGGGTAATGCAGCAAGCTCCGGGCATCCTTTGTCCAGGACCCTCCGAACTGGACTCCAGCCAGAGGGCGGAGCTCGGCTCTGGACGGGGGTTGGAGAAGAAGGAAGGCGGGAGGCACCGGAACGAGGGGTGCCACCAGGGTTCCAAAGCGAAATCCGGCTGGGTATTTGGTCAATCGCAAACCTTATACATGAATCTGGGAACCTGTCCCGGGGAAACCGGAGAAGCAGAGCTGGAGGGTCCCGAGGGTGGGGCCTCGGGCAGGAGGGGGCGGATCGTGGGGAGGGGGGGAGACAGAGGTGGGTGTGGTCTCTACGTGGCCTTCACTCCCGGACCCCTCTCCCAGAGCTGGCTGGGGGTGCTCTGAGGCCCCCTTCCGATACTTTGACCCTGACCTCCTAACCGTAACCCACAGACCCAGACCTCACTCTGAAGCGCAGAGCTTCACCCTCGGTTCCTAAGGATCCTTTGAAGGGTGCGGCTTTCATTCAGGGGCTTGGAGCTTGAACTCACAGGCAGGTAACAGCTGAGCCTCAAAACGAGAACCCCACCCCCACCCCAGCGAAAAGACCTTTGGGCCTCGAATGTGTAGGAGAGGATGAACACATCAGGCTTTACCAGTGTCTCCTGCAAAGCCCGCCCCAACCCCTAACTCCGTGCCTCAGTTTCTCCATCTGGCAGCAGTCCCAGTACGATGTGAGGGAAGTCTAACTTGACAGACAGGAGCTTCGATGGACTGCTCTCCTCACCTCCGCTCTGCTCAGAGTGGGTGCTCGCGGTTCTAGGCTTTCCGCGCGCGCGCGCGCGCGCGCACACACACACACACACACACACACACACACACACACACGCAGATCCCGGACTTCGCCCCGCCTCTCCTCCGCGGCAGTACTAAGTCTCAGCTTTAGCTCCCTGCCTCCCGGGGCGGGGTGGGGGGTAGGAAGGGGGGGTATTCAAGAACGCAGAGCCCCAGTAGTACTGGACGCGTGGAGGAGGGGGAGGGATTCGACTTCCCCAACCTCTGCGTGGGCATCCACGGCGAATCCGCCTGGGGCCGTCCTTCTCCCCGGAGATGGGGGGGGGGCGGCGGCAGCGGCTCATGCCTCTGCGGAGATGCTGAGGGGTGGACCGGATGGCCTCCAGCATCCACTGATTCTCGAGCGGGCGTTCTGTGTGCTCGCAAAGCTGTGCCACCCACGCAGCCCCCGCAGGCTTCCGGCCAGAGCGTGGGTGTGCGTATGGGGTCGTCTTAGCTCCCTCTAGGGCCTGTTGCGGGGTTGGGGGAGGGTGCGCGAGGGGGGGGGAGGAGGGCAGAGCGGCTGCAGCGCCCAAGCCTCCCTGTTTGCCCTTTTGCCAAATCCGGGCACTGAGTTGTGCAAATGAGGCCGTACTTATTTGCATTTCATGCTAATGAGCACATCCCTTAAGTGCCTGTTTCTCCTGGCGGGAGTCTGTGCTCTCATTCTGACTGTGCCTGTGTGGCGCCTGTCTTGAACTCAGGGCCCTTCCGGGAGAGAGGGGCTATTTATGGTTGCCTTGGTCTGACACCTCCTTCCCTCCCTGCATCTCCGCAGTCTGGTGGTTTGGCTTGCCCTTCTGGTCAGGATCAACAAGCCCCAGGGCTGGCACGGAGAGGTGAGGATTCTCCTCTCCTAGACTTTGCAGAGTGGGAAATGAGGCCAGAGACTTGCTAGTCTAATAGCCAGCTTCTCTGGTGCCCCACATCTTCCTGTATTACTCAGGCCATTCCCCCGGTTCATGGGCTTCCCTGTTACAGAATATATCCAGAAAAGGGGCATGCAACACCTAGATAAATGAAGATATACCTCCCTAGGTTTGTGGCCTAGGCTAAAACTTGCCCCTTGAAACTTGTCACTGTAGTCTGGCACCAGAGGACTTTGATATCTGAGCAGAGATGCCCACCATTTCCTGAGTGAGGTAGGGAAGAAAGCAAGCAAAGGAAGGCCAGAAGCCATCTTTAACTCCAGCCCTCTATAGCTTAGCTCTGACATCACCTCCTCAGACTGGCTTTCTTTCCAGTATGACTTTTAGTGCCTATTAAGGGGGCGAGGGGGGGCGGTGATGCTGAGGGTATGGTATGAACCAGACAAAAGTATGAATAGTACCTAGTAATACAGTATTCATACTCATAGTACTAGCCTGGGCTGGGATGCTAGGCTTATGTCTGTAGTAATGAGATCATTGCCTCAGCCTCTAGGCTGTGTTCCCCAGACCAGGGCCTACCATAGTGTTTGGCATCTAGGAGAGGAACGAGAAGTTCCTTTCTTTGGGCCTCAGTTTTCCAACTAACTTAAGCTGATATGTTTTCTAAGCTCTCTTCTGAGTTTGAAGGAGAACCTCCACAAGTGCGCCATGCTCAGCTAGCCTCTTCAACCCTCCTGCAGCCCTCTGGCTCCCTGGAGAGCTGAAAGAACAGCCATCTGTGATGTGCTTTGTTCATTATCTCCTTTGGTTTCTCAGCAGCCCCGATTGCTGGTGGTTCATGCCTGTAATCCTAGCTACTCAGGAGGCTGAAATCTGAGGATTGAGGTTCAAAGACAGCCTGGGGCTGTCTTCCAATTAACCAGCAAAAGCCAGAAGTAGAGCTATGGCTCAAGTGATAGTGCAGTAGCTTTGAGTGAAAAAGCTAAGGACAGTGCTTAGGCCCTGAGTTAGTATAGCCCCAGTATAAGCATGCACACACACACACACACACACACACACACACACACAGCTGAGTGGGTGGTTCCTCATTTCTCAGAAGTTGAAGTTCAGAGAGATTAAATGACGTAAGTGACTACCCAAACCAAAAGGTCACGTTGTCCCAGGACCCTGACCCACAAATGCCTTAGGACAGTCCTACTGGTAAGAGAAAACACACCAGGCCAAGGAGAAGGGGTGACATGGAACTTTCTTTTTTTTTGGTCGGTCGTGGGTCTTGAACTCTGGGCCTGGGCCCTGTCCCTCACTTCTTCAGCTCAAGGCGAGTGCTCTACCACTTGAGCCACGGCACCACTTCATCTCCTGGTGGTATATTGAAGATAAGAGTTTCACCAATATTCCTGCCTGGGCTGCCTTTGAACTGTGATCCTCAGATCTCAGCCTCCTTGAGTAACTAGGATTACAGGTGTGAGCCACCAGCACCCGGCTAACACAGAATTTTCAAATCCCACATTTAGCAATGGTCATGTTTAATCTTACTCTCTTTGGGAAATCTTCCCTTTCTGGGTGAACAAACACTTTTAAGCCCTAACTTCCTCCTCTGAACCCATTTTCAGGATGCCACTACAGAAAAAAGACAGGAGGGAGAAGACCCCAAATGCACCTTTCTTTATAGCCATGTCTCAATGTCCTGGGAAATGGGAAAAATCCAATGGCTTTTATCATACCCTTGAAGATCCTAGGGTGACCTCTCTATGGTCAAGTCTCAGAGGCCAGACGCTTAACCTCTCTGGACCTCCAATACCTATCCATAGAAGGCTGAAGGTACCTACCTCACTATCTAATCCAAAAGGGTCAGTAAGGCAACAGTGGCTGTGCAAACTGCCCAGACTATTCCAAAGCTAGGGCATGGGCTGCCAAAAAGGCCACCTGTGCCCCCCTTCCCTGCTGCCCCCAGGCCACGTGTCCAGCCTCTGACTTCCTGGCAAGGTTGAGTGGGCTCCAGCAAGGAGGGCCAACTGACCTTGTTGGCTGGTGTGCTAATCCCCTCCAGATGGGCTGGTGGCTTGCGATGAGGGCCTGCTGCCCATTGCCGACTATGATCCTGGTAACCATGTGTGGCTGCGTGTGACCCTGTGCAGGGAGTGACCACATCCAGCCTCTTCTTGCTTTGCTCCTCCCCACTGTTGACATTCCTAGCAGTGGTTCCATTCAGGACTCCTTGTCCCTAGTGACTTTTTTGGGGGTCTGTCTGTGTTGCTAGGCTAGGAGGATGCTCAGGCTTGGCAGACCCCAGAGCAGCAGGCCTTCCCACCAGCCAGCGCCATCCTGCTATACCTGCCAATCCCAAAGCAGGCCTCCTAGTCTCCTCCCCTACTTGGGGGAAGGAGGGGGGCGGGGAGAGGTTCCTGGAGCCTGTAAAGATGTATGTGCCAAGGACAGGACTTAAGAACATCTCCCAGCATCAAAGGGGCAGAAGGTCACACGAAGGTGCCAGCTTCCTCGCAGGGAGGACTGAGAGATTTGGGGAAATATTTCCAACACAACAGATGCCTCAAGCGAAAGAGAATTCTTTCCCAGAGCAGCATGAAGCGGGCAATGAGTGACAAATACGACCTCGTGCTTGCCTCCCTCCTGATGGGGTGAAGGGGGGGGAGGAGCTGGATGGTAACCACAGCCCCCACAGCGAACAGGACACATGCAAATGTCACCATTCTGTGAAATATAAAAGCTCATATAAAGTATCCTCTATCACTTCCTGAGCTCCAAACAACAATAACAAAAAACAACAACGGGAAGGAGAGGGCAGGCCCTTTCTTAACCTCTCCTGGTAACAAAGATGAGGCTTTCTCCTTCTTGGGCTAGCACACGCTGAGTCCCCCACTCTGGTCTGCTGTGGTTTCATCAGTCTAGTGGCCTCTAGAAAAGGCAGGGACAATGGGAGCACACAGAGGAGGAACTCTCAGAAGAGGCGGCAGCCTCGGGCTGCCCTGCTGGAACACAGGCCCCTTCCCTCACAAACAAGGCTGAGGTCCTGAGGTCACCGCGGGACGCTGTTAGGTTTATTCCAGGGAAAGTGGGTGCCCATAGGGAAGCAGCAGGGATGGCCAAGGTCACCAGGTGGCATAGAGCCCAAAGAAGGCCGAAGGTTCTACACAGGCCCGTAAGGCCTGAATCTGATAGACTGGGAAGCTCAACCTTCTGGCCCAGCTCAAGGGGCTCGGAGCAGTCACTGGTGTAGCATTTTCCGTAATTCATTGGGCTCTGTGATGGGCATCGAGCATGCTTGATTCTCACAAACATAGGCAGTGGCCCGATCTTCTAGCCGTCGCAAGGTGCTCAGGAAGGGCAGCTGACGGGACAGGAAGCTGGAGGGGTCACCATCAGCTAGAATCAGCACCTGGACAGTGGCAGAGCAGACAGAGTCACCTGGGGAAGGGTGCTGGGTATAGCAAAAGCCTACTGGGAGGTGTCCTTTTCCTCCTCAGGCTTGCAGAGGGGAAGATATTGGGGAGCAGAAAAGGGGAAAGGAACCCCTCTGTACAGTATTTTCACAATAAATTTTTTTTAAAAAAGGGGGAAAGGGCAGCACAGTGGAAGGCAGAGGGTGGCTGGGCTCATGGGGACAGGTACCTTGTTCGGGATGTAGATGGAGTGGACACACTGCAGCAGAGCCTTGGTGTCCTTTGCCTGGGGGTCTCCACAGATCACAATCTGGCCAGAATAGGAAGGTCATTTCAGGGTCAAATGAGAGAGGGGCTGGGCCCCCAGACCTTCCGCCTTCCCCATCCTCCTCCTACCACACCACCCTACAGAACTCTACGGGACATTCTTCTCAGCTGCCATCCAGGAGGCTACATTAGACAACGTTTGGCAAGGAAAAACACACACACACACATAAGAGAGAATGAATACACAAAGTATCAACATCATACACAGTGGTAGATGTACACAGGGGACACACGTGGAAGACTTGATACACTAGAAAATATAGAACACACAGACACACACAGCAGTCATGTGCACACACAAATGCCCATGGAGAAGCAGATGACACATATACCAACCTCACATAGATGCGCGTGCGCATACGCGTGCGAGCGCGCACACACACACACACACACACAGGCACACACACACAGGCAGACATAAGCAACTACATACTGGCAAATACACCAGTACAAACCCAGTAAGACAGACACACATTTCCAGAGTTGAGCAATGTATGCATGTGCATGCATGCACATGCACACACACACACACACACACACACACAGAGACAGAAATAATGAGATTGATTTGCAGAATCTTACAGAGAAATACTTCACCAGCCACCAAGGACCCATATTTAGTCCCTGGCCTCCTGCCTCCATTCTCTAACAGGCAGTCACAGGCACGTGCCTGGGCTGAGGCTTGTCTCCACAGACAACCACCTCCCACAGACACCTCCTCTACAAAGATCCACCTCCTGTGCCCTTGGGCACACACAGTCCTGAGCTCTGGGGACAACCCCAGAATCCCACTTCATGTTCCTATCCCTGGACACAGTCCCAAGTTCCCTCCTACTCTGGGTCACAGCTTCACCCCACCTGCTTGAGAGTCTGTTGGTGGGCTGAGAGAGCTCGGACCATCTCCGGCAATGCCACAGGGACACGGCGCATGCGCTCAGAGAAGGCTGTCAGCAGGCACACACACTTGTCCATCCAGTCCTTGTGGCCTGTGAAGCCGTGCAGCCGAAGCAGGTTGTGGGCTGACACCGAGTTAGCACTGGGCTCTGCGCCATCCTGGTCTGCAGGAAACAAGAAGGCAGAGGTGAATGGGGAGGGGGTGTCGTCAGATTTCAGGATGCTAGCCCAGGACTGAATCCAAGAGCTCCAGAGGATGGACAGGACAGAGAGATTGCTCTTTCCTGCTCTGAGAGTTCAGCCCCTAACAGTGATTGATTCTCTGACATGTGAGCTCTCAAGTCCTCTGCTGAGCTCTGGGTCCCCAGGCCTCTGATACCTCTGTCCAGCCACCCAGCCACATGAGTCAGTGTAGCCTCAACCTTGCTAACTCTCACCCCTACTTCTGATCCATCTACAAGTCCTGCTAGAGGCTGCAGCTAAATGTCTCAATCCTTGCCTGTTTCCTCATTTCCTAATCCATCCTTGGCCACACCAAACTGAACGCCATGAATGTCGTCCTAGCTGATGTCCATGTACCCTGTTTCCATGCTGTCTCCATCATTGATAAGTGACTTCCTTACACTGAGCCAGTGCAGATCATGATCTGCTTAAAACCTTCCTGATAGACTGGGAAGGTAGCTTAGTGGTAGAGTGCTTGCCTACCATACATGAAGCCCTGGATTCAATTCCTTAGTACCACATACACAGAAAAAGCCAGAAGTAGCACTGTGGCTCAAGTGGTAGAGTGCTAGCCTTGAGCAAATGCAGCTCAGGAACAGTGCCCAGGCCCTAAGTTCCAGCACCAGGACTGGATAAAAAACAAATAACCAGGTGCCAGTGGCTCATGCCTATCTATAATCCTAGCTACTCAGGAGGCTGAGATCTGAGGATCGAGGTTCAAAGACAGCCCAGGCAGGAAGTCCGTAAGACTCATCTCCAATAAGCTACCAGAAAACAGGAAGTGGCACTGTGGCTCAAGTGGTAATGTGCTAGCCTTGAACTGAAGAGCTCAGGGACAATGTCCAGGCCCAGAGTTCAAGCCCCATGACTGACAAAAAACAAAACAAAACAAAACAAAAAAAAAACAAAAAAGCTTCCTAAATCACCTCCACCTTACCCTGCTGGCTTTGGCACCCTCCTTTTACCCTGACCCTTGTCCCCACCCCAGTCTGGAAGTACTCATCAGCCCTTTCTCAACCTGTCACAGACCATCCCCTGTGTCTGAACTCTCCCCCAAGTTGTTCCATAACTACACAGCTTGTCTCCCAGCCCTGGGTAAAGCGACACCCATCTCAGATTTAGTCTGATCATTTTCAGGCTGAGCTAGAGAACCTCTGTGGTTTTCTCTCTAGATCATTCTATTTATTCAGCGGATTGTTACTGCAAACCTACCATGTTCCAGGTACTGGGGGATGCAGCCGTGACAGAAAGTCTTGGAGTAAGACGGGGTAGGCCCCTGGCAGAGGGGTCCTGGCAGATGGTTCCATGGTTACTAGTGACATGTGATGTTATTGGGTATTTGTCTCCCCTTCTCACATTAAGCTTACTGCCAGGAGGAACCAAGTCAGCCTTGTTCAGTGTTTGAGCCTGTGGATACCAGTGACTGTACTAAACATGTCCACAGAACAGCTAGAATAACCTTGCCACCATCTCGGTGGTAGTAAAGGATTGGCTTCCTTTTGAATGTTAAGAAACTGAGGCTTGGGACTAGGGACCTAGTTCAGGGTACAATGCTTGCTTAGCTGTACGTTCTTTGATTGCATTCCCCAGCACTCTAACTTTAAAAAAAAAAAAAAGGAAAGAGAAAGGAATAGATGGGAAGGACTAGCTAGGTCCAGGACCCCAAGGCCAACCCAACCCCACACTCACCATCCTTCAAACGTAGGGGCAGGCCATCTCCCAATTCGGCCTCGCTGCAGAAATAACCGCCACCCCGGGTGTCCCAGAAGAGTCTGTCCTGCGTGTCCTGCAGACGCAGAGCCCATTCGAGCCAGGCGCTCTCCTGTGAGGCCTCGTATAGGTCCAGCAGGCCTCGCACCACGAAGGCATAGTCCTCCAGGAAGCCCCAGCAGGGGGGGGTGCTGGGGACACAGGAGAGAAAGAGAGGGTGGGGACATGCCTAGGGATGTCCATGTTAATCCTCCATGTTAATCTTAGTTAATCCTCAAAATGCACCTCTCTAGCCTGAAATCCTATCTACTTGGGGAGAGGGTGTTAGCTGTTCATGGTTCCAGGAAAGCCTAAAAAACAAAAAACAAAAAAAAAGTCACGAGACTCCATTTTCAACCAATGGCTGGGTGCAGTGGCACATACCTGCCATCCCAGTGTGTCTCGGCGAAGCATAAATAGGACTGAGAACTAAGCTGGTGTGGATATAAAGTAAGACTCTATCTCAAAATAAACTCACACAAACTGGGGTGGTAGAGTGACTCCAATGATAGACTGTCAGGAAAGTGTGAGATTGTGAGTTCAACCTCGACTACCAAAGAAATAAATACAATTTCCTACTCCTGTGGCTACCCTTTAGCCCATTTCCCAGCTGAGTGAGTGTGGCCCAGGGGTGCTAAGAGTTCCAACAAGCATGTGGCAGAGCGAGGACTGACAGTTCCGCCTGGAGCAGCACAGGTAGGCTGGGAAATGCCCGGCCAGCCCCTCACCTGTGCTCCAAAGTCCCCCCACTGCCCGCGTAGCACATCCGCTTCAGGCGACCACTGGCCACATCGAACATGTGACGCTTGAGGAACTTGGCACAGTTGGTGGCATAGTTGATCAGCTTGTCTACACCCAGTACAGCTCCAGTCACAGCAAAGCCAGATACCATTAAGCCTAGAGAGCGAGAAGGAGGGAGGCAGGCCCAGGGTGGTGAAAAGCCTTCCAGGACCCTCCACCCCATACCAAGGGCTCCAGAGCTAGGCAGGGCTACACTCCTGGCCTGGGTGCATGACCATTGAATAGGCTCCTCTGAGGTTTGGATTATTTGGGGGAGTTGTTGTGTTTGTGGTGTATATGTATGCCTTTTGGGTGTGTATGTGTGGAGGGAGAGAGCTAGTACAAGAGCTTGAAACTCAAGGCCTTGCTTGCTGGCTTTTTTGATCAAGGCTGGTGCTCTTCCACGAACCACAAACCCTTCTACTTCCTGCTTTTTGCTGGTTAATTGGAGATTTTTTTTTTAAGTCTCTTGGCTGTTTCTGTCCAGGCTGGCTTTACACCTTGATCCTCATCATCTCAGCCTCCTGAGTAGCTGTAGGATTATAGATGTGAGCCACTTGGCATGGCTCAGTTTGTTCATTTGTAAATTACAATGAAGGAAGCTAATGATGGGAGAAGACTTGGGAGGTAGAAGGAGCTTAGGAAGAGGGGAGCTCTATAAACAGGATAGGACTTCCAACAGGGCTGGCCCACCATTCCAGGCAGCCAGCATCTTGCTATCCAGGTGTGGCCTTGGCCTATGTTTCCGGGCCTGCAGGAGCTTCTCCAGCCCTGAGTTGAGCAGACTTCGAACAGCGTCCACATCCAAGCCAAAGCGGGCAGCCGTCAGCTCCAGCGAGTAACGGACAGTCAGCACATTCTGGCCCTGCAGCTCCCCCTTGGGGTCCTGAGGGAAACAACAGTGTTTGTCTGAGGGAACCCAAGCACTGTAGCAGGTCTAGGACACCACCTCCTGTGTCCCCAGAAATTCTCACCTGAGTGGGGCTGATATTGCCAGCCTCTGTGAGTCCGTAGTGCTTCATGAGAAGCTGGCCCGAGGTCAATGGCTCGGTGGCTCCGGACACACTGTCTGGGAGGAGCTGCTGGATCTCTTTGACTGTCCACACATAGAAGGCACCTTCTTTGGGTCGCATGTTCCGCTCTGGGGGTGAATCTGCGTCCTCAGCACTGTAGAAGCCTCCAGACTACGGGGAGGGGGGAGTTGGCTAGTCTCTGCAGAGAGCAGTGGAGGTTCCAGCCCCAACGCAGCCAGGCCCACCTGCCCTTCTGGACACATACCCGGTGGATCAGACTCCGAGCTACATAATGTAGGATACCTTTGGCCACATCAGAGTAGAATTCATCACCAGAGATCTGGGAAAAATGGGGGGAGGAGGGAGGCTGTAAGTAGAGGTACGTGGGGTTGACCCAGTATATAAGGAAGACATTTTCCCAGGAAGGTGGACTAGGGAAGCCTGGGCAAGGCATTATGGGAGGGAAATTAAGGATTGACATTAAGAGGGAGCTACAGTGTCTAGTGAAGGTCTCATGCTTGGCAGGGTTCGGGCTGGACACAAGGGTCACCTGGAAGGCCTGTGAATAGGCCACTGCCAGCTGTCCCTGGTCATAGAGCATCTTCTCAAAGTGTGGAACGTGCCACTGGCGGTCCGTGGAGTAGCGGTGAAAGCCCTGTGCCAGGCAGGAAGCAATTCTAGTGACTGGTCCCAGCTTTTGTCCCTAGCCCATAAGCCTCCACTGCTTCTCTGAGAAATACCCAGTCCGCCCTCACCTGCCCTACATGGTCCCGAATGCCTCCATTAGCCATCATTTTCAAAGAGTGCAAGGCCATCTGCTGGGCCCGAGCGCCATCCTGGCTAAGCCGGTGGCCGAGCCAGTAGGAAAACAGGAAAGTCAGGATCACTGTGGGACACCAAGAACATGAAGGTGAGAGGAAGTCAGGTATGGGGAGGTGGTGGTCAGAGGCTTTCTGGCCACACACTAGAGGTCAGACTATGATTGACTGGTCCACTGGAGATCAGAAAGTTACTAACCACATCAGTAATATAAGCAGGTCAGGCTTACTAGGTCACTGACCAGGTTAGAAGGTCATCGTGTAGGTCAGAGTCAGAGGATCACTGCTAAGAGCACAGGTCATGACTTTACTAGATTCTTATTGACAAGCTAGGGGTTGTCAGCAAGACAGGATGGTTAACTAAACCAGAGGTCAGAAGACCATCGGACGTAGTGGAACACACCTGTAATCTCAGCACTAGGGAGGCTGAGGAAAGAAAAATGAACTAGTAAATTCAAGTTCAAGGTCAGTTTAAGCTACATAGTGAGACCTTGTCTCAAAACAACAAAACAAACAAAAAAAAAAAAGCAAAGAAAGATGGGTGCTGGTAGCTCACTCCTGTAATCCTAGCTATTCAGGAGGCTGAGATCTGATGACTGAGGTTTGGAGCCAGCCTGGGCAGACAAATCTGAGAGATTCTCATCTCTAATAAGCAGCAAAAAGCCAGAAGTGGAGTTGTGGCTCAAATGGTAGAGGCTCCAGACTTGAATGGAAAAGCTAAGTAATAGCAGTAATGCCCAGTACTGGCATTAAAAAAATGGCCAAGATAGGGTTCAGAAGACTGGATCTGGGGGTAAGGCATGAGGGTGGGCACTGACCTGGTGTTGGAAACTTGGGGGCCTCAGCAAAGCCACCATATTCCTCATCATAGCCCTCATCCAGCTGCTGGAAGCAACGGCTGTTCATGGTGGAGGCAGAGGGTGGCAGTTGGCGGTCACCCATGCTGATCTCTGACCGGGCCAGCAGCGCTGTGGTGACGCGTTGGCTGTTTTCCAGCAAAGTATTCTTGTTCTGTTTCCACTGAGGGAGGAGAGGGGCATACTTGGGGATCAGCATGGAGTGGGGGTGGGGTGCCCTCAGCCTAGTTCCAGTGCTTCCCTTGGGAGAGGCACCCACCTGATCCCGGATTCGCAGCAACACCGTGCGGAAGCCCACTCGGGTCAAGCCATCTTCAGGGGGGAAATAGGTGCCCCCCACAAAGGGCTGGAGGTTGGGAGTCAGCCACACGTTCATGGGCCAGCCCCCACCACTACTGGTGGCCTGGTGGAGAGAGGGGATGGGGATCAGGGGAGCTGCTCCAACAGGTGGGCTGCAGAGCTCCCGCAGGGAGGCCGGCTCACCTGCACAAATGTCATGTACACCTTGTCCACGTCAGGCCTCTCCTCCCGGTCCACCTTCACACTGACAAAGTCCTCACTGAGCAGGCGGCCAATCTCCTCATTCTGGAAGGACTCTTCCTCCATCATGTGGCACCAGTGGCAGGTGGAATATCCCACTGGAATGGAGATGGGGGGGGGTGAGCCGAGGAAACAGCCAAAGTGGCCTCGTAGCCAGACTGAACAAAGCTTAAACTTCTAACTCCTAATGTCAGGGGAGCCCCAGAAAGCCAAGAGAGAGTCCCCCTATCCATTGCCTCTCCCCGACTTCTCCACCCACTTCCCTTCCCTGAGTTTCCCCCTCCCCTTCCAGGGAAAGCGGGTGCCTTACCTGAGAGGAAGATTGGCTTGTTTTCTTTCCTGGCCTTGTCAAAGGCCTCCTGTCCCCAGGGATACCTGGATCCAGAACAAGGGGACATCACTCAGCAGCCCAGAAGATCCTGAGACCCCCACCGCCTAGAGGCCACCAGAGAGGGACTCACCAATCCACAGGATTATAGGCATGTTGGAGGAGGTACGGTGACTTCTCATTGATCAGGCGGTTAGGGGTCTTCTGGGGTGAAGGTGTGGGGGCGCTAGGCCGGCTTCCTTTCCCTCCGGCAGGCATGGGCACTGAACTATTGACCGTAGCACTTCGGTCCTTGTCCCGGGAGGAGCTTCCCCTGGTTCGGTGAAGTGGTCATACAGGTAAGGGCCTCTTCCCCCTGCCCACTCAAGAGCCTGCCCTCCTCCCTACCCCACCCCCACCTTCAGGAATTCCCTCCCCCAGAAATCCTTGCTCCCAGACCAGCCCACCTTTCTGAACCACGGGGGAGACCGTGGCCTTTGTGCTCCCCCTTATGTTTTGGGGGGGGTGAAGCGAGGTGGCTCATTGGGGGCTCCCTGCCAGGTTAGTCTCCCCCAACCTCTACGGCCTGGCGGTGGGAAGATTGACTGTGAGGTCAAGGCGGGTCACAATGGGCAGAATGGGCCTTCCAGCTTCATTCTGGCCCCCTGGCCAGGCCCCTCCCCCACAGTGGTATCACCGTGGGCGTCTCTGGCATGCCTGAAGTGTGACCACTGCCAGTGGGGAAGAATTGGATCTAGGGTCAGCCCATACTCACAGGGCACTCTGTTGGGTCACACATACAGGACAATCCAGGGGACTGGTCAGGCACATCTCAGGGACTTCAGCCTGGGAGCTAACCAAAATAAAATAATAACATGCCCCAACAGCCCTACAGAACTGTAACTAGACACTGGGCACTATTGGAAAAGGGCTTTGGGCCCAGCACAGTCTTCAAGAAAGGCTTCCTGGAGATGGTGTCAGAGCAGTCGTGGGAGTTAGCTCTAAAAGGGGACAAGAAGGAAGGGCAGAATTGGGAACCAGGTGGAAGAGTCAGGCAGGGTGAAGGCAGGACCAGGCAAACAAGGGTGTCCAAGCAGACTCTGCAGACCAGTGCCAGGTTTACCTGGGGCTTATGGCAATGCCCAGGCCAGCTCTGGCCAGCAGGAGGCTTCATGCTCACCAGGCCCGCATGCCCAGCATGGCTGATCTGATCAGGCAGTGCAGCGGGCAGGCTGGGTGAGAGGCTTGGAAGGGCTAATCCTCATTGAGACTCCAGCCTACTGGCTGGTCTCCCAGCGCCGTCCGGCGGCCAAGTGTGGAAATTCAAGCTGATGGCTCAGGAGGGCTAGGTGGATGCCTAAAATTGGGCTGGGCTTAAGGAGACCCTGTAATTGAATGAATGACCTTCACCATGGGGTTGTGGGATTTCAGAGCTTTGGTTCATTTCATCACACCCTTTTTACAATTGAGAAACTAAGGATCAAGCCACACTTCAGGTTTTGCCTCCCCAGCTCAATCCCACCATTGCCAGTATCAGTGCTGCTGGGTGCTCTATCCAGTGTGCTCCACCGGCTACTGAGCCTGGGGTTGAGAACACAGAGACAAGGCTCCTCCCCTCAGATGATTTTGTTCACAAACTGTTGCGAAAGATAGAGACTAACTGGGCACCAGTGGCTCACACCTGTAATCATACTTACTCAAAGAGATGAGATATGAGGATGGTGGTTCAAAGCCAGCCTCGACAGGAAAGTCCATGTAACTCATCTCCAATTAACCACCAAAAAAAGGCAGAAGTGTCTTAAAGTGGTAGGGCACTAGCCTTGAATGAAAAAGCTAAAGGACAAGGCATAGGCTCTGAGTTCAAGCCCCAGTACCGGCACCAAATAATAAAATGAAACAGAGTCTGGGAAGGTGGCCTAGTGGCAGAGTACTTGCCTAGCATGTATGGAGCTCTGGGTTAGATTTCTCAGTACCACATAAACAGAAAATGGCGCAGTGGCTCTAGTAGAAAAGTGCTAGCCTTAAGGGGGAAAAAAAAAGCTCAAGGACAGTGCCCAGGCCCTCAGTTCAAGCCCCCAGATTGGCAAAAAAAAAAAAAAAGGAAGTAGACACAGCCAGGCATCTGTAATCCTAGCTACTCAGGAGGCTGAGATCTGAGGATCACAGTTTGAAGGCAGCCCAGGAGAAAAGTCCCTGTGAGACTCTTATCTCCAATTAATTATTCAAAAGCTGGAAGGGGCACTGTGGCTCAACTCTAGCCTTGAACACAGAGGCTCAGGGATAGCTCCCAAGCCCTGAGTTCAAGCCCTACAATCAACAACAACAAAAAGAAGCAGACAAGAGGAGGGTTGGATGTATGGCTCAAGTGGTAATATTTGCCTTGTAGAAGTAAGGCTCTGAGTTCAACTTCCAATAACCACCTGTCAACCAATAAATACATTAAATTGATAAGTAAGTAGCAGGAACTGTATGTGCAAGGGTCCTATGACACATCAGCAAGTCGGAAATGAACTGCAGAAGACCAAAATGGCTAGATGACAGAGAACAAAGGGAGACAGGTAATAAATGAGGCTAGAAGGTCAAGAAGACCTGGGGGGCCAGATCCTGGGAGGACATGCAAATGATAAGAAGGCAATTGTTAGAATTGCTTGGCTGCCAGTCTAGACACTCAGAATATTTTACCACCGTAACTCTTCCTCCTCTAGCTTGGACAACTTCATCAGCTTATGCCACCTGGCCTGTTGGAGAGATACATCCTTAATGCCTGCTAGCAACTTGTCATGTATCCAAACCACAAAATGTCCCCTGCCTGGTCAGCACTCTCAGTACTTTTCCACTGGTCAATCATAAAGCCCCCAGTCCATAAGCATTGGGAACTAGCTTCTGCTGGAGACGGTCTCTTTCTTTTCCTTCATGTGTGGATGTGGAGCTGCCTCCTGTCTATCTCTCTCTGTCTTTTTCAGTCTAACAGTGACATTTTTGTTTGTTTATGTATTCCTTTATATTTTCATTATCTTTTAATAGTTGGGCAAAGGTATTACCAATTTCAACAAATCAGTTTATACATGCAAAGCATCTTGATCAATATTACCCCTTCTTGTTTATTTTGAGACAGGGTCTTACTGTGGAGTCCAGGCTAGCCTAGAGCTCATGATTTTCCTGTCTCAGCTTCCTAAGTGCCGGGACTACAAGCAGGTATCACTATGCCCAGCTTAGACAAGGGGATGTTTGATGAGAATAGAAAGAAGCTATTGGTTGACTTTAGTGAAGAAAAAGACCCAGAGGGGTCTGTACTTTGGAAAGAGCCTGCCAACTTCCAAGGGGAATGGACTAGACAGAGGAAAGAAAGGATAAAGGGGTCGTGAGGCCACACTAGTATGTGGACCAGGGAAGCCATAGAAAAAAAGCTAGAATGGAGGACAGTGAAGAAAGAAACTCCTGGGAGGAGAGGGAGGTGTCAAGGATGATGGCAGATGGGCTTATTCTTTGAAAAGGCCAGGAGGGAGGGTCATGAGGCTTTTTAAACATATGTTTTTTTTAAATATACAATTTTATTGTTATTAAGGTGATATACAGAAGGATTATAATTTCATAAATCAGGTAATGAGTACATTACTTTCTTTGGACAATATTACCCCTTCTTTTGCTTTCCCTGTTTCCCTCTCCAATATACAATACTGTATATTGAATAGCATGGTTGTGTTTGTTCATCCTTCCTCCCTCCTTTTCTGCACTGTCCCTAAAAAAAAAAAAAAAAGCAAAAACAAACACCATCACCACTGACCAAAAACTCATGTTTCCATTTCCTGGAATTTATTTCAATCAGTAGTATTTTGTTGTTGTTGGTGGTCGTGGGGCTTGAACTCTGAGCCTGGGCGCTGTCTCTCAGCTCTTCAGCTCAAAGAGAGTGCTCTACTATTTGAGCCACAGTGCCACTTCCAGTTTTCTGGTAGTTTATTGGAGATCAGAGTTTCATGGACTTTCTTGGCCAGGCTGGCTTTGAACTGTGATCCTCAGATCTCAGCCTCCTGAGTAGCTAGGATTACAGGTGTGAGCCACCAGTGCTGGGCTAATCAATAATATTTTAAGTGTTAAGAGAAGTTATACCTTTGAGTTTCTCCCTTAGAGTATCCTCCTTTAGTCTGACTGTTCATATGTAAATACCTAGAGTCCTGTATAGGTCATCATAATTATATTTTAGACCTAGCTTTCATATATAAAAGAAAACATGTACCGTTTGTCTCTGTGAGCTTCACTTACCTCACTTAGCATGATTTGGTCTAGGGCCACCCATTTCCCTGCAAATAACATAATCTTACTTTTTCTAATGCATGAATAAAATTCCATTGTGTATAAGTACCATATTTTATCAAGCCACTCATCTGTTGTAGGGCATTTGGACTGTTTCCATAATTTAGCTATTGTGAATAGTGCAGCAATGAACATGGATGTTCAAGTGTCTTTACCACATCCTGGCTTGTAGATGCCCTGCTCTGGCAGATGCCCAAGAGTGGTATGACTTCCCTATGGGGAACTTCTATGTTTAGTTTTTTTTGAGGACTTTCCAAATTGCCTCCAGGGTGGTGTAATAAAAAGGAACTCTAGTTCTTCCTCCCCTTACACCCTCCCCTCTTCCTGCAACATCCTCACTAGCATTTGTTGTTGTTTGTATTCTTAATGTTAGCCAATCTAACTGGAATCTCAAAGTTGTTTTGATTTGCATTTCCTTTATGGCCAGCGTTGTTGAGAATTTCCTCCTGTGTCTATTTGGCATTCATGCTTTTGAGAAGTCTCTCTTAAGCTCCTTTGACCATTTATTGATTGGTTTACTCGTTAACTTTTTAGTTCCTTGTATATTTTGGGAGGGCATTACTTTTGAGATGTGGTGATGGTAAGGCTTGGGGGCATGAAGAGGAGACTGTCAGGGAGACAAATGAGGGTCTCAGGTGTGAGGAGTCGATCAAGGAGACAACGCAGGGAAGCTAAAATGGAGACCAGTACTCATATCCAGGCTTGTGGACATGTAAAAACTAAGCTAGGTACTAGACAGAGCACAAGACCAGAGAAGTTCCTGGGTCTGCGAAAAGTGAGGAGTACCAATGGCTCACACCTGTAATCCTAGCTACTCAGGAGGCCGACGCCTGGAGAACCATGGTTGAAAGCCAGGCTAAGCAGGAAAGTCCTCAAAACTTCATCCTCAATAAACCAAGAAAAGAGCCAGGCTCAATGGTAGAGTATAAATTGTGAACTCAAAAGCTGAGAAAACAGAAGTGTTAGAGTATATTAGACTTTACCAGAAAAACCACACAGACATCCAGGTACAAAGAACAAAGAGAAGGTTTATTGCCAATAAAGGGATCAGCAAGACCCCTTCTCACAGGAGAGAAGTCCTGGCTATTGTCTGAGTTGACCTAACCTATAAGGTTTAGGATGGGCTAGGAGGCAGAGACTCTGGATGTGTGGACCAGGGGCTTTATCGTGGCTCTCTAGGATTTATGGCTGCTGCCCCAGTAGTAGATAAGGAAGGGGTCTTGTGGCTGTCCAGATGTGAAGGTAACTCTAAGGGGATCTTGCTGCCTTACAAGGTGGTAGCTGCCTCAGGGGAGTACCATCTCAAGGTGAAAGGGGGCTGGGAGCCCATAGTTCACGCCTATAATCCATAGCTACTCAGGAGGCTGAGATCTGAGGATCACAGTTCAAAGCCAGCCCAGGTAGGAAAGTCCGTGAGACTCTTATCTTCAATAAACCACCAGAAAACCAGAAGTGGTGCTGTGGCTCAAGTGGTAGAACGATCACCTTGAGCTGAAGAGCTGAGGGACAGTGCCCAGGCCCAGAGTTCAAGTCCCGTGACTGACCCCCCCAAAAAAAAGGTAAAAAGGGGTTGGAGGCTTATTGTTCACTGCCTTAACTAAATGGGCCTAGTGTTATCTAGGAAAGGAACATGCTAAGCCATGGGAAGGGAACTTATTGGGCTAATAAGAAGGCCCTGAATTCAAGACCCAGTACTAGCAAAAAACAACAACAACAACAACAAAAGTGCAAGGCATACATATATGCCAAATAGGATGGCCAGGACAGACCGTTGGCTTCAGCAACTCCAAGCCCTGTATGGGCTTGGCCCAGTGATGCCCCTAGCAATGTCTGGCTGAGTAGATACTGCTTAGAGAGGATTAGGGGTAGGGAAGAGTGGATGGGCGCTTGATGTGAGGGCACTTGGTGGGAAGATTGGGTCCTTCTTCGCCTGGGGGTACTCCCAGCTCCAGATGGGGAAGCCAGCCTTGAGCATGGAGTATTTGGGGTGATGACAGACTCTGCAGGTGGCCATGCACCAGGGCAGCTGGGAGGTCAAGCAGCTGAGAAGTCAAGCTCAGGGATCAGGAAGTCAGGTGGAACTGGAATGAGGTAGGAGCTGGGTGGGGAAGAACACTGAGCCAGGAGGAAAGCATCCCAAGAATGAGGAGTGGCAGCCGAGGCCGGGCAGAGCGCCAGCCTCTAGGTCTCCCAGGAGGAGGGTGGTGGTCCAAGCAGCCTGGAAGCCAGGCTGGCAATATCTCAGAGACTGAAACAGAGGAGAAACAGCCCCCTAGGGAGCCCCTGGGGAGCGTGAGGTAAGCACAAAGAAAGATCTCGAACAAGCAAGATGGAGCCTGACAGAAGACTGCCAGGCAAATGGACACTAGCCAAGGAGCACCTGTATGGCACCCCATAAGGAAGGCATTCCTGATCCCATTTAACAAGGAAACAGAAGCACACAACATAGCCAGGTGGAGTCATTTACTCAAGGTCAAAAAGCATAACCACCTATTAGGAAGCGATTGTCATTAAGTTCAAACCTTGGAGCAACAGTTTGCCACATTGGCCTGACTCCTAGGTAGGAAATCTAGCCCATCTGGTCTGTAATAGCAGCTCCTCCCCCACCCTGCCCAATACATGACAGCATGCCCACCCTTCCACACTGGTAACTTTAGTGCTTCTGGCCTATGGAAGGCCTTTGCCCTCCATGTCCCCAAAGGGGGACGGGCAGCAGTAGGCCCCCTACAAGGCCAGACCCTGAGCACTGAGGCCAATGGATTGGGGGCATTGACTGGAAGTGAGCTGGGCCACGTGGCCTGCAGAGAAGGGAAGTGAGTCTGTAGAAGGAAGAAGCATGGGGGCTCCTGTACCTAGCCAGGCTGCCTCCTATTTCTTCCTGTGCCACATGCCCCTGCCTTGCCTGCCCACTCCCCCACCCCCGCTGTGCTCTGAACTCCTGGAGGCTGTGAGCTCAGCAGTTTGGATCCCTCCCAGGCCAGCCCAGCACTTTGTAGCAGTCAGTCAATATTTGCTGGATTAAATCTGGGCCCTCGCCTGAGAGCTTTGGGCTATGGAGCCAGACTGTCTAATCTGAATCCCAGCCCCAAGCCACCCACGCTCTGAGCATGCCACTTGACTTCAACTACAAAGCTGGAGCTACAGAAAGAGAGGAGAGAGAGAAAGAGAGAGGCAGACAGAAAGACAGAGAAACAGAGAGACAGAGACAGAAGATAGAGAAAGACAGAGACAGAGAGAAATATCTGTGCCATTGTACCTGGGATGGCTATGTGCTTGGTTTGACATTATGTGTCCCTGTTTTGAGATCTTACCCCCCAGCAGTGGACAAAAAGCCGTTTGGCCATACAAAATGTGTAGCCAGTCCTGAGTGGGGGTTAAGAATATTGTCTGCCTTAGAGGCCTGTTGTTGCAATGATTGAGTTAAATTATCTGCCTAAAGTGCCCAGCATGTTAAAAAGTGCACAACAGCGTGGCCACCAGTGGCTCATACCTGTAATGCTAGCTAGACAGGAGGCTGAGATCTGAGGCCTACAGAAAAGTTCAGGAAGAAAAGTCCATGAGACTCTTATCTCCAATTAACTACCTAAAAGCCAGAAGTGGAGCTATGGTTCAAGTGGCAGAATGCAAGCCTCGAGCACAAAAAGAAGAGAGAGAGAGAGAGAGGAAAAAAAGGCTAAATGACAATGCCCACGCCCTGAGTTCAAGCCCCCGTACTGACATACAAAAAAAAAAGTACAATAAATAGGAGCCAACTGGTTCTGTTGGAGGCTGGGGGCTGTTGGATCATTCCAGGGCCTATGTGTGTGTGATAAATGAGTGGAATGAGTGACAGCTTGGAAGCATCTGGAAGGCGCTTTCTAGAACAGGAGGTAAGGGTTGGGGGTTGAGAAGCTGTGATGGAAATAGAGGTATTTCTGCACTCCCAGACTGTTCAATAGTACATTTCTCCGCAGCTGGCGATCCAGGCCCAGCTGCCACAGCTCGCAAACAGTCCACTTGGTAAGATCTGAGGACATGAGTCCCAGTCTTCATTGTGTGGTCTCGGACCCCCGGAGGTCTTCAGTCTCTAAGCTTCGGGAGCTGTCCGAGCTCGGTGGAGGCCTGGATCGGTGCTCAACCTGCACGACCGACGGGACGGGCTGGCGCCGCGGGCCAGCAGACCTGCGGGTGTGGGCCTGGCGCACCGACCGCCCACAGGACGGCTCAGAGGCTCAGAGAAAGGGGTTGGTGCCGGCCTGCGGGGTGGGGAGCAGCGGCCCCGCCGAGCCGGACGTGGGCAACAGCGGCTGCGGCAGGCTGGGGGGCGGTGGGGCGAAGGCCCCGGCCTGCGGGAAGACGCTGACCGAGGCGGGGAGGCCCATGCCGGCCGGCACGCTGCTGAGCGGCAGGGGCAGAGAGGCGCTGTAGGTCATGGAGCCGGGGACCGCAGCCAGGCCCAGCGCGGGTGAACCGGCTCGCATCTGGTTCAGGGTCGGCCTGCCCAGTTCTCCGGCGCCGAACGGGTTGGTGGGGGATGGAGCGCTGAGACCTGCGGACCCGAGAGAGGACAGGGAGGAGAGGTCCTTAGAATCAGCCCAGATTGTAGGACGGGGCAGGGTCTGATGGGAGGGCAGTGACGACAGCAAGGGTCCCCCAGTGCAGAGGGATGGGGAGAGGGGAACCCTACCTGTCAGGAAGGGGTTCCGGGTCCTCACAGCCTGGGGCGTCTTGATCAGCGAGTCAAGGTTGACCAAGGACGAGGCCGAGGGACCCAGGAAGGATTCTGGGGTCCGGCAAGGGCGCGTCTCCTTGCTGGGCTGGGTTAGTGTCTCCCCCAGCGTGCCCAGGTCAAAAGTGTCTGGCTCCTTGGTGCCGTTTTGCTTGGGGCTGGGGTCTCCAAACAGATCCAGCTCTAGAAGAGATAGGCGTGCTCATCGGTGGTGGGCACGGACAGGCCATCCACGTGGACAGAGGCCCATTCTAGGAACCTTCCCTCCTAGGGCCTCCTACTCACCCACAGGGCTTCTGGGCTTCCCCAGGGGCAGAGCCTGGGCACACTCCAGCTCCTGCTTGGTGTCTGTAGAATCCGGAGGTTTGGCAAGAGGGTGGAAGGTTGGAGTACCACCTAGAGCTGGCCAAAGAGGAAGAAGATGAGATGAACTGGCAGAAATGGCCGGCTGAGGTTGACTCCTGACCCAGGAAGAGGCCCTCTAAAGCTAGCAGCACCTGCTGCTCTTGGCAGGGAGGAAAGGAGGAGAACTCAGATGCCCCTAGTCTCCTACACACCCCCTCTGCTTTCCACTTACCAGGTGTGTTGGATGTCTCCACGGAGGGCCCCCAAGGGTCAGCCCCAGCGCTGGGGAGTTTGTGGTGGGGGGAGTTCACTGCCCAGGGATCTGTGGGAGGGGGTCCGGCAGACAGCACTGGGGTCCTGCCCCAGGGCTCAGAGGAAGAGAGTGTAGGAAGCAGGTCCCAAGGCTGGCTTCGGGAAAGGGCATTTCCTGAGGGGACTGGAGACCAGGGGTCTGCAGAGGGTCCCCAGGAGGAGCCACTGGGCTCTGTGTTCGGCCTGAGACCTGGAAGGGGAACAATAAAACCATGACCCCAGACTCATCAGATCCCTGTCCAGAACCTTCCCAGGGACCCAGCCCAGGTTAGGAGGTATAGGGGTACACTTCATAGGTAGGATGCAAACTCAGGACCACACAGCAAGCTGGAGCCCAAACTCAGCAGTTATCTTAGGAGCCTGGACACACACACACACACACACACACACACACACACACACACACCTGGGCCCAGGCAGCATCAGGGCTGGACCGAGCAAGGCACCACACACACACACACACACATACACACACACACACACCCAGGCCCAGGCAGCATCAGGGCTGGGCCAAGCAAGGCACCAGAGACCATATCCTAGACCTTAGTACCACAGCCATGTCCCAGAGGCAGCTGAGGCTTTGGAGGCAAGCACTTGTCCAGTGATCCTCACTTATTTAGGGGAGATGGTCTGCAGGCAAGTGATGGAAGGAAGGGGCTCTTGGGGGCCAGCCTGGGAGCCCCTTGCAGCCAGCCCTGCATGCCCACCTGGGATGTCCCATGGGTCCGCAGAGCAGTGTGTGGAGGGCAGGGCCGGGGCAGGTACGAAGATGTCAGCCAAGTCCAGGATGGAGGACTGTGGAGGGGAGAGGCAGTAGTGGCTCAGAAGTGGGCTGGGCCCAGAGGGAGGGCAGGTCCTGACCTGCAGCCTAACTCCAGCTCATTCCTTCCTTTATTCATTTCACAAACATCTCATAATGATCCCTCACCTACAGACAGTGCTTTCAGTGTATAAAACGCTTCCTCATCCATTTAGTCCCTGCGTTTTGTAACAACCCCGTGAGGCAGGTAGGGCAGATGATTTACTTAGTTTACAGGCGAGACAGTTGAGGCCCAGAATGGGGAAAGACTTGGCCTGAAGTCACACAAGTGGGGAGAGGTAGAACTAGAATAGAGCCCAGGCCAGGAGAAAGGGGGAATATGGACCAAGATGGAGTTTGTACAACAAGCCTACCTCCCTAGGTCAATCTTCAAGAGAAACTGGCCACAGTGAACATGGGCAGGAAGGGTACAAAGGTACCCAGGGCAGCATGATCAGCTTTCGAAGACAGTCTCATTCCCAGTGGCCATCTTCTCCCTCTCCCAGGGAGCCCAAGATGTTTTCAGCACCTTGTGTCTGTGCCAGCCGCTAGTCTATTTTTAGAGAGTTTGGGGGAGGGGGGCAAGTACTGGGGTTTGAACTTAGGACCTTGAGCTTGCTAAGCAAGTGCTCTTGAACTCAGCCTTACATTCTCTCAGCCGGCTCTCAACCACTTGAGCCTCCAGGCCTGCTTTTTGGTAATTATTCTGAAAGATATAGAATCTAGTAAACTTTTTTTTTTCCTTCCTGTACAGGCTGGTCTCACACTGCAATCCTCCTGATCTCAGCCACTTGAGTAGCTAGAATTACAAATGTGAGCCACTGATACTCAGCCAGCCCATAGTGCTGATCTACACTCTCACCATCCTAGGATGCCAGAGCTGGAATTGTCAGGGAAGCACACTGTGCAAAAGAGGAACACAGAAGCCAGAGACATGCCCAAATCATAAAGTAAGTGGCAGCAAGGCCAAGGGCTCAATCAGGACTCTGATAGCCCAGCTTTCAGCCTGACTCCATCTTATTCCAGGGGACCAGGGGCTGCTACCAGCCCCCACCCCCATTTCCTTTCAATAAACCCTTAAGTAGTGCTTGCTCTACACCAAGCACTGTTGTACACGCTTCACAAATGCCAACACAATTACCTCCTAGACCTGTCTAGCCCACGCATCCCGGCATGTTTCCTACCTGGCTGTCTTTTAGCTTCTCTTCTTCCTTCCTCTCTTCTCTCCCAGGTTCTTTGTCCCGATGGTGGCAGAAGGCGGCCTCTGCACCGTTGGCCACTGGGGAGTCATTTCCTCTCCAGGATTTCACCTCCTGCAGAAGACCCAGAGGACAAAGAGGCCTTGAGAGAGAGGGACCTGATCCCCAAGGCTGGGGTCCAGAAGAGAGCAGTGTGGGAGGCACCGAGGTTAGAGCAGTAGAGAAGTTGGTTAGTGCACCCCAGCGCCTTCACCAGCATGGACACCAGCAGCGGCATCTGCAGCCCAGACAGCTTGACCCACTCACTACCTTCTCGTGTTCCTGCTGGCTCAGACGCAGAGCCAGCTGCAGCTGTAGGTCCTCGTCCCTATGGGAGGCTGGGGGGACTGGCTGCGAGGGAGGAAAAGAGGGGGTGAATTTGGCCCAGAGCTTCCACCCCTGCATCCTGCAGCTGAGAGGCAGGGCAGCCCTGCGCAGGGAACAGGGGTGGAAAGACTTCTAGAAATACCCCACTGGGGGTGAGTCCCTGCATGGAATCTATGGTGCAGTTTAAGGAGCAGGAAGCTGGGTCTTTTCTTCCAGGTGCTGAGAGCTCCCCTAGGCCTGCCAGGTGAGCCTTAGCTTCTTCCTGCCCAGTCTGACCAGATTCCCAGAAGTAATATAGAAGGAAAGGGTATCAGAGGTTATATCCCTGTCCCCCTCCACCCCCCCACCACCAAAGTACAGCTGATGGCAGAGCACTAATCCTCAATTCCCCTAGGAATGTAACCATCACACCCCTCTCCCCACCAGGAAGAGGTAGCAGGACCCATCCTAAAGACACACTGTGTACCCCAACCAACACCCAATGCCAGAGACCCCTGGAGGTGAGAGGCAGTCCCTGCCTGGGTCAAGCCCACAGGACACAGATCCTCTGTTATCTGGGCAGCCCAACTCAAGGCTGTGGAGCAACCTGGCCTCACTCTTTCCTCTGCGGCCTACCAGGTACAGTCGCAGGCCTTACCTTCTCTGCCTCTTCTCGGCTCATGGCCAGCGCCAGCTGCAGCTGCAGCTCTTCTTCTCCTGATGTCTGAGGTCGTGCGTGTTCCAGGTCCGAGGCGTAGCGGGGGGATGAGGAAGCAGCTGCAACAAGCATGGTACCCTCTGACCACACCAAGTACCCACTGGCCCTCCCGTCAGCCTGCCAGGAAACTCGGGGTTCACAGAGGGAAACTGGGGGCCATCAAGGACACCAGCAAGCCAGGCAGTGTGCTAGAGACCTCATATAGATTTCCTGTTCCACCCAGTGGTACAGAGACAATGGCTCCCTTGGTAGGTGGCAGAGAGTTCAGGGGAATGCCTGGCCAGGATTTAATCCAGGCCTCCTGACTCTAGCTCTTGGATTCTTCTAGCTGAATCCCATCCCGTTTGGGGTCAGGGGGGACACTACGGGATGATCTTTAAACCAAACAAGGTCGTTGGGTGCCAGTGGCTCAAGCCTGTAATCCTAGCTACTCAGGAGGCTGAGATCTGATTGTAGTTCGAAGCCCGCCCAGGTAGAAAAGTCCATGAGACTCTTATCGCCACTCAACTACCAAAAACCTGGAAGTGGCACTGTGGCTCAAAGTGGTAGAGCTCTAGCCTTAAACAAAAAGCTCAGGGATAACCGCCTTAGGCCCTGAGTTCAAGCCCCAAGACTGGCACTAAAAAAATAAAAATTAAAAAGAAATTAAACAAGTTTTCTGCCTCAGAGCCCTGGGCAAGCTCTCACGGGCTTTAAGGAAGGAGGGCCATCCTGGGGTTCTTAGGCTAAGGAGGCAACCACTATGGGTGGAAGGCTACCACTAGGGGCCAGAGGCCACCATCATGGGCAGAAGCCTAATCAGGAACTTCCCAGTGATGGTGCCCTGGAGTGGGGACATTAACACTAAGTGCCCTGTGCCTGGACAAAGGATTGAAGACTTGGGCCTGGTCTCAGCAAGTACAATTAACCCCATTTTACAGAGGAGGGAACTGAGGTCCAGGGAGTTGGTTGCCCAGGTCATACAGCTTAAAAGAAGCAGAAAGAATGGTCTGCGTGTACAGAGCCTTCGCTTCCTACCACACCACCCTATCGATAGCACACTGGCAATAAGGATGACCAAGACTCTAAGAGTATGGTCTCAGCTGATTTGCCGAGCACCGACTATATACCAGGCTCCATTACTTTCCTTGTCTCACTGAATCCTCAGAATATTATCAGGTTGGTATCTGATCATGACTTGGGGGGGTGGATCTCACAGTGACCTCCCTTCCCCGGTCACACCCAGGTTCACTCACAGGTATAGGAAGACGGGGAACCCCGAGAACGGCCGTCATCTCCATAGCGGCGGCTGAAGCCCATCTGCCCACTGCCAATGCCCATGCCCTCCAGGGCCATGCGCTCCTTGGTCTTGAGGGCATGCGTGCGCTCCTGGCGCAGGCGCTCCTCGTCCTTGAGCAGGGCCATCACCTGCTTGACCTTCTCGCGCACGTTGACGCCCTGGTCCTTGCCGTCCCGGTCAATGTGTTGGAAGTCCTTGAGCGTCTGGATGGTGTAGAGGTTCTCCCGGCACTGGTGGGCCACACGCTCAGAGCCCGTCTTGAGCAGATAATCCAGCAGCGTCAGCGCCTTGTACACGTGCCGCCAGTTCTTGCCACTGTCATTGAGGCGTCGCCACAGCATGCCCATGACCTCAGCAAAGGCCACGGTGTTGAAGGTCAGGTCAGCGATCTCCGACATGAGGGAGCTCGGGGGTCCCCAGGGGTCATTGCTGGTGGCCTCCCGCACTTTGATCTCGGCCTCGGAGTAGTTGTGCACAATATTCTTCACCTGGCGTCTAAGGGCGGAGGTGGTCATGGCTGGGGACTTGGAGGTAGGTGGCCCCCGCCCCCGGTGGCGGAGGTGGAGGGCCGAGCGCCACCGACGTCTTGAGGTCACGATCTTGAAGGATGGGCCGCCGTGCTCTCAGCAGGGCGGCTCTGTCCTTGGCTTCCACATGGGGCTGAGGAAGAGAAGGTCTGGGACTCAGGGACAGTGGCCCACCTTGCTAGGCACTCAGCCACCACCTCACTAAAGCCTGGCCTAAAGGGTCTCTGCTGCCAGAAGCAGCCTTCCATGGACACTTTTTATTTTGTCGGTTGTGGGGCCTGAACTCTGGGCCCCTCACCTCTTCAGCTCAAGGCTAGCGCTCTACCACTTGAGTCACATCTCCACTTCCACTTTTTGATTTTTTTGGTAGTTTCTTGGACATAAGAGTCTCATGGATTTTCCTGCCCCAACTGGCTTCTAGCCATGATCCTCAGATGTCAGCCTCCTGAATAGCTAGAATTGGAGGGGTGAGCCCTGGTTCCTAGCTCTTATTTTTCTTCTGTTACTCAGGCAGGGCTAGGTCCCATGCTCTGGGCTCGCCCCAAGATACTGTAGTCATCCCCCTCCACTCACAGATGGGGGGGGTAATAAGAATCATGGATGGATTCAATGATGGGCTCAAGATCACAAAGCTGTTGAGTGGGGATCAGGATAGCCCCAGGCCACCCACATGAACTCTTGGCTCATCAAGGACCCTCATGTGACTGCCAGGAGCGTCCACCTTGCTCCTGCCTGACCTTTCTGACTTCTCCATTTACTCTTCTTTCCTCAGATGGCTAGTTTTTGTAGTAAGATTCATTCAGTACCTCTTTCCTGGGGGCCTTTTCTGAGCCAGGCACTAAGCCAGTCTCAGCCCACATGCTTGACCCACGCACATCCAGTGACCATGTACAGATAATCACAGCCCAGAGTGAGTATGTCAAGAGATACAGAAGATGCAAGGGAAGAAACCAGGGGAAGATCTCCTGGAGGAGGTGATGGCTGAGGGGAGATGAAAGACTCTAAAGAAAGGTGAGGAAGTGGAAAAACCATCAAGGCCAGAAGGCTAAAGGAAGGAACCTGTAGGGAAGCCTGCCTGGCAGAGACCCAGACTCTACCACCCAACCACCCACAGGCAAACACAGGAGCAGTAAGGCCAGCAATCTGACCATGTCACGTGGAATGTAGGTGGCCCGGCTGGGACTGACACCTAGATCTCCACCAGACTAACCCAATACTTCTTGTTAGTGTCACCTAGTTTGGGTTTCAGGCAAAATGAGAAGTTCACAAAGGGAAGGACAGATCTCCAAGGCTCAAGCACATGGCAGACCTCTGACAGTCCAAGAGGAAAATTAGGGCCTGCTCATCTCCTTCCCCTGGCCTCGGGACCAGGCCCTAAAGAAGAGCCCTTCCAAGACACTACCAGAAAGCAAAGCCGGTGTGTGTGTGTGTGTGTGTGTGTGTGTGTGTGTGT
>NW_012267223.1:17145982-17184626 GCF_000151885.1 Dipodomys ordii
AAAAAAAAAAAAAAAAAAATAACGTAAAGGAGTGTGCAATCATGGCAGAAAAATGGCTCAGGGCTTCATAGATTTCCACAAGGAACAAACAGAACCCAAAATAATGATTTCTGGCTGAGGCCAATGGGGGTGAACTTTTAGGGTTTAAGAGTCATAGCGAGTGCCATGTTGGAGACTTGGGAGCCCAAGCGAAGTGGAGGCTCTGAGGGAGTCCTATGAGTTCTACTTGTAGTCACAGATGTTGTCATATTCAGTGATGACACCTGACTAGCTCCAGGAGGCATGATCTTAAAAGTGTGGGCCAAGGCAGGTCACCTGACTTCATTCCTTGTCCTGCTACAAACTTGCTCTTCTACTTGTCACCCCCACATCACTTCCCTAGATGGGAACAGCTCCAGGAACTAGGAGAAGGAGAATCTAAGGGCAGGAAGGACATGGGAGGTCATAAATTGACCTCATTGCAATCCAACATCCAAGACTCAGAGGCACAACCCAAGTGGTAGAAACCAAAAGGTCTTTTATTGACTTGTTAACATGTTTCCTGTGAGGTTGCTTGGGTTCAAGAGTTGTAGACAGTCATAGAGCTGATCTCGTCAGCCAGGACCATCATGTCGGACAGCAGGGACTCTAGCAGCCCATAGACCTAGAAGAATGGAACAGACACCACACACAAAAATTTGTTATACCGCAGGTACCTACATGTCGTCTGGCTACAAGAAAGTAAACAGAGGGCTGATGTGGTGGTGAGTACCTGTGATCCCAGGTACATAGGAGCCCATGAGTAGGAAAAATGCAAGACCTTTCCTGAAAAATAACTAAAGCAAAAAAGGGATGGAGGTTGGGTATTGGTGGCTCACACCTGTAATCCTGGCTACTCAAGAGGCTGAAATCTGAGGATTGAAGCTAGCCCAGGAGCAGGAAAGTCTGTGAGACTCTTTTTGTTCTGTTCTGTTTGTTTGTTTATGTGGGACCAAGGAATTGAACTCAGGGGTTCATGCATTCCAGGCAAGCACTGTACCTCTACGCTACGTTCCCAGTCCCACGTGAGTCTCTGATTTCACCCAGAAGTAGAGTGCTAGCCTTGAGCACAAAGAAACTCAGGGACAGTGCCCAGGTCCCAAGTTCAAGCCCCAGGACCAGAAAAAAAGGAAAGAAAAGAAAGCCTTTGTAAGTGTGATGCCCTTATTTCAAAATCTCAAGCACCACAAAAGGAGAAAGAAAAAAAAACAAAAACAAAAAAACAAAAAACAGGAGATGAGGGAACCAAAGTTGTACTTGTGTTTTTGTAAATAGTTATATTTTTCAGACCTGGGTGAGACTGGGCTCAGTCCCAATTCTACTCTTGGCTTACCAGCCATCTGCCCTTCCTGTAAGATCATAGATCCATACACTGGAAGGTCTCCAAGACAGAGCCCTCCAATGGGGTTAGACCACACAAGCCTGAGCAAATTGATTCAGAGTATCCTACAGCCAAGGAACAGCTTATACTCTGAGCCCTTTATTTACTCTCTAGACCCCATCAAGCATCAGAAAGTTTGGTGATGTCACCAGCAGCAAATGGAACTTCTGATCAAGCAAAATCTGGAGTGTTACCATATGCACCATGATATAATCCAGCTCCCCAACTGCCCACATCCAAGAGAGACAAATCCTCACCATTAGATACTCTGACACATCGAGTGTGGCTTTGTAAACCTCCCTTCTCCCTCTCCCAAAGCCACAGTATCAGAAGATAAAAACAAAAACCCTGTGTGAATCTCTAAGGACTGGTGCTTAAGAACAGAGCATGACGAAGTCTTTCCAGCCAGGCACCGGTGGCTTGCACCTATAACCTTAGCTACTCAGGAGGCTGAGATCTGAAGATCTATGAGACTCTTATCTCTAATCACAGAGAAAGTCTGAAGTGATGCTGTGGCTCAAGTAGTAAGACGCTAGCCTTGAGCAAAAAGGAACTCAAGGAAAGTGCCCCAGAACCAGTCAAAAAAAAAAAAAAAGAAGAAGAAGTCTTTCAGTGGATGCAAATTGGCTATCCTTTAAAGCCATTGGTCCCTTCTGATGCTCCCACTGAAATGCTCACAGTTGAGACATGGCGGGATCTCCAAGGATTGGTTCCATGCTTACAAAGAGATTCTAACTGGTTAGGAAGTAAGGCTCTTATCTTTCGCCCCTTTTTCACATGCCTACTTGCTCTTCTGCTTTCCACAGTTGAGTTGAAGCAGCACAAAGCCTTTCCCAGTGCCAGGCCTTTGGACTTCCTAGTCTCAAAATAAACTTCTTGCTTTTTAAATCACCCCATCTGTGGCATTTTGTTACAGCGACAGAAAGCTAAGACAACTCAATGTGTTCTTCTCCCAAGAAACACATCCCCAGAGTGAACATCACAAGGAGAGGTGGAAACAGCAGAAAGGAAAGGACTTCTTCCTCTCTATTCCCTGAGATTCTGTTTTCCGCACGGCAGCCAGAGTACTTCTTAAGAACTTAAGTAGACCCATGTCACTCCTCCATGCCAAATCTACGTGATTTTTCAGCTCACAGAGAAAACCTCACATGGCCACCCACATGCCTTGTCTGCAGCTGCTCTTTCTTCCCACTAAGTGAGCTTCCTTTCTCCTCTGTATATTGCTCCCCCAGCCTCAGGCTCTCTCCCTGGCCACCCTCCATCTCTCCTCAAGTTTCTGAATGATGGTCCACTGACGAAACAGGGCACACACTGGTGGGATAAGTGGAATGAATGGGGCAAGGGTTCACCTCTGTGTACAGCCGTCGGATGTACTTCTCCATGACCTGGGGATCCGTTGGCTCCTGGGAAGATGTGGTCGTGTCCATTGCTGCAGGATCTTCTGAGGCAAGCCTGTCTCGACTTGAAGTTTTGATTACTTTCTTTTCGTCTTTGGCCTTCTGCTTCTTACTATTGAGCCGGTCCTGCTTGGAGAGATGGACAGACACAGCCTTCAGTGGTTCCAGGGCAGTTTCTCTCCCCAGTAGCTCTCTGGGAGAGCTGGCCTTTGAGCTGCCTACCTTTCCCAGCCCAACCCAGGGCTAGGAACCCAACCATGTCCCAGCATGCCTCTTTCCCTGGTGTCTTGAGTCCTTTTTTGTCATCTTTCTCTCTGACTCCCAATTGCTTCTTTTCTTGGGCTGCTCCTTTTCGTTCTTCTTTCCCAACTTTCACGGTTGGTGTTTTGGCTTCTGAAGTAGGAGATAATTTTCGACCTAAAGAAGATAAGTGGAAGACACATGTAGTAGGCTCCTGTGACTTTATGACAAGGCTGAGACAACATGGGATAATAAAAGGGAATGGCCTTAACCTGGCACTGGCTCAACACCTGCAAATCTACCTACTCAGGAGGCTGAGATCTGAGGATTTGCAGTTCAAAGACCCAGTATGGGCACACACAGGTGCATGTGTGTGTGCATGCACACACACACACATACACACACACACACACAAGGGCAATGGTTTTGAACCCTGTTCTCAGCAGACTCGGGAGAATTCCCACACATTGAGAGCAGAGGAGAGTCTTCAGCACCACAATGCTTACCTCAAGAACCCCATTTAAGCATCTGGATCAAGAGACCTAGGTTGTTGACCCAGTTCCACATATAGTCTCTGGGACTCTACTTTTGCAAGACAAGGAACTTCTCTACAATGGTCACAGAGGCAGCTTCTAGGTCTCAAATTCTGATAGAATGGTGACAAGGACCCACTCCATGGACTCAACCTGGCAGTGTCCACCACAGGAGGACAAATGGCAAAGGTACCAGAGGCATCAGGGCAGAGAGCTGGGGAAAATCACACGGAAATGTGCCCGAAGGATGACTGACCTGTCTCTTCTGGAACCTCCACATAGATGGTCTCCTTCTCAGGCAGGCCTAGCACAACCCTTAGCCATAGAGAATGGCCCACCATGCTGTCAATCATATCACGCCACAGTTGCAAACTAGAGAGCAAGACACATTGAAAAAGGCCATCATTCTTCATTTGTCCCTGAACATGCAGACACTCAGGTGTCTCAAAGACCCCAGTGCCAAGAACTCCCAGATTGCTATGAGGTCACCAAGTAGCCAGCACCCTCCCTAGCACCGTGTTAAGTGCTCAGATGGGAGTCTGGCTGCCCTGAAGCAATAACCAAGAAAAGATGGTCTAGGATGAGGGTTCGGAGGCCTGCATAAACTCAGTTCTACTTCAGCAGTCTAAACTCCAGCTTGGAGCCATGGCTCCAGTGCCACTGGAAGGCGTGAGCCTTGCATGAGCTTTCCTGCATGAGGCTCCAGGGAGGGGCCATGTTTGATGGGTTCCCACACCTATCCAAGCAAGTGCTAAATAGACAATGTTGACAAGAGAGACGCAACACATTTACTGAACCTGCCACTTGGTGTTCTTTACCTTCTCTTTTTGTCCTCATTCTTCATCTCAGTGAGAAGAGAAAGGGGGAAACATCCCTGCTTTGACTGTTGCCTTGAGGTTACAGCCAAATGGTGGGGGGGAGGGGAGAGGAGAAGAAGCAGATTCCAGAGTATGGCAAATTGAGCTCAAGTGGAGCTCAGCCCCTTGAGTCTTGGACTGCTAGTCCAGGATCTCTGCCCAGATACAACTCAACTGGGGTGCGGGGGGGGGCACCTACCACAGCTGGTGCAGGAGGTTGGACTGCAATGGCATCTGATCTTGGCACAGCTCCAGTGCTGCCTTGTTGAGCTGGGCTAGGGCACTTTCTCTCTGGTGCTCCTCAGGGAGTGTCATCACTGCCTAGTTAACAGTCATGGGCATCATGGATCACTAACTGTTCTACCCCAGGGCTCCAAGGGACCTCAGTGTCCTCCAGTGTCTGGCATAGTGACAAGGGGACAGGTAAATGAAGCAGAAACCAAGAGGCTGGGGTACACTCTGTGGTGGCCTGGGAGCTCCCCACCTATCAACCCCCTTCTCCAAGGTTTTCCAGAATCACGGAGGGAATCCTTCCTACAACCTATGAGCAAATTGGCCCCAAAGATCGTTTTCTTTGTTCTCTTAGAAGATTTGATCTCTTTATCCTTTGGTCAAAGGGAGCTTCTGGCTGGGCCCTTCCCTGTGGGTTCAGGGCCAGTTCACCACATCTTGCTGTTCAGTGCTACTTTCCACCAACCCCTTCTGAGTCTTGGAAGCATCTTTCTGGGAACTGGAAGCGTGTTTCAAGTGATAGAGCACCAGCCATGAGCTAAGAGCGCGAGACTCCAAGATCAAGCCCCAGTAATGGTACAAAAAAAAAAAAAAAAAGAAAAAGTTGGAGAAGGGGAAGAGGAAGAAGAAAATGAAGAGGAAGAAGAGGTAGGAGGAGGAGAGGAAGGAAGAAGGGAAAAGGAAAAAGAGGAGGAGGAGGAAAAGCAGCAGAAGGAGGGAGAAGAGGGGGAGGAGGGGGAGAAGGAAAAGGAGGGGGAGTACCTTTCTGAAGTCCACCAGACTGAGGTTCCACTCAGGCAGGGGCAGGCTGTCTGACTCCCAAGGGTTCCTGGTGTCCTCCAGTTCTGGGCTCTCCTCCACCAGGACCTCCTCTATGATGCTCCTCCGTTGAGAGAACCTGAGGTCTCCTCCATGCCTCTGGGGCAGGGAAGAATCCCGGGAGTCCCTGTAGCCATCACGCTCCTGCTGAGATGGCTCCATGAGAAGGCTCCTAATGTGGGCCAGGTGCTCAGCTGGGCTCTTCTTTCCCTTATAGGCTGTTGGAGCTGTGGTGCCACGGGCCTTGGGGCTCAGGTGCTCATCCTGGTTTAGCCGGAGGTCTTGGGCTTTGAAGGGCAGGATTATATACTCATGCCACAACTGGTGCAAATTTTGTATCACTTGATGCTTGTAATACAACTGCAGCAGAGGTTAAGAGGCAACAAGTAAGGGAGAGGCTGGCCAGGCACCCTGGGCCCATGCCAGTCAGCTGGGGTTTCTCCCACTGCCTTGAGTAGGAGGCAGAAAGGAAGCCAATGGCCAGAGGGACTCACCCATTTCCCCTTCAACCTAAGCATATCCCATTTAAAACTGGGCCTCCAGAAAAGATGGGTTGGAGTGGAGGAGTTATGACATTTTGTCTATTCCCATTCAGTATCAGCTTGCTAAACAGCAACTTGGGCACAATAATGGCTGCTGTTAATGTGGACAGAAACAGAAAGGATGTGTCACTGGACTGCTCTGAAGAGAAAGTAAGTTACTCATAAAAGTCCTGGCACATGGGGCTGGGAAGGTAGCTCAGTGGTAGAGCGCTTGCCTTGCATGCCTGAGGCCCTGGGTTTGATTCCTCAGCACCACATAAGCAAAAAGAAAAAGGCCGGAAGTGGCGCTGTGGCTCAAGTGGTAGAGCGCTAGCCTTGAGCTGAAGAGCTGAGGGACAGTGCCCAGGCCCAGAGTTCAGGCCCCACGACTGGACCCAAAAAAAAAAAAAAAAAGTCCTGGCACATAGGATGGTCTGCTACTACAGTCACCGAGAACAACATGGAGTGCCTGGCCTGTACCTGGGGATGCTTGTGCTGAAATAATTGCTCCTCTGTGAGACAGGCATCCACGGGGGATGGTGTGCGCTCTGGGGACAAGACCCCCCTCAGAATCTCCTCCAGCATACTCTTTGCAACGGTGACTGCCTCTTGGGCATTCAGCTCGTTCTGGAGAAGGGAAAGTGATACCAGATGGCAGCCCAATCTCTCAGCTCCCATGTAGTCCCTTCCAGATGAGGCTTTCCTGTCCTCATCTGTCTGTCTGTCTCTGTCTGTCTCTCTCTCTGTCTCTGTCTGTCTGTCTGTCTCTCTCCCCCCCCTCTCTCTATATATATATTACTTATCCACACACAGCTATTCTAAGACTCAAAAAACCTCTGGGTCTGTCAAAATATCCTAGTTCCCTAAAAGAGGAATGAGAAGATGGAGACACCAGTCTGATGGGACAGTGTTCGTGCACTGGGTTTGCATTTCCCCTAGATGAGGAAGACAGGGCAGGGGCCAGGGAACACACTTGGGCACCATGCAGTCGGGATCCCAGAAACCCAGTAGAAGAACATTTTTTTATGCATCTCTCCGTTAGTCAGCAAGTAGAGCAAACCTGACATGTCACCACTTTGCCCACTGAAATAGGTAGCTGGGTCTGCAGGGCCACAGGGACCACAAAAGCACAGCTTTCCATAGAATCTCAAGAACCACAGCAAGAAATGACCACACCAAGACTAATTGGGGGATGTGGGCAGTAGATTCCCAGGTCCCACCTCACACTCAGTCCAGGGCATTGGCTTACCAAGTGGGCTGGGGAAATATGCTATTGGAAATCGTATCTGGTTTGAAAACCTTGTCAGTCAAATACTGTTCCACTTGTACAGTATCAGATAACAGTGAACAAACCAAGGGCACCATAAAGGAGTCACATGATCCGATTGGACTCTGTAAGTACTTCCACAGACTCTGCACCCTGGGGCTCTGAGGCTCATTTCTTTCTAACTTAATGGGCATTAAACACAGTGGGCTGGCATGCTGTCCTGCACTAGCCCCGCCCCACCTGCCTACATCACAAAGCCCGGAGAGGTGTTTGTTGAGTAATAGTAGTCACCTGTTGGTGAAATATTCACCGTGTGTGTGTGTGTGTGTGTGTGTGTGTGTGTGTGCATGTGCGTGTGCACGCATGTACACACTTGGGCTAGAAGAAATAAGATCCCCACCGGCAGGCAGTTCCAGAAAGAACACCAGGATAGCATATCTTGTGTCCTCAGCGAATTAGGTTCTGGGTCCCTTACCTCCAGCGACAACCTCTCCTCCCTAAAAATGTCCTGGGCCAGGGAGACTGCGAGAAGGTTGACCTGCAGGATAGAACCTCCCAGAAGGGTAGGGTGGGTTCCAAACTCCCAGGATTCCCTAAAGACCCCAGCATTCACTGACTTGAAGAAGAAGGTAAACTTTTTCATTTCTCCAGGCAAAATTACACCTGTGAGGGACAAAAGGCAGAGGTTTTCAATCGGTAGGAGCTAGCTGAGCCCTGCAAAGTTCACTGAGCCCCAGAGTTAGTTCACTAAGTTTCATTATGGCCTAGGTCTGGTGACCAGCCATCCTAGTTTACCTAGTTTGGAATGTGTGACTTTGAATGCCAACAAGGGTGGTTGGTCAGTCTAGGCCCTGGGTCTGTGCACATAGAACATTTCTACAATCTGGTCGGGGAGTGGGGGGAGGGAAGGGGGGAGGTTCTTCACCTGTGTTCTCAAGAGTTTATCATTCTCCCAATACATAGAACACATATTTCAGAAGAAATGTGGGGGGAGGGTCAGGACCAGGAGATAAAGGGCTTAAAACTTGCAAGAGCTGTCGTTAATTAGCAGATCTCATCTCCCAGACACAGAAAGACAAAAAAAACAGGAGCTGGATCAAGAAGAGGGCAGCTTGCAGTACCTTCCCGGTTGTTGAAGTAAAATCTCTGCATCCTATTTCTCTTCAGGTCTTGGAAACAGTCCATCTGTGGCTGTCGTCGCCAGTCGTACCAAATGGCCACAGTGCCATTGTTGACCACGGTCAGTTCTGAAGATGTTTTCTCCCCTTCAAGATTTTCGAAAGTCAAGCGAACAGCAATTCCAACATTCCTCTGGGAAAGGGCAGGTATGAGAACCATCTAGGCTGGAGGTCCTGCCCTAAGGTAAACCAACTCATCCTAGTTTGCCTGGGACTTCTTTGGGTTTTGTACTAGAAGTCTCCAGGTCCTGGCCACCTTCCAAGTGCTTTAGAACTTCAATAGTGTGTGCCTCTGAGGTTACCATCAATAGTGAGAAATATATGTTATACATACACAATAAACATTTCTTTTTCTTTCTTTTTTTCTTAACAAGTCCTAGGTCTTGAACTCAGGGTCTGGGTACTGTTCCTTAGCTTTATTGCTCAAGGCTGGTGCTCTACCACTTGAGTCACAGCTTCACTTCAGGCTTTGTGGTCATTAATTGGAGATGAGAGACTCCAGACTTTCCTGCCTGGGCTGGCTTTGAACCTTAATCCTCAGAGTTCAGCTTCCTGAGTAGTTAGGATTACAGGTGTGAGCCACCAGTTCCCAGACCCAATGAACATTTCTGCTTCTCAGCATCTGCAGAATATACTTCAGCATCATCCTAAGACCCTAACTGCATGCAAGAGTTTGCTAGTTGCCTTCTTGTGGGGAGGAGGAATCCTAGATATGAAGTAGCTTGTGACATTCTCTTTGCAATCTTATGATTTTATTCTTGCTCAAGTCAGTGTTGCTTGTTACCATTTTCAGACACGCTCAATGTGTGACCAGATAAAAACACAAATAGGAGATCATGCAGACTCCTTATGACTGCTACACCTCTTGGAGCTGCTCATGTGAGCTTGGAGCTGCAAGTAAGTGAGGTTGTTTACCTTGCCCTTTGGGTTACTGTTTCTGATCCAGACAGCAGGCTTCCCACAGAACATCAGAGAAGGGCCAAGAATAGGCATGGGGCCTGAATCAGGGTAACAGCTAAGTAAATCTCTGTAAGAAAAAAACAATAACTTAACTTCCCCATGGGCTGCATCATCTAGGCCACATGGAACCCATGGAAACTGTCATGATGGTTTAGAGCCATCACCAGCTCTGTCCAGCAGTGGTGTGTGACCCACCTGCTCCCGCTCAGCTTCTCCCCATCTATTCCTTGAGATGAGACCTCTGAGCTGTTAGGAACACAGCAGGAGTCACGGGAGAGTCCATTTAACTCATAAAACAACATGTGGAGGAAGCCCATTAGATACTGGTTGTTGGAAAAAGGCAGACAGTGATAGGAAAGCTAGCATGGTGCTGGAATGAGCTAGCACTAGAGGCTGGGATGGAACCCAGGCATTCAGGGAGGGAAGCCTGCCCAGGCTACACCCTCTAGGAGCTCTCTCTGGAGCACAGGCTCCACTCACATAGTATCTTCCGAGGAGGAGCTTTCTGCGTTCCTTTCAAACACTGAGTAATCGTCCACTGTTTGGGATGAGAAGGACTGCCCTTGGCCTACGACTTCCAGGCCATCAATATCCTCGGAGGGACAGGGATAGCAAAGATTAGTTGACTAGAAGCTGAAGATTTCCCACCCCAGGCATGAGAAGAGTGTTACTAACCTGCTGGCTGAAATCCAGCTCAGCCATGAGGTCCTTTAGCTCCTTGCGTCGGTAGATCAGAAACAGACTCCGGTCCCAGGTGTAGCGGTACCAAGCATCCTTCTTATCTAGTAATCCTAAAGTGGGAAGGGATCAGAAGACCCTCAGCACAGGCTGCTATTCCACCCCTCCGCACCTACTATCCAGGAGCCCTGAAAACAGCCTTCCTAATAGAGTTTCTGAGAATGATGATGAATCTAGCCTTTTCCCTGGGGCAGCTGGCTGCTCCTCATAACTCCTCAGCAGCTCCACACTGGACTCTTGGAAAATTACCTCCCAAACAGCCAAATCTTTGCAGTACCATCAAAATAACAATAGCAGCTGCCTACTGGTGGTTGATTAACAATAGATCAGAATATTTTAATACATAGCATGTCTCTTTTAACCCCCACTCATAACCCTGAGTAGTCCTCACCTGGGGAACTAAAGACCAGAAAGATCAAATATCTCACTGGAATTCAGAAAGTCACCTTAGCCAGGACCTGAGCCCAGATAAACTGGTGGGCTCTAAAGCCAAAATACAATGCCAACCATGAATACCAGTTCAAATTCTCTAGATACCAGGTTGAAATAGAAGAGGTGAGAGTCATTTTAATATTTGTCTAAGTCAGTACATCAAAATTATCATCTCACATGAATCAGTATAAAATGGATTGATAGACTATATCATACATATGATATATATAGATAGCTGCATCTATCTAACTATATGAGGCTTGAACTCAGAGCATGGGTGCTGTCCCTGGGCTTCTAGTGCTCAAGGCTAGCGCTCTACCACTTGAGCCACAGTGCCATTTCTGGCTTTTCTGAATAGTTTTATTTGATGATAGTCTTACAGATTTTCTTGCCCAGGCTGGCTTTGAACTTTGATCTTCAGATCTCAACCTCCTGATCCTCAGATCTCAGCCTCCTGAGTAGCTAGTATTACAGGTATAAGCCACCAGCACCCAGAAAGATATCTATCTATGTATCTATGTATCTATCTCTATCCAAATAGATATCTATATATAGATATATCTACTTTTTTGGTGCTTGAAATCAGAGCCTGGATACTATCCCTGAGCTTTTCCACAGGCTTATATTCTATCACTTCAGTCCCAACTCCACTTCTGCCTTTATGCAAGTAAGGAGATAAAAGTCTCGTGGAAGCTAGGCACTGGTGGCTCATGCCTGTAACCCTAGCTACTCAGGAGGCTGAGATCTGAGGATCATGGTTTAAAGCCAGCCCAGGCAGGAAAGGTTGTTCATCTCCAATTAACAACCAGAAAAAAGTGGATCTGTAGCTCAAAGTAGTAGAGCACTACTAGTCTTGAGCAAAAAGAGCTCAGCGACAGAGCTCTGGCTCTGAGTTCAAGCCCCATGACCAACAAAAGAAAAGTCTCATGGACTTTCTTGCCTAGACTGGCTTTGAAGCATGAGCCTCCAATCTCAGCTTCCTGAGTACCTTGTACTACAGGCATGAGCCACCAGCACCAGTCTAAACTTTAAAAAAAAACAAACAAAAAACACTAGTCTTTGAAGTCTCAGGTTTATACTAACTGGCCACTGGTCACACTACAGATATCAACGCTCAGAATTCCTCAATGGCCCAGTCTCCTACCCTGCCTTTCCTACCACTTCTGTTGCTGCTTTACAGAAGCCGGGACTGGACCTCTGGAAGGTCATTCACCCAAGGCCTCAACAAATCTGGCTTGGGTCCCAAGTTTGTCTCCCAGCAGAGCTATGCTACCACACAGATGTGCATCCTGCACAGGGCACAAGAAGCTAGTGGGCTGAAAGCCCCGTTCCTCACCTATCTCCATCTGGATGGAGCAGGGCTTCCTGATGTGAGTGATGGGCTCCACGAGGCCATACTGTGTCTTTGTCTTGGTCATGATTACACCTGTCATCTCATCGCCCAAGCATTCCAGTGGGCTCCAGAACCCAGCAGCGGTCTTGCAGCACTGGCAAGGAAGGACAAAGCAGTAGGTCATCTTAACACCTTGGCTAGAGGCTGGGAGGGGTCTGGGAAGACAAGAGTACCACTGACCACAGACACTTCCTTTGAGGAGCCATTCCCACCCTGGTGGTAGAAGCGAAGCACCCACTTACCCCCGTGTTCAGGATACCCCACTACAGCTTTTCCAGCCCCCAAACATGTCCATAACAGAACTGAGTGGAGGGTTTAACAATGTCTTTTTGCAATGGATAGATTCCCCAACTAGGCAACCTGAGGCAAGCCACCCTGCGCCAGGGCACCCATGCCAGGGCACTTAGGGGTCGAGTCCTCACTTTCTCATTATATTGCATTGGAAGTACTCTGCTAATGAGTTCCCGCTCCTCCTGGATCCGTCTGTAGGTCTCCCCACTATGCATCAGCAGATCATTCACAGGCTTGTTCAGATGCTCTAGAACAATGAGAGATAAAAATGCAGCTGTAAAGCTGGTACCAGTGACTCACTCCCATAATCCTAACTACTCAGGAGGCTGAGACCTGAGGATCAAGGCTCAAATCCAGACTAGGCAGAAAAGTCTGTTGAGACTCTTATCTCCAATTAATCACAGAAAACGCTGGAAGTGGTATTGTGGCTCAAGTGGTTGAGTGCTAGCCTTGAGCAAAAGGTACCCAGAGGCAGCATCCAGGCCTGGAGTTTAAGCCCCAGGACTGGCCAAAAAAAAAAAAAAGCAAGCCAAATGAGGTACAATGCTCTGATTTCATGCCCTAATATCAGCATTAAGAAGAAAAAGGGGAAAAAATGCAGCTAGCAGCCTACTCCCAGGCCTGATTTGGGACCTACTTAGCCTTGAGAGGAAGAAGCTCTTGGAAGTGATCAGCACAAATGTGGTCAGCTTGATCCCAGGCTCTGGGCAGGTAGAGGAAAGAAAAAGCATACAGTAGAATCCCCAAGCCAGATGGAGGCCAGGCAGGGGCCCGGTCTGTGCTGCTCACCGCTGAGGGCTTCCTGCTGCTTCTTCCACAGGGTGACATGCCTCTGCCAGTTTTTCAGAGAGTTGTGTTGAGGAGGTGGGGCCCAGGGAGGTCTCTTCTCTTCCTTTGGGGCCTTTGGTTCTGGCTCTTCTTTAGCTGAGATGACAGTCTTCTGATAGGGCTCTATGTGTATCATCTCAGCCAGCTGAAAAGTACAACACGGGCATACAAAGTGGGGCGAGGGGGAAGCTCTGACCTGGGGCCCAGCAGAGATTTCCTGAAACTCAGACCTCTGCTGCTGTTCTACTCTGCTGAGAATCCCTCTTCTTCAAGACTGTAAGGAGACAAGTGACAGAAATTTAATGGCAGAACCTGGGGTGGGGGGGGCTTGAAAGTGGTTGTCAGCTCCTTCTCCACCGGAAAGGGAACTTTCTTTTAAGACTATGGCTCTGTCCCACACAACTCCTGAACTGCACCTTTCTCCAGGTGCCCAACAAATGTGAAGGATTTGAGAGAGAGAAGTGCTGCATGATGGGAAGGTGGTCCCACGGTCTGTGAGACACCACCACTCTCCACCATGCTGAGGACAGCAGCCCCGTCTCTAGAGAAGGAACAATGACATCAGCACAGTGCAGCCAAAAGAACCGAGGAAGGATCTAGGCCTGGAGTCCTGATACCTTTCTGGGTTTGGCCTTCTCAGTTCTAGGTTCCACGAGGCTAGCTCTACATCCCTATAGGAAATCTTGTGGCTTACAATGAAAGCAAATCGCTTCGTGGGAGTTGGTGTCACTTGTCATCTTCATCTCAGACTTCAGGCCCAGAGACTGGAGTCTCTGTAGCTCACACCTGCTTTGGTCCTGCAGGTGGCACATTAAAATGGTGACTTCTCTAGGCCAGGCCTTTCTGAACAAACCTACCTTGATGTTCCCTCGAGCAAGTGCAATTCTCTTGAAATCCTGGAGACTCCCCAAGATATGATGAGGTAGGATCTGGTCACCATCATCTAATTTGTCACCTAGACCTGAAAGGAAAAGAGGGATTAAAGATGGGCTGTGGATAGCAGATATAAACTACCCAGGGGGTGACTTGCTCAGAGATTAGGCTTTTCTTCAAAGCCTAGTGGTGCCAGAGCCAAAACAAGCCATACCAGAATAATCCAGGGGCTTGGCGGTCATGTCCGGATTAGTAGAATGTGCTACCAAGTGGGAAACCTTCTTCCTCAAATCCTTGGGTTTGAGCTTACGGATGATAAACTTCTGGGTAATAGCAGGCTTGTCTTCTGGCCTAATAAGTTGAGGTATGTGTTGCTGAAGAGAAACAACAGAGCATGTCATCTGGGATGAGGAGAAAGAGCACCACCCAGCCCTTCTGCCTCAGTCTCTCAGGGTGAGATTTCCCCAAGGCTTACGCTTCCCCAGCTCCAACCAGATGTCCCAGAGAAGAAATATCAATGTAGGGTCATATGCATATATATATACAAATACAAGTAAATGGACTAAAGTATGGCATACTCATGGTAGGATCCCAGTGGTGTAACTCCTCTGAACACTAGCTAGTTTGACAAAATGGACGTCAGGAAGCTAAGCCATGTTTTGTCAGTGGTAGGAGGGTCAAAGGGAAGAAGGCAGAAGAATGGAGAGAGGAAGGGCAGAACACAGTCACTGTACATGCTGGAAGATGCAGCCAAGTAACTTGAGAATATAGCTTGGGTTGGCAGGGATGGGGAAAGATGGAAGAGGTGACACTGATCAAGATGCTTTGTACCTCTAAATTTATTTGTTGAATTGAAACGTCTTCGTGCAACTACTTAATAATACTAGCCAGGTGTTGGTGGCTTGCGCCTGTAATCCTAGCTACTCAGGAGGCTGAGATCAAAGCCAGCCTGGGCAGGAAAGTCCATGAGACTCTAATCTCCAGTTAATTGCCAGAAAAAAAAAAATGGAAGTAGCACTGTGGATCAAGTGGTAGAGCACTTGCCTTGAACTGAAGAGCTGAGGGACAGCACCCAGGCCCAGAGTTCAAGCCCCACGCATGACAAAAAAATAAATAATAATAAAGAAATGCCTATGTAACAGATAAGAAACACTGGAACCACCTGGAGAAGAAAAAAATCACAGCTAATTACTTCCACAGAGTTCAGGTTTAAAAATAAAAAAGGCAGGGGGTAAACAGCCTTATCCATGTCTTTGCCTTGGATGTATACACTCATCTCCTACCTGGGAAATGAACCTGATGGCACATGCCTCTCTGATATCTCATTTGCTCCTGTCCTCTGTGGTTCTACAAAATCTCAGGAAAAAAAAAAAAAAAAACAGCACAGGCATTCCTTTGGATGCTAAAGTGAAAACTTGTGGTCAATGGCTTCTTTTCCATGGAATCAGACACTCCTTCTGAGCAGGGAACCAGTGGAAACACAGTGAGCACGGCTGATATTCCAGCCTACACAGGCTGGCAGGGAAAGGGGTCCACAGTGAGGGAACCCTGAATTTCTTTTCTTTTTTTTCCAGGGCTGAGAATCGAACTCAGGGCCTTGCGGGCGCCAGGCGGGCGCCCTTCCGCTGGGCTAAACCCCCAGCCCCGGGAACCCTGAATTTCATTCACCCTTACCTTCTCCAAGTCTTCCTTCTTAATACCTAAAGCAAGAATATCATCTCCTTGTAGGACATTGCTAACAGGCTCCGGCTCTTCCTGAATGGGGGGTGTTGGCTGTTCAGGGGCCTTTGCCCGCTTCCTGTCTGAAGAGCAGAAAAATTAAGCCACATTCAGATATATATATATATATATATATATATATATATATATATATATATATATATATATATATATATAAAATCAAAACTGTCAGTCTAGGACTGAAGCTGCAGCACAGAGGTAGAGCACTTGCCTAGCAATGTATAAGACAGTTAAGTCCTGGACTCAATCCCTACCACCATGAGAAAAGCAAAGAAATAGCGGAATGTAGTAGCAAATATAATCCCAGATATCAGGAGGCTAAAGGATGGTAAGTTCAACCACCCTGGATTACATAGGGAGATTTCATCTCAAACAATAAACAAATCCATATTAGACTGCAGGGTGACCAGGCCAGCCAGCTGGACAGCAGAGGTTGCTATGATGGTATGGGAGGCACTTTAGTGGGGTGATGGGAATCTGTCTTTAGGGCCCCCCTGCCCACTCCCTCTTGGACTTCAACAGAGTCTGAGATTTCTGCATGAAACTTGAGATCAAAAGATGCTATCTTGCTGGATGCCAGTGGCTCCTACCTATAATCTTAGTTACTCAGGATAAGTTCTGAGGATCCCAGTTCGAAGCCAGCCTGGGCAGGAAAGTCCTGTGACCTCTTATCTCCAACTGACCACCAAAAAAGCTGGAAGTAGAGCTGAGGCTCAAGTGGTAGAATGATAGCCTTGCAAGAAAAAGCTGAGGGACAATGCACAGGCTTTGAGTTCAAACCCCAGGAATGACATACACGTACACACAAAAGATGCTGTTTCCAGCTAGATCCTGGTGATTTACATCTGTAAACTACTTGGAAAATGGCAATTGGGAGAATAACAGTTCAAGGTCTGCCTGGGCAGAAAAGTTAAGGGACTGGACATGGTGGCATGCACTTGTGATCCTAGCTCTGATGGGAAATATGACATAGTAGATGGTGTTTGGTGTGCACCTGGGCAGGAAGCCAGACTGTCTCAAAAAATAAGCAGTACACCCATGTGCTGATGACTTACATCTGTAATCCTAGCTACTCAGAAGGCTGAGATCTGAGGATCGCAGTTCAAAGCCAGCCCAGGCAGGAAAGTCTGTGAGACTCTTATCTCCACTAAACTACTCACAAAAAGTGAGAAGTGGTGTTGTGGCTCAAGTGGTAGAGTGCTAGTCATGAGCAAGAGAAACTTAGGAACAGCACCCAGGCCCTGAGTTCAAGCCCCAGGACCAGCAGTTCAAAGCTAGCTCAAGCAGGAGTATATGAGATTTTTTTTTGTCAGTCCTGGGGCTTAAACTCAGGGCCTGGGTGCTGTCCTCAAGCTCTTTTGCTCAAGGATAGCACTCTACCACTTTGAGCCACAGAGCCACTTCTGGTTTTCTGGTTGAAGGAAGGAAGGAAAGAAGGAAGGAAGGAAGGAAGGAAGGAAGGAAGGAAGGAAGGAAGGAAGGAAGGAAGGAAGGAAGGAAGGAGGGAGGAGAGGAGAGGAGAGGAGAGAAGAAAGGAAAGGAAAGGAAAGGAAAGAAGGAAAGGAAAGGGAAGTGAAGGAAAGGAAAAGAAAGGGAAAAAGAGAAGAAAAACCAGCACACAACAAAGGACTGGAGGCATAGCTCAGCAGTAAAAAGAGCATCTAACTAGCAAGCATGAGGCTCTGAGTACAAATGCTAATGCCACTTAATACATCTCTCTGTGTAGATAATATAGATAGATAGATAGACAGACAGACAGACAGACAGATCCTGTTTCAGGCTGTGTTACTTATAGGTTGGACCACCTTAACCTCTCTGGGCCTCATCTTCTATTTGTGAAAAGAAGAGAAAGTAAACTAAAGCAATGGCTTATAAATATTAGCCTCTGAGTTTTACAAATGCAGTTTCCTGATTACTATATAGAGCCCAGGACTTAAAAATGCAATCCTGGTGGTTCAGTGATTTGGGACAACCAGACCAGACATGTATTGAGCCTCCTCCGGTGCTGGCACCCATCTATTCTGGGTAAAGGAATCATGAATCTTAAGACACTGGTGAAAATGCATATGCTTCACCACTGACCACCTATTTCATAGTATTCCATTTCCTAATGGTGGTGTAAGCAGCTTCCACACACCAGGCACTGGGCTAGGTTCTGAGGAGACAAGAATCTCCATCTTTGCAGACTAGGGTGGCTAGGTTTCCCCTAGGAAACAAGACTGTCAGATCTTGGGGCACTAGGGGAGACCCATGGAACCCAGCCCACCTTATAGAATGATCAGGGAACTTTCCTAAGGTAGAGATGTTTAAATGGAAAGCCAGAGATGTGAAATGGCATTTTGGCCCAAAGGTTCCAATGGGAGCTGCACAGGGAGGCCCAGAGACACAGGAGAGGGGGTTATCATCCTGGAACTCAAAGCACGCATGGAAAAATAGCTGGGGTGTAGTGAGGTGAAAGTAGGAAGCAGAAAGGAAGCAGGAAGTAGAAGCCAAAGCACCAAGAGCTTAGTGAGCCATGCCAAGGACTCCTGTGTTTACTTGGGGGCAGTGGCAGGCCAACAGGTAGCCTAGGGACTGTGAGATTGAGGACCAGATTACTCAAGAGTCTGCAGGAGATAATGAACTGATGGATGATGACAATGGCTCATAGGCCCGGGGAAAAGTGAGATCTAAACTTCTGTCAAGTAGCAGCCAGAATGGAGGATGCTGACATCACATGGGGCAGAAGAGGACACACACTCCCTGCCTTCCTACAGGTGGCTTCACCCGTTCAAAGGTACATCTTGTTTGTCTTTTCCCCTCTGGTTCAGAACACTTTAAGGTAAGGCTGTATGCAAAACAAACAGAAGAAAAACCCAAGCCCTGTGTTAGGGTGTTTTATCTACTGCTGCTCAAAGGACTCTGCTTTTTGTATTTTTTTAAGAACATTTTTAGTGGTTCAGGTCTGTGATCCCAGCAATGCAAGAGGGCATCCAGTGCAGCCCCAAGCACATAAAATCTTTTTTTTTCTTCCCCCCCTACTCCCACATAAAATTTTATTCAAAAAAATAAAGGAAAAATGTGGCTGGAGGTCTGGTTTAGCAATACAGTACCTTTCTAGCAAGAACGAAGTACTGAGCTCAAACACCAATATTACCCAAAAAAGATTTCATTAGCAAATATTAATTTCAGAAAATAAGTTTTTATTATGACATTTTCATACAAAGGTACTCTAATCTTTAAGACACCACATCAATCTTTAATAAGAGACATATCAAGACAGGGGTTTTGGTCAACAAAATTAATTTTTTTTTAGTCCTGGGACTTGAATTCTGGGTCTGGGCACTGTTCCTGAGCTCTTCAGCTCAAGGCAAGCGCTCTACCACTTGAACCACAGCGTCACTTCTAGTTTTCAGGTGGCTATTAGAGATAAGACTCTCACCAACTTTCCTGCCCAGGATGGCTTTGAACTGCAGATTCTCAGATCTCAGCCTCCTGAATAACTAGGATTACAGGCGTGAGCCACCACCACCACCCGGCCAAAATTAAACTATTTAAGGTCCACAGAGTGGGGAAGAAAAAAAAATAGAATCATTCAAACGTCATTCTGAACATAACTCCAAGCTCAGCCTTTGGCCACAAGTGGGAACAACAGAAGTTCAGACGTTACCTATCCCCTAAATGTGGATAAGTCCCAGCCCAGTAGACTGACCCATCCTGGGATGATCTGCAGCTTTGGATTTTAATTTTTGTTTGTTTGCATGAATAATTTTTGTTTGTAAAACAGAGTCTCAGTATGTAACCCAAGCTGGCTCTCCATCTTCCCACCTCTGCCTCCAAAGGGCTAGAAGTACAGGCAAGCACTACTATGCCCCACTTGGATTCATTTCTATTTCTCTCTTCCTGCCCACCTTTCAGGTGGGCACACACAAGCAAACTGGTACTAGTTGAAGGCATTTAAAATGTACACATTTTAATGAATATTTTATTGACCAGAATATACTACCCTCTGACTGTATGCTGTTACAGGACATTTACTGCACTGCATTGTAGATGGTTATCTCAGAGGCCAATCGTGGTGATGCAGGCCTGTAATTCCAGTTACTTGGAATTTTATAAATTTTTTGACATATTTTCCAGGACAACTTTTCTTCTATCACCTTGATTGGTCTACATCCTCCCTAAAACATCTCTAGATGGGTTTTTCCCTGGTAAGGGAAAAATGGTCACTTCTAAGTAGAAACCTTCAACACTGCTGAAGAGGATTGGACACTAAAACTTCCACCCTGTTTATAGAAGCTGATTTATCATGTTGGTTGAATTGAAGCAGCCAGAGAAAATTTGATCAGGGTTTTTTCTGAGCTATTTCTCATCCCCTTGGTGGTACAGGGGTTTGAACTCAGGGCCTTGCACTTGCTAGACAGATGCTCTACCACTTGAGTCATACCACCTATCCCCTTCCTCTTTTTTCCTATTTGTAGTTGTCAAATAAGGTCTTGTTTTTCCCTAGGGCCAGCTTGAAGCATGGTCCTACCTATGTCTCCCACATAGATGTGGTTACAAAAACAAAAACAAAAAAAACTCCATGCCTGGCTTGTTGATTGAAATAGGTATTATTTACTTTTTGCCCAAGCTGATCTCAAACCCTAATCCTCATATCTCAGCCTCCCAAATAGCTGGGGCTTGAACTCTGGGCCTGGGCACTGACCCCCCAGCTCTTCAGCTCAAGGCTAGTGCTCTACCACTTGAGAGACAGCACCACTTCGGTTTTCTGGTGGTTAATTAGAGATAAGAATCTCACAGACTTTCCTACCCAGGCTGGCTTTGAACTGAGATCCTCAGATCTCAGACTCCTGAGTAAATAAGATTACAGGTGAGAGCCACCGACGCCAGACTCAAGTAGTTGGGATTATAGCCATGCACCATGTATATGCTTGGCCTATGAAATTAGTACAATAAATATTCTAATGCTGCATACAACCAGGGTATGGTACAAACACTAGTTCAAATGATCTGCAAGCCAGGTGCCAGTGGCTCATGCCTGTAATCCTAGCAACTCAGATCTGAGGATCATGGTTCAAAACCAGCTCGGACAAGAAAGTCTGTAAGACTCTCATCTACAATTAAATCACAGAAAAAGCCAGAAGTAACATTGTGGTGACACAAGTAGTAGAGTGCTAGCTGTGAGCAAAAGGGGCTCAGAGACAAGGCACCACATAAGCAAAAAGAAAAAAGCCGGAAGTGGCACTATGGCTCAAGTGGTAGAGCGCTAACCTTGAGCTGAAGAGCTGAGGGACAGCGCCCAGGCCCAGAGTTCAGGCCCTACGACCGGACCCAAAAAAAAAAGAATATTCACCAAGGGCTGGGAAGGTGGCTCAGTAGTAAAGCACTTGCCTTGCATGCATGAGGCCCTGGGTTTGATTCCCCAGCACCACATAAGAAAAAAGAAAAAAGCTGGAAGTGGTGCTGTGGCTCAAGTGGTAGAGTGGTAGGCTTGAGCTGAAGAGCTGAGGGACAGCGCCCAGGCCCAGAGTTCAGGCCCCACGACCAGAACCCCCCCTCAAAAAAAAAAGAATATTCACCAAGCACCTTGTATGTATGTGCTATAAACCACATAGATGCTATGAAGGGAACAGAATGGCTTCTTCTCTTTAGATGTGCTCTCCAAGAGCACCTCTAGATTTGCCAGAGAATTCACAGGGTGGAGATATATCACTCCTGAGCCTGTAAAGGTCCAGCCAGCTCTTTCCTTTTCGTTTGTGTAGGGGGGAGGGGGAGGGGGGATCGAACCCAGGGCCTGGGCACTGCCCCTTAGCTTTTTTGCTCCAGGAAAGCACTCTACACCACTTGAGCCATGGATCCACTTCCAGCTTTCCAGGGGTTTAACTTGAGGTGAGTCACACATACTTTCCTGCCTGGGCTAGCTTCAAACCTTGATCCTCAGATCTCAGCCTAGGATTATAGGTATGAGCTGCCGGTACTCAGCTTCTTTCCTGTTCTTTGTTCTAGAAATTCGAGCTGAGTAGAGCTGCTCTTGAGCCTCACAGTTGGCACTTCTCCATGCATCCTAGCAGTTGAGAGTCAGGTAGACCAGCTCCCTTGCAGGGGGCTGTCAGGTGACTGCTCTGCTACAGCTACACCAAGAAGCTGGAAGCCAGGTGCTCAGGCTGGAGTGGAGGTGGGGCGGGGGAGGGGGCAGGGGGGAAACACTACTGAAGGAGAAGAAACCTGCATTTGATTTTTCTGCTTCTCCATTCATCTAAATATTATTCTTTCTAACGTTAATGAAAATCTGCAAGCAAATGACCTAGGCTTGCACTAGAAACTAAGGTAGGGACTACCAGTACAGAGCTTTAGCCAGTGGGAAAGGGGGATCTGGTGCTGCTAAAAGTCTTTCCTGTTGAGTCCCTAAATAGGTTTCCAGTCACCATTTTGGCTTGCCTTTGTGTCCAGAATTCAGAGACTGTGAAGAAATGCAGCCCAAGGGTACCACAGTCCCTAGGCAGGTTGGCTATTTTACATTGGGGAGCAGGGAGAAAATGTTCCCCTATTAGAGGCTTCCCTGAGAAAGTTCAGGAAAAAGGGACCTTGCATGTTATAAATACTTCCTTGTTTTCTTCCTTTCCAAGGTGCATGTTCTTAACCCAAGGACTACTTAACATACTGAATTTCCCCTTATTAAAAATCAATATACAGTGAAAAGAAATCTTCCTTTGATTTGTTGACAGCTGAAAGGTCAATTTGATTAAGACTGGGCAGAAAGGTGGGTGAGCAGGAGGCAGTGGCTAGGAAAGTCCTTGACTTGCCCTTGGGAAAGGGAACCAGAGCTGTATATTCTTCCTGTCTCTCTCTTAACTATTAAAAAGTATGTCACGAACCAGCATCAGCTTTATATACTATGAAGAAGCATAAAAGAAAGGTAGGCTGAAAAGCAACAAGGCTTCTGTTAGTTTTCCAGGCCTCCCAGGGGACCCTGCTGACTGAGGGCCTGCCCCTCCCAGGGCCTGCAAAAGCACAACCTGTCTTTCTAACCTTGTATGCAAAGCCTTTTCATCATCTGGTCCCTGTTCACTGGCACGCCACTCTCTGGATCTCATGTTCATAGGTTCATGAACTTATGCTGCTCCCTAACCCTGGAGAAAACTCCACACATACTTTTTCTTTCAATTTTTAAAAAAATGTTTCCAAGCCTGGCATATGCCTGGCAAGTGCTCTTTTAATGAACTATACCCACAGCATTTTAATGAACCGTATCCCCAACACTTTTATTCTTTAGATCTGTCATAGATCTCCCCTTCTTCACCTTCTTTCCCCTAAGCCTACTATGCAAGGCCTGTGTCAGGTTCCTCACCCCCAAGGGTGAGTTCTTCACCCACAGGGGCATCTGCATCACAGCATGAGGGGACTTCTCCAGCATTTCTAGAATGAATTAGTGTGTGAGTGTGTGTGTGTGCGCGCACGCACGCGTGCCTGTGTGCCCGTGTGCACATGTGCCAGGACTGGGCTTGGATTCATGGTGTTGTGCTTGGCTTTTCCCCTCAAGGCTGGTGCTCTACCACTTGAGCCACACCTCCACTTCCAGCTTTCTGCTGAATAATTGGAGATTAAGTGTCTCATGGATGTTGCCTACCCTGGCTGGCTTCAAACCACAATCCTCAGATCTCAGCCTCCTAATTAGGATCATGAGGTGAAGAACCAGCATTGGCTTGATTCTGAACTTCTTGAGGCTAGAATCTCTTATATATAACACCAATACTGTCAAATGCCCACTGTTGATGCCCAACGTAGCATCCACACATAGCAGTGAAAACAGGTCTCGAGGGGAGGAGGTAATACAGAAGTGAAACATGTTCAAGGCTCTGAGTTCCATCCCCAGGGAATGGGGCTGCAAATGGGAACTGTGGAGCAGTCAAGTCTAGTGACCCTTGGTTGAACACAGTGTCATATAGCTGACTAGCGTGGACAGGTAAAGGTGGTCTGAAAGAACTAGTCAACTTGACATTTTAGATTTTTCCAGTGGAACTGTTAGATGAGTTTCTTCATCTTAACGTACTTCTCGAACTGCCCGCCCCTTGTTTTTGTTGGTCGTGAGGCTTGAACTCCGGGCCTGGGAGCCCTGAACTCTTTTTGCTCAAGGCTAGTATTTGACTACTTGGAACCACAGCGCCACTTCCTGTTTTCTAGGGGTTAACTGGAGATAAGAGTCTCACAGACTTTCCTAACCCGGCTGACTTGAACTGTGATCCTCAGATCTCAGCCTTCTGAGTAGCTAGAATGATAGGCGTGAGCCACCAGAGACTGGCTCCTTATTTTTTTTGGGGGGGGGCACCATTTCCTGGTTCCTGGGTAGGGCTTCCAGCCCAAGTATCCTGTCTGGAGCTGTGGTTACAGGTGGAGATCTCTTACCCTTGCTGCTCTCTGCAGCCACTGCCCTCAAGGGCCCTCTGAGAGTCCACCGTCTATGACTCCATCCTTAAGGCCCCATGTGGTGAATCTCCGCCCTTCGGAGGTTCTGCCTTGGTCTACTATCCTTAAGTCCTGAAGCCCGCGCCCCAGGGCTCACTGCCATCTTGGTGTCACTCCCATCCTCCGGACCCCCTCTGCGGACCCCCGTCCCCGAGGACCCCCTGGGGGCCTCCTGAGCGCCCGGGGCAGCCAGCGCCCACCTTTGACGGCGTCTGTGGACTCCACCAGCCTGCTAGTGAGCATTTTGATCCGGGATTCCTTCTTGATGGCCTTCATGGTGCCGCCCCCAGTTGCAAGCTTGTCCTAGGCTGCTGGGTCCCGAGACGCCGGCGCTGCGCCGCACCCCCCGAGGCCCGGCCCAGCGACTGCCGCGGCGTCCATAGCAACCAGCGCCCCGCGAGGGGGCGCGCACCCACCGAGCAGCGTGCACGGCGACGGCTTGCTTGCCATCTTTCTCACCGAGCGCGCGCGCGCCCCCGGCAGAACACCCGAGCGGGGCTCGTGACGTCACCGCCGACGTGGCGCACGCGCCGTGAGGTCACTGGCTCAGACCCGGTGGGGGGGAGCCTGGGCCGCAGGCAGTGGGGGCGCAGCGGGAGCGGCCGGGGCGGGAAGGGGGGGCGGGGACCAGACGACCCCCCCCCCCCCCCCCCCCCCGAAGCAGGCGACCGCGATTGTCGACCCCCGGCCTCCTCCCCTCCTTCTCTGACCCCCAGCACGGCCTGCAGATCAGCCCTGGGCTTTTAGACTGCCATTGCTGCAAACATGGTGACCCAGGATTGCTCCTCCCCGGAGGTGATGTGGACCCCCGGGCGGCTGGCTTTCTGGAGTTGAGGCACACACCCGCATACCTGTCCCCACCCCCGCGCTGAGCGCCCCCATCCAGGGACCGGCCCTTCTATCACTTCCCAGCCTGCCCAGGCTGTGTCCAGATGTAGGGGTCTTCTCCCGCTGCTCCTCTCAGTCCTTAGAGATGCTGACCCAATAAAATAGCTCTTCTCTGTGATGTCAAGTTTATAAGGACACCTGCTTTTCCTGCCTTTCCTGCCTCTTTCCTCTCTCCCTCCCTTTCCCCCTTTTTTTCTTCCCTCCCTTCTTTCCACTTTTTCCCATTTTTCTTCTTTATTCCCTTTCTTTCCCTTCTCTTCCCTCCTTCTCTCCCTTCCTTCCTCATCCCTCAATCTCCCTCTTCCCTCTTTCCCTCCTCTTCCCTTCTCTCTTTCCCTCCCTCCCTTCCTACCTTTCTAGTCAGTTGTGGGGCTTGAACTCAGAGCCTGAACGCTGTCCCTGAGCTTTTTTCACTCAGTGCTAGCGCTCTACCACTTTGACCCACAATACCACTTTCCCCTTTTCTTTCTTTAGAGCTCTCTCTAATGCATTCTGGAGTTTATTCTGCTTGTTTATGAGGACACCCGTCAAGTCAGTGTCATAATGTAAGCCCCACAAGAGCAGGGACTGCCAGTCTCTTTGCTCCACCCTATCCCAGAGTTTTTAGTCTAGGACTATTGTTCAGTGATTGTGTGTCCAATAATGGAGACTCAGAGCCAGACAGAACTAGCTGTGCTTCCCCACTCTCCTTGCTTGCTGACTGTGCATTCTGCAGTTTCTTAATCAGTCTGAGCACAAGGCTTCTCACAGAAGTTAAAATGTCCACTAATCCTAGCTACCCTGGAAGTTGAGATCTGAAGAGCAAGGTTCAAACTCAGCCTGAGCAGGAAAGTCCATGAGATTCATCTCCAATTCACCACACACACACACACACACACACACACACACACACACACACACACACCAGAAATGTTGCTGTGGCTCAAGAGGTAGCGCATAAGCCTAGAGCACAAAATCTCAGAGACAGTGCCCAGGCCCTGAGTTCAAGCCTTAGGACCTGCACACAAAACAACAAAAAAGTTACAATGCTTCCCTTCCCCACTGTAAGAATCAAGTATACGTTTAAACTAGTATATCTAGTGGTTTATGTATCCATTTTTAGATGGAGAAATTCGGCTCTTGACAGGAGAGGGAATACAATTACCTGGTTAACAAAAACCACAAGTTGAAGCTGGTTTACTCAAATCTAAGGCCCTGGGACTATTTCTGAGCATGGAAGCAGTTTTCTCCAGAGGAGGCACTGGGGAAGATGGTGGAGCTGGTCAACTGCCGGAATGCCTGTGTGCTCCCCAGTGCTGGACCCCTCTCCAGCGGCATGCCCCTCTCCAGGCTCCCCTACACTGAGATACCCTCCAAGGGCAGCCCCTCCCCTCCAGCTGAGGTATACCCTCAGTCTCCAGTTCATCCATTCCATGAGCATGCACTGGCTACCTTTATAGGGTACACCATGTGATGCTGTGTCCCTTGGGTTCTCCTGGGAACAGACAAAATGCTGAGGTGGAGATGGGAGGGCATGAAGTTTATGGCAGGGAGGGACGGAGGTTTATGGCAGGGTGGGACAGGCTATGATGAGATGTCTGCACCGGGTTTGGGTCTGCTGCCAACCAATGGAACCGATGAATGGAGAATGAATGAGAACAAGCTTTGTGAGAAGATGGCAGGCTCTCATCTTCCATAGCCATCTTACAACTTGCTCTAAAGAGAGTTTTTTTACCTGGGCGCCAGTGGCTCACGCCTATAATTCTAGCTACTCAGGAAAGTGAGATCTGAAGATCACAGTTCAAAGCCAGCCCAGGCAGGAAAGTCCATGAGACTCTTATCTCCAATTAACCACCAGAAAACCAGAAGTGGTGCTGTGGCTCAAATGGTAGAGTGGTCACCTTGAGCTGAAGAGCTGAGGGACAGTGCCCAGGCCTCACAACCTACAAAAAAAGAAAAAAAAAGTCTTTTTATGTCTGTAGTTCCAGCACTCAGAAGGCCAAAACAGAAGGAGAGACTCTGCCTAAAATATGTAAAAAAAATTTTAAAAGAAGAAGGTGGGGAAGATGAGGAGAAAGAAATGAAGACAGTGAATAATCAACTTCTGTGTTGATGAAAGTGACAGGTCTGGTGTTTGTTGTGGTCAGAGTGGCTGGTCAGCACCCTTGAAGGTGTAGCCGTCTCCTGTAACTTGGGAGTTACAGGAAGTGCTTGGGCAGAAAGGGTTGGTGTGTACCTAGCTAACTTTACTGTGCAGTTAATCTGTCAGACATAGGGCAGGCCAGAGTGAAGGGAAACTTCTGAGATTTGGAGAGCTTATGTGTACTTTCAGTAAGGCCTATGGAAGATGGAGAAGGTGGGCATCAAAACCACACTGTACCCCACAAATATATACACTTATTTGCCAGTTAAAAATAAAATATAGCCAGACCCTGGTGGCTCATGCTTGTAATCCTAATTACTCAGGAGGTTGAGATCTGAGGATCAAGATTGAAAGCCAACCCCAGAAGGAATGTCTGTGACTCATCTACAATTAACAACCAAAAAAGCTGGGAGCAGAGCTGTGGCTCAAGTGTTGAGTACCAACCTCGAGCAAAAAAGCTAAGGGACTCTGGGCACTAGTGGCTCATGCCCTAATACTAGCTACTTAGAAAGCTGAGAGCTGAAGATCATGGTTCAAAGCCAGCCCAGGCAGGAAAGTCCATGAGACATCTTCATTTAATCACAAAATAAGCCAGAAGTGGTGCTATTGTTCAAAATGGTAGAGTGCTAGCCTTGAGCAAAAGGAGGTTAGCGTCAGCAGGCCCAGAGTTCAAGGCCCAGAACCATCCAAAAAAAAAAAAATGCTAAGGGACCGTGCCCAGGCCCTGAGTTCGATCCCCAGTACCAGCACAAGAAAAATAAAACAAAAAAAAAAGTTAAAGGGGAAGAAAGCAAGCCTGGGCCAGGAGAGTTATGACTGTTACAGATCTGACAGCCTAAGCTAACCCAGCGTCCAAGGACAAAGAATGTTCATCAGAGGCTGCCAGCAAAGTGCCCTCCTTGCAGGTGAGGAGCAAGTTCTTTCTAGAAGGGAAACGGGCACGTTGACCTCTGTGGCTGCCACCGGAACTCTGAGAAACACGGGAAAAGTGAGAAATGTCTTCTCTTCCCCTCTTGGAGATCAGAGTCCACTGAGAAAAAATACAAAAAGACCAACACTCTTGAAACGCCTTTCTCCGAAGGCTTTTTAATTTGGGAGAGTGTCACAGTTTGGGGGTAGCCTGTCTGGAAGGTTTCAAGGAGACCAAAGGACGAGGGAAGAGCAGGTGAGAGGGATGGAGGGTCAGGCAGCTGTGCAACCTGACTGGGCTCTGCTACCAGCCCCTGAGTGACCTCGTACAGATCTCATTCCTCCTGTGCCTCATGAAAGTGTCAGACGACATCAGAGCTACTCAGCCTTTTGAGAGTCTCATCAAAGTTTGCCATCTTCTTGCCAGAAATGTGCTTTCCATTTTCTTTCATGTTAAATGCAGGTAACATGAGTTCACTGTTTTATTTTTTCCTTATTTATGCATGCATTTATTTTGCCAGTACTAGGGCTTGAACTCAGGGCCTGAGCCCTGTCTCTTAGCTTTTACACTCAAGGCTGGCATTCTACCATTTGAGCCACAGTTACACCTCTGGTTTTTTGGTGGTTAATTAAGATGAGTCCCCTGCCCAGTCTGGCTTTGAGGCGCGATCCTCACATTTCAACCACCTGCGTAGCTAGGATTACAGGTGTGAGGCACCCACTCCTGGCTTGAATTCACCATTTTAACCTGTATAATTTTGTAACATCTTGTACCCTCACGGTGTTATACAACTACCACTACCATCCACTTCCAAAATGCTTTTATCAACTCAAAAGGAAATCTTGTAAACATACCACAGTTTAATTTTTCCTCTCCCAACCCCTGGTAGCCAATAAATGGTTTTATGTCTTTGTTGATTTGCCTATTTTGAATATTTTATGTAAGTGAAATCATACCATATTTGGTCTTTTAATTTAACATGTCCTTTATTTTTCCCAATGGCTAAACAATATTCCACTGGCTATCACATTTTGTTTATCTACTCATTTGTACATTTAATTTTGCACATGATTTTCTACTTAATCCCAGGTGTTCTCTGAACAAGTTGGGGGGCGGGGGAGAGGGATGAAGTCAATGTACTTTAGACCCAGAATTGGATCTCATAGAAGATTTCCAGCCCTAATGTATGTGTCACTCAGGAAGTACAGCAGAAAGTAACTTTTTTTTTTGGTTATGATTAAGATGCTATATACAGAGGGGCTACCATTTCATAAGTCAGATAATGAGTACATTTCTTTTGGACAATGTCAGCCCTTCCTTCCCTTTCCCCCAGTTTCCCCCTCCCATCCCTGCTCACAAGTTGCATAGTTGATTTTCTACATATTACCGACTGAGTACCATGACTGCATTTGTTCCCCTTCTTTCCTCCATTTCTGTCCTGCCTCCCCGCCCCAGCCCCCCCACTCCCCCTCCACCCCGTTCCTCCTCAAAAGACAAAAGGCAACAACAAAAAACAAATGACACCTAGGAAGAGGTAACTCTCTTTTTGGGGGGCGGGGGAGGAGGTAACTCTTGAATTGGGCCACTAAGATGAAGTTCAGCAGGCATGGGTGGGGAGGTAGTCCAGAGCAGGGATGAAGGCCCAGAGGCAGGAAGCCTATGTTCATAATTCAACCTGAATAGCTTCAACCATTTCCTCCCAGGTGACAACTCTGAGCAATTTCCTCAAGCCCTGGGAGGAGGAGGTGGCTGGGTTGACAGAGGGCATGGCGTAAATGATTGCTTCATGGCTCTGTTTATTTCCACGCAGCCAGGTGTTGGGTTCCAGAGGCAGCAGCCTCCTTGAATACAGGCGAAACATTTCCTGAACACAGTCAGCTCCCAGAGCCTCCTTGGGGGTAACCTGTTCTCAAGCTTCTTGCATCTGGCTTACTCTTCTGGCTTCCCTACTTCTGTCTCATAACCACAGACACCTGGTGCCTTCCTCTAGCGTCTCTCCCCTCCCCCACACCTGGCCATCCCCACAGCAGCTCAATCTCGACAGCTGGCCTTGCATCCTGAACATCTGGTTATCACCCCTGATCCCCCTTTAAGGACAAATATCTCCCTGTCCTTCCTACTATCTTGCTTGGCTGACACTCAACAGGAAACTTCCAGTCCTCTCAGCACTGAACACACGCCACAGCTGGAATCTGTCCTCATGGTGGACAGAGTGTAGCCTGAGGAATGACACACAGATGGTGCCCAACCCCCCCCTCCCCGCCTGCTATCTAATATATCCCAGGCTGGCATGAAACTATTAATCCATCACACAGCTTTCCTGTGTGTGTGTGTGTGTGTGTGTGTGCGCGCGCGCGCCAGTACTGGAGCCTGAACTCAGAGCCTAGCTGTTGTTGCAGAACTTTTTTGCTCAAAGCTAACATTCTATAACTTAAGCCAGAGCTCCACTTCCAGCTTTTTGTTGGCTAATCAGCAATAAGTCTCGTGGACCTTTCTGCCTGGACTGCCTTCCAACTGTGATCCTCAGATCTCAGCCTCCCGAGTAGCTAGGATTACAGGTGTGAGCCACCAGCACCCAATTCCCTTAACTGTTCTTGCTCAAGGCTAGTGCTCTACCAACTTCAGCCACAGCTCCACTTCCAGCCTTCTGATAGTTAGTTGAAGATAAGAGTGACACAGACTTTGCTGCCTGGGCTGGCTTTCCACCTTGATCTTCAGATCTTGGCTTCCTGAGTAGCTAAGATTACAGGCATGAGCCACTAGCATCTGGCCTCTACTTTCCTTTTAGATATGGTCATAAGAGGGCCCTTCTAGAGACTATCTAGAATAAGGGGGACTTTGGAGTAAATAATGTGTGGGTTTGCATCTTACCTTTGTCCTTCCATGGGCCATTCTCTTTACAAGTGGGGACATGGCCTGACCTTTTCTAGTCTCTGGGGCTTTATCTAGAAGCTCTTCTGCTGAAATATCTGCCCATTATAGCAGCAGACTCTCCAGGAGTCAGGGACTTACTGTCACATCAGTGAACTGAGTTCCTGGAATAGCTGGGCACATGTAGGCCACCATGGTGGGTGGGCGCTGGGCCACCTAGAGAAGCCCTGGGGATTCATGGCAGCTCCTTCCAGCATCTGGGGAAATTGTGGGGAAGAAGTGGGCTCCTCCCATGAAACAACACCCAAAGGCAAAACCACAAGCCACGGTGTGAGGCATGAGGCATCCTGGGAGGTTTGTTCTAAGAAGACTTTTCTAAGAATCTGAGCTCCCCCCAGGCAGGCAGAGTCTCAGTCTGGGATGGTCTCGAGGACATGCCTCACAGGGATGGACACTGAGTTCTGGAGCTCTGTGCCAACGCTCTCCACAAAAAGAAGGCTCTCTGCCCATACCCCTCCATGCCTCCTCACCCTGGTCAATAGAGAGATTCTGCAGAGCACAAAAGCTGAGCTGGAGGAGCTGGCTCCCCATGAGATCTTGATCCTCTGGATTGGAGGGTATCTGAGGACTTGCCTCACTCCACCATGGCTAAGAACTGGGGGGAACGGGGCCACGATGATGCTGAATTAAAAGCCTGTGCCTTCCAGGAGCCAGTAGATCACACCTGTAATCCTAGCTACTCTGGAGACTGAAATCGAGGATGGTAGTTCAAAGCCAGCCCAGACGTGAGACTCTTACCTCCAATTAACCAGCAAAAAGCCAGAAGTGGTGAGAGGAAAATAAACAAACTAACTAAGGGACAGTGCCTAGGCCACCAGTTCAAGCCCCAGAACTGGCACACACACACACACACACACACACACACACACACACACACACACACACACACACACCGATGCCTGGGCCTGAGTCTTTTTCACAAACCTGTGAGATCTGGCCCAGTGCTTCACACACACACACACACACACACACACACACACACACACACACACGATGCCTGGGCCTGAGTCTCTTTCACAAACCTGTGTGATCTGGCCCAGTGCTTCTCCTGAGTTTCACTCATCACCCACACAGTACAGACTCCTCAATTTCCCAGAATCAAATCAAGGAGGAAAAGAAACAAAAATACAAAGAGATATGTGTGGAAGTCCTCTAAGGATTTTTAGCTAAGACCCAGCACACTCAGATACATTAGTTAATTTCTCTCTAGGGTCATATGGTGGGCAGAATAACAGCTCCCTAAAGACAGGCACATCCTAATTGCCAGAAGCTGTGGTTCCCATTACGAGGTAAAAAGGACTTACTGGGTAGATGTGATTAAGGATCTTCAGATGCAGAGATTATCCTGGATTATCTGATGAGCCCCCAGTAATCACAAAGATCATTAAAAAGAGAGAGGGGAGGGGCCAGAGTCAGAGAGGGAGACCTGGGGTCAGAAGCAGAGGTCAGAATATGGTGGCCACAAGCCAGGACCATCAGTAGCAGCTGTCAGAAGCTAGAAAAGGAATCAATTCCTTCTAGACTCCAGGCTCTTCCTCCTTGATTTTAGGCACTTCAGACTTGACTTCCAGAGTGCTGGCTAATATAGTTAGGTTGCTTTAAGCCACTAAGTGTGTGGTCATTTGTAATGGCAATAATAAGAGCTAAACTGAGGAGTTGGGTATGGTGGTGCACACCTGTAATCCCAATACTTGGAGGCTGAGGTAGAAGGATTAGGAGTTCCAGGTTAGCTCAGGCTACACAGTGAGACCCTGTCTCAAAAAAAAAATCAAAGGGGGATAGAAATAAAAAAGAAAGAAAAGAACTAATATAGATAAGGTCATAGAACTACTGCTTTCAATTTGATTTCTCCAATTTTTTTTTCTTAGTCTGTCTCAGTCAGTGGAAGCTTCTGTTCTTCCCAAGTTAGCTCATGGCTCTCATGCTACCATTAAATAGGTCACTGCATAACTGCCTTGAGTTCCATTTTAGCAGATCATGCTACACTGGACACACCCAAGTTCAAAGCTGGATGACCCTGGGCCAGATCACCCAACAGCTCTGAGTCAGTCTCTTCCATTTCAAAATTCGGAAATTGTGAAAATTAAATGTGATTTCCTCGACAAGCCTTCTTTTCACAGAAATAAAAAGTCTGTCTGGGTTACCAGATAAACTATAGATTGGCTTAAAGAAATGCCTTTTTAGTATAAGAATCAGCCCATGAAATACTTGGGCCATAGTTATACTGAAAAGGTACTCAGTTACACTAAAAATGTTTTCTGAAATTCAAATGTAACTGGACACCGGGATTTTTGCTTTCTCAATCAACAAGCTTAGGCTTGTTCCAAATCAAACCACTTGTAGCCACAGAGCTAAGCCTCAAGGTCAGGCCTTTCCACCTCAAGGTCAGTGAAGCAGCCAGCTCTATCCTTCAATAGACTCCCTGAGCCACATAGCAGCCCTAGACTTAACTAGGTTGAAGTTCAAACCAAATGCAATCTGAGCTTTAGAAACACATTTCATACTATGAAAATATAATACTATACCAGAGTAATTTCACACAATACAATATCAAAAGTGAGCCAGATGCCCATGGCTCACATCTGTAATCAGTTTTTTTTGTTTTGTTTTTGCTTTGTTTTTGGGGTTTTTTTTTTTGCTAGTTGTGGGGCCTGAATTCTGGGGCTGGGTGCTGTCCCTCAGCTCTTCAGCTCAAGGCTAGCGCTCTACCACTTGAGCCACAGAGCCACTTCCAGCTTTTTCTGCTTATGTGGTACTGAAGAATCGAACCCAGGGTCTCAGGCATGCAAGGCAAGCACTCTACCACTGAGCCATCTTCCCACTCCTGTAATGTTTTTTTTAATATTTTTTATTATATTTAAGTAGTTGTACAAAGGAATTGCCATTCAACAAAGCAGGTTATGAGTTCAGTGCCTCGGGGTTTTGTTTTTTGTTGTTGTTGTTTTTTTTTGGTCATGGGGCTTGAGCTCCGAGCCTGAGCTCTGTCCTTCGGCTCAAGGTTCAAGGCTCAACCACTTTGAGCCACAGCACCACTTCCGGTTTTCTGGTGTTAATTGGAGAGAAGAGTCTCAAGGACTTTCCTGCCCAGGCTGGCTTTGAACCTTGCTCCTCGATCTCAGCCTCCTAAACAGCTAGGATTACAGGTGTCAGCCACTGGGCACCCGGCTCAGTGCCTTTCAGCATTCTCACCTACCTCTCCCAACTCACCTCTTCCCTCATTTTTCTCGATTTTTAGGTTATGTATTGACTTTTTGCCATTTAATAAAGTCGTTTATGTATACAGTTAATGTGTCTTGATTTGTGTCATATCATCAGTTTTCAGAAAACTGAACTCTGAGTATCACTGTTCCAAGGTAGCCTAGACAGGAAAATCTATGAGGCTGTTATCACCAAGTGACCACCAAAAAGTCAGAAGTGGACCTGTGGCTTACGTGGTAAAGAGCCACCCCTGAATACAAAACAGGCAACATCCAGGCCCTGAGTTCAAGCCCAGGACCGACACAAAAAATAAAATGAAAAGTGATCATGAAAATCACAATTTTAAACAACAAATAAATGTTTACACATTGAAAGTGTGTGGATAGACATATATCTATATGTATATAGAGAGTATGTAAAAATCAAGATTGAATATGAAAATAAGTAAAAGAAGGAAAAATATACAAATCAATGCTTTAACATGAATGCTTTAATATTAAATGAGTGAGTTCAATGTCTAAAGGCAGTGTTCCTCTCAGGGCTTCGTTTCCCTTCTGCCTTATCTGAACCAACCCATAAATTTGATGCAGTCTAAAATAAATGGGAAGGCAGACACTGGTGGCTCATACCTGTTATCCTAGCTACTCAGGAAGCTGAGCTCTGAAAACAGCAGTTCAAAGCCAGTCCAAAAGTCTGTGAGACTCTCATCTTCAATTAACTACACAAAAGAAGCTGGAAGTAGAGCCATGGTTCAGGTGATAGACTGCTAGCCTTGAACACAAAAGCTCCGGGACAGCACTCAGGCCCTGAGTTCAAGCCCCAGAACCAGCATAAAAGCATACATACATACATAAATGGCACCTAACTTTGCCAAGGGCTTACCATGCATGAACAAGCATCTGAGCATTTTATACATGCAGATTTGTTTTGGAAAAAATTGAGATAATTCACATAACATAAAAATGTTATATAATACAAAATGACCATTTAAAGTGTGTAGTTTTTTTTAAAGCATGCTCTCAAGGTTGTGCAACCATCACCACTATCCAATTCCAGAACATTCCATCACTTTAAGAGAAATCCTATACCCATTCATCATTCCCCATTCTCTTTTCCACCGTAGACCCTAGAAACCACTGATCTTTCTGTCTCTATGGATTTGCCTATTGTGGACATTCCATACAGATGAAATCATGAAGTATGTGGCCTTTTGTATCTGATTTCTGCCAGCATATTTTTCACAAGTCATCCACACAATACATATATTTTGTCTCTTTTTTTTTTTAACCAGTCCTGGGGCTTAAACTCAGGGCCCGAGCACTGTCCTCAAGCTTCTTTTTTGCTCAAGGTTAGCACACTACCACTTGACCCAGCACCACTTCTGTGCTTCTCTGTTTATGTGGTACTGAGGAATCAAACCCAGGGCTTCATGATCCTAAGCAAGCACTCTACCACCAAGCCCATTCCCAGCCCTTTGACTTTTTTTTTAAATTGCTGGGTAATATTCCATTGTATACTTCAAGAATATATGGCATTTTAGTTATATCCAGTTATCTAACAATAGACTTTGGGCGGGGGGGGCAGTTACTGGTTCATATGGCTATTAATGGTTCATAGGTTTAACTTTTGTGTGTGTGCCAGTATTGGACATTCTACCACTTGACGCTTTTGTTTTTATTCTGTCTTCAGGATAGGGTCTTGATAACTTTCCTGAGGCTAGCCTTGAATTCAACATCCTCCTGCCTCTACCTCCTGAAGACTGTGATTATGGGCATATACCACGATGCCTGACTAGTTTGATTATTTTTGTAACTCCTTTATTGTTTGTGACTGTTATTCTGAAAGGTCTGAGCTTCGTGGAGATGAGGTGTTTCCATGGCAACTTCTTCAATGATCAAAAGCTGAGCCCTGGCTGAGATGTAGCTCAGTGATAAAACACTTGCCTAGCAAGAGCAATGCTCTGAGTTGGATTTCCAGTATTTAAAAAAAAAAAGGCCAGGCACTGGTGGTTCATGCCTGTAATCCTAGCTACTCAGAAAGCTGAGATCTGAGGATTGTGGTTCCAAGCCAGCCCAAGCAGGAAAGTTTGTGAGACTCTTATCTCCAATTAACCATCAGAAAACCAGAAATGGAGCTATAGCTTGAGCACCTAGCCCTGAGCAAAAGAGCTCACTAACAGCGCCCAAGCCCCACAACCAAAAACCAAAAAAGGTGAAGCTGGGCACCGATGACTAATGCCTGTAATCCTAGCTACTCAGAGGGCTGAAATCTGAGGATCATGGTTTGAAGCCAGGTTTAGCAGGAAAGTCTATGAGACTCTTATTGCTGCGACCCTACCTCTGCCCCCTCATCTGCCTCATCAGTGCAGCCAAGGCCCTCAGTAAGGGCATCTGGCGTCTTCCTGGGTCTTAATGACTACAAGAATCCTTAGAAAGCACTGAAGGCCTGAGCAACTTGGTCAAGTCCAAGAACAATGGGCCAGCAGAGGGCGGTCCTTGCCTGGATTGATCTGCCACCTGAAGAATGGGTCCTTTCCTGTTATACTTGTTGACAAAGGCAAGGCCAGTGATATGAGGAGTCATTTTGGGTGGGTACCTGGTGGTCTCTCCATGGCACACACCCAGCCAGCCAGAAGGCGGCAAGTTCTCCATTAAGCCAATGAGAAATATTCCCAGGTGTCCAAGCTCTCAACTGACATATTTCAGCATCACAGGGAAATGATGGGTCTCTCTCTTGTCAGGCCTCAGGAATCCCTGTTAGGAACCTGAGATCTTTAGAGCCAGCCTCACTGGGGCAGTGTAATCAAGTTAAAAACATGTCCACCCTGGCATATTAACTGTTTTGAGTTTAAGACAGTTGAAAATCTGGGGATCTAGCTTAATGGTAAAGCACTTGCCTTGAACATGATAAAAATCTGAGTTCAGTCCTCAGCACCTTAGGAATAAATAAAAATAAGGACACTTGGAAAACAGTAGATGCAGGATGATCACTCTGAGCCAAGTATGGTAATACAGCCTGTAATCCCAGTACTCAGGAGGTAGAAACAGGAGGATTAAGAGCTAGAGGACAGCCAGGGCTACAACAGCAAGTTCAAGGTCAGCTTGGGATGGGTTAAAAAAAAAATCACTGTGATTTTATTTGTTCTTTTTTTTTTTTTTGGTCCGGTCGTGGGGCCTGAACTCTGGGCCTGGGCGCTGTCCCTCAGCTCTTCAGCTCAAGGCTAGCACTCTACCACTTGAGCCATAGCGCCATTTCCGGCTTTTTTCTCTTTTCGCTTATGTAGTGCTGGGGAATTGAACCCAGGGCCTCAGGCATGCAAGGCAAGCGCTCTCCACTGAGCCACCTTCCCAGCCCCTCTTTGTTCTTCTTAAAAGCAGCAAATGAGGGGATTGAGAGTATAGCTCAGTGGTACAGCACTTGCCTAGCACAAGGCCCTCCGTTCAGCCTAACATGCATGTGCGCGCCCATGCATACATACATGCACACACACACACACACACACACACACACATGAGTAGGAGAAAATCTGTACAAATCAATCTTCTTAAACCCATCATTGTCTTTCTAGTCACTTTTCCACCCAATTAACTACCCCAGCCAAGTAAGTCTGCTTTATGTTCTTCATTCACCCCTCTTTGTCCAATTCAGGGTTTACATGTCCAGTCCTGTGTTTTTAGGCCTTCTTGTCTTTATATGGCTACCCTGTCCCATGTTACACATCCTGTTTTAATTTGTACTCTTCTGTTTGTCTAATGTGAGATTAATTCTCTGGCTCAGCCCATCAACCCTGGGACAATAAAGGCAAACACTTGCTTCTGCTACAGCAATAAATGACAATGCAGACACCAATAGCAACGTCTTCCATATGTAAGTCACATACACACACAATTGTGCAGAAACTGTCCACAGCTCTTTCAACTCATTCATTCATCCATCCATCCATCCATCCACCCATCCATCCATCCATCCATCCACTTGTCATCAACTTCTTTGTAACAGCCTTGCAGGAAGCCAGGTCCCTGCTTTCAGCAGTGAGGATAGGGAGACTCACAGAGTGAGTGGCCCAACACTGAGGTGACCCTCAGTAAGTGACATGGCCCCCTCCCAAGGTGTGGTTGAGACAGCCCCCCAGGATTCTGATCACCCATCCTGGGGAAGTGGGGAGGACGACAGTCGTTCAGGCTGGATATGAAATAAGAGCTCTGAGCAAAAGGAAGAGCCAGGGCAGCGTGTTTCAGAGAATACAGGGGCCAAGCTGCGCCCCACCCCCTCACTCACTGTTAAGAGCTGGGTCCTGCCTGTGATCCTAGCTAGTCAGGAAACTGAAATTTGAGCATCAAGGTTCAAAGTTAGCCTGAGCAGGAAAGTCTGTGAGAGTATTATCTTCAATCAGTCAGCAAAAAGCTGAAAGTGGCTCAAGTAGTAGAGAGCTAGCTTTGAAGTGTAGGGGCTG
>NW_012267223.1:17185106-17189251 GCF_000151885.1 Dipodomys ordii
CACACACACACACACACACACACACACACACAGAGCCAGGGCAGGCAGCCACCACAGACCTTGACAGTTCCTGTGGAGTTAGCTACAGGCTCACTGGAGAGCTTGTCCATCATTCATTTCTGGCTTTGGAGATCTAGATTCTACAAATCTGGGGGATGAGGCAGGAATGTGCATCTTACCAGAGCCTCTGGTGGTTCTGACTCACTGCATGGATCAGTTTGAGGCCTGGGGCTGGCCCAACCTCATCACCAGTCAAGAAAACCAGATTCAGCAGAGCAGAGTCCCACCTGCTCAGACAGCTGGAAGTGACAGAGTGGAGATTCAGAGCCAGGTGGACTCACACACCAGCACTAGACGACTCTCAGAAGGAGAGAGAGCCCACTTAAACATTCACCTTGTCTCTGGGGGTGGAAGGTCTGGCTAATCCCAGGATTGACAGAAAAAGTCACAAGGCAACAGATGGACTCAACTATATAAATATACTTGAAATTCCTACAAAACTCACTTCCAAAAGAGTAAAAAAAAAAAAAAAAACCTATGAAAGATAAAAAGGGTAGCATTGAGTCAAGTGTGGTGGTATATGCCTGTAATTCCAGCACTCGGGAGAACTGTGAGTTAGAGGCCAGCCTGAATTTCACATTGAGATGATCTCAATAAACAAAAACAATAGCATATTGAAAGCAAGACAAAGAGTTAATACACTTGTTACGTTTAGCTAGCCAATCCATTCAAATAAATAAGCAAGGAGTTTAAACAGATACACAATACAAAAAGTAGTAAAAACAAAAACAAAACATTTGTGTGTGTGTGTGTGTGTGTGTGTGTGCCAGGACCTGAACTCAGGACCTCATACTTTCTCCAGTCTGACATTTTTTTTGTGACGACTAATGAGAGATACAGTCTCACAGACTTTTTGGTTTGGGCTGGCTTTGGACTTTGGTCCTCTAATCTGAGCCTTCTGAATAGCTAGGGTTACAGGTGTACCACCAGTGCCCCATCGAAACAAAACTTCAAGATGTAAATTAAAACAATGTACCATTTACATGTTAGACTATTTTTAAAAGCTAGGTTCTTAAATATGTGCATATATTTAAATTTATAGAAAAGAGTTGGAAAAGATATACACGTTGGCAGAACTGTCTGATTGCCTCTTAACACCCATCCTTCCATCCCTTTCATTAACTAAGCCTTTTTTTTTATGGGGTAGTGGGAAAGAGATGCAGCAAGGTGCTTAGCTTAAGATCTATATTGCAGCCCAGCACTGGTGGCTCACAGCTGTAATCCTAGCTACTCTGGATGCTGAGATCTGAGGATCAAGGTTCAAAGTCAGCCCAGGCAGAAAAATGTATATTCAATTAACCACCTGAAAGTCAAAAATGGAGCTGTACCTCAAGTGTTAGAGCATTGGCCTTAGGCAAAAAAAAAAAAAAAAAAGGTAAAGGACAGCTCTCAGGCCCTAAGTTCAAACTCCAGTATTGGCAAACACACACAAAGATTATATTATCCAACTTCCCTGATGTCTGAAGGTAGCCAATCAGAAGTAAGCTGATGTCTTGGGAGTACAGAGACTTTATGGAAAGCTGGTAGGGGCAGGGTGATTCCAGTGGGAGCAAATACACCAATACCTGGCCAGCTGTTCCCCTCATACTGCATATGAAGGGGAAATATTCATATTTTAATGCAGACAGGATGGCTGGAGCTTTGGGGACTACAGGTGACCACGTGCAGACCTTAAGAGTGGAAGCCAGGGCAGGAAGCCAGAACTCTGGGTCTTCATGACCCATGATGCCTTGTTCACTAAAGCCAGCCCTGAAATACCATGTCCAGACCTCTTCTATGTGAAAGAAATAAACTCTCATCTTGTTTAAACCTAATGCTGTTTTGGTTTTCTGCTATATGCAATTGAACTTAAATTTATCTGGCATACACCCCAAACCTCCGTGGAAGTGTAAAGGGGATTTTCACACTTTACTTTCTATGTTACTATTTTTTATAATAAGAATATGTGTATGTGTTAAAGAATATGTCCATATATTACTTGTATAAGCATCTGTTTCAGAGTCTGAAAAAACTTAGCTTAAGCACCAGCCCCACAGTTCCTGAATCCTGTGGCCTTGGGCAGACAGTTTCTTTGAGCCTGTTTCCATTGTTAAAGTAGTCACAATAATAATAGACAGTATCTCATTGGGTTTTGGTAGTGCTCCAGTGAGCTAATGCAGATAAAATTCTTGGCCCAGTGCCAGGTATACACACACACACACACACACACACACATATACATATATATTCATACTACATTAGCACCTAAGCATGGAAGCTGGCAAACCAATCAGAAAACCCAGGACATGTTGAGTAAAAACAAAAGAGGAAGAAGAAGAAGAAGGAGGAGGAGGAGGAGGAGAAGAAGAAGAAGAAGAGGAGGAGGAGGAGGAGGAGGAGGAGGAGAACCATGTTGCAAAACTGGCATGTGAGATTCCTTTTGTGAGAAAAAAATTATTTTTATTTCTCCATCTAGATGTAGATCTATGCATCGCAAAATGTTTACAGGGATGGTTGTCCAAGCATGGTGGTGTCTATTGTGGAATTTTTGCTTTTTTCTACATAATTGGGGGAAAAATCCTATGCACGCCCCATTTTTTGGGGGGGTCCGGTTGTGGGGCCTGAACTCTGGGCCTGGGCGCTGTCCCTCAGCTCAAGGCTCAAGGCTAGCACTCTACCACTTGAGCCACAGCGCCACTTCTGGCTTTTTTCTTTTTGCTTATGTGGTGCTGAGGAATTGAATCCAGGGCCTCAGGAATGCAAGGCAAGCGCTCTACCACTGAGCCACCTTCCCAGCCCTGCACGCCCCATTTTTAAGCAAGAGAAAAAGAAAAAAAAGAAAACCCTTTGGAGAATAATGTAAGGAACAATTAATTCCTGCCAAGAATCAGGAGAGCACTCATGCCCTGTACCCAGCTGTGTCACTCCAGGGCCCTGCCCTGAGGAAATAATCCACTATCTATAAAAACACACACAGCAACGTTTATTCATAAAGGGGAAATTCAGTAACCATGTAAGCGACGTACATTAGGGTAATGATTATTAAATTATTCACTCATTGGAACACATTGCAACAATTAAAATGAGAAAGATGATGACCAAGGAACATGGTGGAAAACTGCTTATGAAAAATGAGAAGTGAAAGGGGCAGGCTTCAAAATGCAACCCATTCTGGATACTCAGTCAAATAAAGTGTGGCCCATCTTTGGACAGGAAAGGGGGAAGACAAACAGTAGAGTGCAGGGAAGGGGGGGGGGGGTGGGGGGAGAGTGCGGGGGAGGCATAGACTAAAGTATATTTTGCTTTAAAATTCCCCTCAAAGTAAAGGTGGGGAGAGGAAGGCAGAAGAGAAATAGGGGCTTTGCCCCCCAGGGAGTTCTGGGTGAGAGAAAACTGGAGGAAATTTACAAGACAGGACAAACAGCTCTAGTCTCCCTACCCCCTTTCCCTTTTCTTTTCTTTTTGTGGCTGTACTAGGACTTGAACTCAGGGCCAGGGCACTCTCCCTTAGCTTTTTCTGCTTAAGGCTGGTGCTTTGCCATTCAAACCACAGCTCCACTTCCAGCTTTTACCAGTTAATTGGAGATAAGAGATTTATGGACTTTTCTGCCTGGGCTGGCTTCAAACTGAAATCCTCAGATCTCAGCCTCCTGAGTAGCTAGAATTCTAGGCATGGGCCACCTGCTCTGACTGGTACCACTCCCCTTTCTTATTTTAGACAGGCCTCATTATATAGCCCAGACTGGCCTCAATTCAAGATCTTTCTATCTCCATCTACCTCCTGAGTGCCCAACATTCTAGCCCAAAGGCTGGAATTCCTTGCTTTCTGACTTGACAGAGATCAGGTGGACCAAGCCTCTTGTGGGATGGAGCTGGGAGTAAGTTTTAGATGATAATAAAGACAGGGTTAGGAATGGTCTTTGGGGGTAGAGGTTCAGTGGTATGGACAGTTTGTCTAGCATGGGTTCCATCTGCAAACCCCTGACCCCCACCCAAAAACAGAAAATAAAAACTTGCTCTCCAGATTGGAACCTCTCAGAAAACTTAATCATAGTTTCTAGTGATGAGATTGGAAAGAAATGAGCACTATGGGGGCTGGGAAGGTG
>NW_012267223.1:17189301-17218805 GCF_000151885.1 Dipodomys ordii
GCTCAGTGGTAGAGTGCTTGCCTTGCATGCATGAGGCCCTGGGTTTGATTCCTCAGCACCACATAAGCAAAAAAAGAAAAAGCCAGAAGTGGCGCTGTGGCTCAAGTGGTAGAGTGATAGCCTTGAGCCTTGAGCTGAGGGACAGTGCCCAGGCCCAGAGTTCAGGCCCCACAACTGGAACCAAACAACAACAAAAAAGTAACACATGGCAATATTTACCTGAGTCAAGTTAAAGAACCTCTTTGAATATCTCCATTAGTAAAATGGAAATCAAACTAGAGACCCTGATTATTTTGGAAGAAAGGCTTAAGAATGTCAGTGCTTGCTCATGCCTGTAATCTTAGCTACTCTGGAGGCTGGAAGCTGAGGACTGAGGTTCAAGGCCACCTAGGGCAGAAAAGTCCACGAAACTCTTATCTTCAGCTAACCAGCAAAGAGCAGGAAGTAAATGTGTGGCTTCAATGGTAAAGTGCCAGCCATGAGTGAAAAAGACAAGCCAGAGCTTGAGGCTTTGAGTTTAAGCCCCAGCACTAGCACACATTCACACAAACAACTGTCAGTGATCTTGTGCATGGTAGTCTTGGCTCTTCAAACAATAGCCACACCCTCACATACTACATGTCCCCCACTTCTGCATCAAAGTACGAGTCCAACCCTTTCCTTACGCTCCAGGAAGAGAGGCGAGAAGCTGACACCCAAAGTCCTTACATGAAGGCAGACTCCCTTCCATGGAGGAGTCATGAGAGGGCCAGGATGAGGAGAGAAGGATCCCACTCTAATACTGCCTACCTAGGAGCATCTGTGTGCCTCTCCTGACCCCAGCCTTTCAGGACAGGAAGTAGGAGAGGGAAGTAATTAGCACTTCCCAAACTAGACTTTGAGGAAGTGTTTAATAGCTGGCTAGATTCCTGGGCTCCACCTCCTGGAGGTTGATTCTCTAGTAAGGCGGGACCAGGCTGAGTCATGACGGTGATCTGGGCCACCCTGGCCTGGTCCTGGCTTCCACCCAGCCCTGTGCCCCAGCAGGGAGGGGCCTGGCATCTCAGGTGGCACAAGCCCTGGCAGTGGGAAGAAACCTGAGTGCGTGCAGACTATCTGATGGTACACCTGCTAAAGGTTCTTGAATATCAAGATCAGGGGAAGGCTCAGGAAGACGCATCTCTCTAGGCAGCAGGCTGCCCCAGGGCCGGGCTTTCTAGAGTCCCAGGGTGAGGAATTGGTAAGAAAAACACATCCAATCCCCTCTCTTGCTCCCAGCCACCTCTAAGAACCAAAAATGCCTCAGGCTCTCCCAACTGCCTAAGCAGCCTAACCAACCAGCCTGGGCTTTATCTCTTTCCACATCTATGAGCTGGGCAGGGAGTTCCTTGAGGTCTGGGCAGGTCTTATTCCTCTCAGTGTGCCCAGTGTGGTGCTAGATGAATAGCTCATGAATAAAGAAGAGGGAGTAATACTTACCACATTACCACAGGGTCAAAGACGGACTGATACGCACACCCGCCCTCCCACAGGAAAAACACGTGCTCACCTTTGGGAGGCAGGTACCCTGTCCTCTGTAATTCATAGAAGACGGAGCCTCGGGCGCCTCCATCTGCTGTAATACCAAGTTACTGTGGGCATCATGGTACCCTTTGCCTAGCAGGTGAGAGGCAATCTCCAATGATGCAAATAAATAAAGTTACAGAAACTCTTCCCAGAAAAAATAGGCCCTCTTTTCTCCCCCTCTCTTTGTCTCTATCCCTGTTTCTTTCCTCTCTCTCTCATTCACACACACACACACACACACACACACACACACACACACACTCCACATACAATTTCCAGGTGAAAATGATATAAGCTTCTCACAAAAAGAGAAGATAAAGTCTGGAGGTGGAGCTCAGTTCTTACTCAAAAACAAGGCTCTCAGTTCAATTTCCAGCATTTAAAAAAAGAAAGCTTGGGCTGGGATGTAGCTCAGTGGCAAAGCACTTGCCTAGCAAGTGCACCGTCCTAGGTTTAATCACAGTACCTATAGAGACCAAAAATAGTATAGCTAAAGAAAAAATCCATGCCAGGCACCGGTGGCTCACTCCTATAATCCTAGCTACTCAGGAGGCTGAGATCTAAGGATTGTGGTTCAAAGCCAGCCCAGGCAGGAAAGTCTATGAGACTCTTATCTCAAATAGACCACCAGAAAACTGGAAGTGGTGGTGTGGCTCAGGTGGTAGAGCACTAGCCTTGAGCTGAAGAGCTGAGGGACAGCGCCCAGGCCCAGAATTCAAACCCCACAACCACCACCAACAACAACAAAAAAGAAAGGAAGGAAGGAAGGAAGGAAGGAAGGAAGGAAGGAAGGAAGGAGAAAAAGAAAACATTTTTAAAAAAAGAAAAAAATCAAACAAAAAATAAAGTTCTTTCTTTAAAAAAAAAAAAGGATAAATGCTAGTTCATTGATGTTGAAGAAATGGTAGAGCCATACTCAAGAACTTATCTGAGCAATGATCTCAATCAATATCAAAATCATTGGGCAAAAGAGAGGGAACAGGACCATCTCTGAATCCAAGCCACAAATGAGAAACTACTTAACTCAAGGAAAAACTACTTAACAATGGAGAAGGAGAATATCAACCACCTCAATTGAGTGATCAAAAATAGCATTTTTTTGTGCCAGTACTGAGGTTTGAACTCAGGGCTTCATGTTCTCACCTGGCTTTCTTTTTTTTTTGGGGGGTCCGGTAATGGGGCCTGAACTCTGGGCCTGGGCGCTGTCCCTCAGCTCTTCAGCTCAAGGCTAGCACTCTACCACTTGAGCCACAGCACCACTTCTGGCTTTTTTCTTTTTGCTTATGTGGTGCTAAGGAATCGAACCCAGGGCCTCAGCTCAAGGCTAGCACTCTACCACTTGAGCCACAGCACCACTTCTGGCTTTTTTCTTTTTGCTTATGTGGTGCTAAGGAATCGAACCCAGGGCCTCGGGCATGCAAGGCAAGCGCTCTACCACTGAGCCGCCTTCCCAGCCCCCACCTGGCTTTCTTAATCAAAGCTGGTACTTTACAACCTGAGCCACAGCTCCATTTCTAGATTTTTACAAACTTTTCTGCCCAGGCTGGCTTTGAACCTTGGTGCTCAGATCTGTTTCTTGAGTAGCTACCATTACAGGCCTGAAACACCAGTGCCCAGCTAAAATTAGCATTACTAACAGTGGGTTGACATGACATTATGGATCTTGAGTCAAACAACATTTACATAGTATTCTTTTTTTTATTTTTCCATTTGGTCATGGAGATTGAACTCAGAGCCTGGGTGCTGTTCCTCAGCTCTTCCGCTCAAGAACAGCGCTCTACCACTTGAGCCACAGCACCACTTCTGGTCTTCTGGTGGATAATTGGAGATAAGAGTCTTACGGACTTTCCTGCCTGGGCTGGCTTTAAACCACAATCCTCAGATCTCAGCCTCCTGAGTAGCTAGGAGTACAGGTGTGAGCCGCCGGCACCTGGCTTATGCTAGTCATTTTGGAGTTAGTGTCTCATGGACTTTTCTGTCTTGACTGGCACCAAACTTTGAGCCTTTGAAACTCAGTCACCTGAGTAGCTAGTATTACAAGTGTGAGCCACTGGTGCCCAGCTTCCACATAATATTCTTGCTAAAAATATTCACGCTGAATCCAATCCTTGGGAAACAATCATATACACCCAGAATGTGAAACTTTCTATACAACAAGCACCCTTAACTGAAAAAAACCAATGGTTTTGTAACTACCTTGTTCCTATATTAAATTTCTTCTTGCTTCAGATACCTGGAGGAGATTCAGTGTTCCTGACTCACGCAGCTGTCTTAGGATCTCACTCGGGAGTGAGGAAGACTTGTTTTCCTTGGGCAATTCTCTGTTGAAAGACTTCCAAACACATCTCATTGTTTGGGTATCAGAAAGGCCATCAGAAGCTGATAAACCAAGTGCTGGTGCTGTCGGTCTCAAGATGCTGAATGGAATACCCGTTGTTTCTGGACCTGAAATGTCCTCCCCTGCCCTGACTGGAGCCATTCCCCTGGGAATGCCAAGGTCAGGCACTAATTACTTGAAGCAGAGGTAGCACCGCTACCAAAGACGTCCACAGTGCAGGTCTAGCCTTCTAAGTCTGTCTGGCCTTGTCCTGGGACACAGGAACAGCTGACCAACCTCCTGGCACAGGGGTTCTCTGCTGCCAGACCTCTTGGAGCCGAAGCAGAAGGGTCAGCAACAGAGAGTCCAGCACAGCCAGACCCTCCCAGGAACACCGGAGACCCCTGCAAAATCAAGAGGCCTGGCTGTGACTCTTCAGCCCTGATTCGTTCAAGCTCACTCCCACCCACGTGAGCCCCTGGCACCCACAGACTCATCCTCACCAGTCTTTTCCAGCATGCTGGGTCTTTGGCTCTGTAAGTCAGTCCCGCCCATGCTTGCCCCCCCCCCAACATACCTGTGGTCCAGCAGCAACAGGCCCTGCTCGAGCAGGTCCTTCACCTCTGTGCTTGCTCCAAACACATCCCACAGCGTCAGCTGGGGCTCAAACTGCTGCCAGTGCTGAGGAAAGCAGAAGGTCAGAGGTGAGGAGTTGCCTAAGCCCCACTGGGCCATGTGGCTGAGATGTCACTAAGGGCTGAGGAAGGGTCCAGTCTCCAGTGGGATCCCAGTAGCGGATGCTCAGGAACACTGGGACAGGTCCGTGGGATGACAGAAAGGTAAGGATCTTCCCACCCTGTTGCTCATTCAGCCCAAACCCAGCTCCAGCCAAGCCAAATCTCTTTCTCTTCTCCCAACCCTTCCTGTCTCCTACTTCCCAATCAGGGAAGGGCCAGCCCCAACCAGGGCTTCGGGGCTCTGACTTCATGCAGAGCAGCTCGACTGCACATTCTAGCTGCACATTTAGAACCCCTTTGTCTAGTCTGTTCCTTCACACAGCTGAGAAAATCGGGGTTCAGAGAAGGGAAAGGATTTGTGCTCAGGGATGTAGTAGAACAGGAATGAGAACCGGGTCTCTACAGTCTCTGTGTTCCAGCTTTCTGACCACTGCACCACACTGTCTACAATGGGAGGACACAGGGAGTGTATGGGAGGGCCTGGGCAGGAGAGAGAGACAGAGACAGACTCGGGAGGAGCCAGTGTTCTGTGAGAACCCCCTGACCTCTTACCTGGTGAGTGATCCCCACGTCAGTGCGCAGCCCTAGGGCCACACACTCCTCCAGCCTGGAAGAAAAGTCATCAAGGAGTCTTTGAGAAGAGACCTGTGCCTTTTGTCTTTAACCCTGACGTGCAGATGGGGGCTGATGGGAGCTAATGGACCACGGGAGCATGGAGCAGGGGGTAAGGGGCAAAGCAGGCAATAAGGATGTCCACATGGAGAAGTTTCTGGGGTGCCGGGGTGGGAGCCTGGCTAAAGAGCCATGTGCCCTTAGATGCTCACAGCTCCAGCTTGCTCAGAGGGACACGTTTCCGGGTTCCATGTCCAAACAGCTTCACCTCCTTCATCCAGTGGTCAGGCTCCAGCGTCTGGATCCGAGCCTCCCGGGGGTGATCTTCAACCCCCTGGGGCACAAATCGGCCATGGGCCCCTGACAACATCAACAACACCCCCACATGGATAGGAGCTAACGATGTGCACTTTACCAGACTTAAATTAAGGGTTCCTAGAAGTTTGACCCTGAGACTGACAATACCTTCCAGGCTACAAATGTAAATTATCAGGCCCTACCTCAGCCCTGTCCAATCAGAAATTCTGAGGGTGGGTCCCGGCATGTGGGGTTGTTACAAGCCCTGCAGGGGATTCTGAGACGCACCTGGCAATAGACCAAGCACCTTACAATACCCGAGCAGTTCTAGAAGATGGATGTTACTTTTTGCTGCACTTTACACGGGAGGAAATACAAGCTTGGAAGGAGGAAATAAGCTGCCCACACGCATCCAGCCATGGTATCCTCTCCTGAGTCATCCCTTCTGCCATCCACAGGGAACTTACCAGGCCCAATGCCAAGGTACTGACCACACTGCCAGTAAGTCCAATTGTGGGTGCTGAGCGCCCCCTGGAGGGAAGAAGGGAAGAGCGAACATAGAGGAAAGAGTTGAGGGGGAGGGGAATGTCCTCTTTCTGCCCAGATAATGGGCACCTGGTTAGACTGTCCCACTATCTCAAGCCTGATCCCATCCAGTATGGGTCCTTCGCTTCAGAAGATCCTGGTTCCCTGCTCACAAGTCAACCTGCCCATTCCGTCCCTCCAGCCATCCTCTGCCCGGACACTCACGTTCCGGGCGAAGTTGGAGACCTCATACTGACGGAAGCCAGCCTCCCGCAGGACTGTCCGGCCCTCCTGGTACATCTCAGCAGCCAGCTCTGGGTCAGGGGCAGGAAGGATGCCTTGCTGTGCCTGGGTGAAGAGTGAGGTGCCCCGCTCCAGGGACAGCTGGTAGAGAGAGAGATGATCGTCACAGTGGCACAGCAGTTCCTGCAGCTGCCTCAGCCATGGCCCCGCCTTCTGGGCTGGCAGTCCCAGCATCAGATCCACAGATACACGGCCAGGGAAGAGCCTCCGGGCCTCTGCCAGTGTCTGTAGGGCATCGCTGGCCGAGTGTGTCCGCCCCAGCAGTTGGAGCTCAGTGTCATCCAGGGACTAAAGAGAGAGACAGGAGAGGCATGCTGGCCAGGTCAGTGGGAGAGAGAATGCTCTGCCCTATGGGGATGCCAGGATGGGGGGCACACAGCATATGGTGGGGAGCTCCATGGGGACCATGGTCAAAGAGTACCCAGAATCCTTATTCATCTAAGAGTGAATTTAATCCTGTGACTAGCTCTTGAGGTCAAATAAATGCAAAGTCAAACCTGGAATTTAGACTCCAAACCCATGAGGGGATGTGAGTGTGGGGGTGGGGTGGGGGTGGGTGGGTGCATGCATGCATACATGCACATGTACCCTGTTACTGGGGTTGAACTCAGGGCCTCGACTTCCTGCATGGCTTATTCAATAAAGGCAGGCATTCAACCGCTTTAGCCACAGCTCCACTTCTACCTTTTTGCCTGTTAATTGGCGATAAGAGCCTCACTTTTTCTTCCTAAGGTAGCTTTGAACCGTGATCCTCAGATCTCAGTCTATCTGGTAGCTAGGATTACAGATCTCAGGTACTGGTGCCTGACTATTTTGGTTTGTTGGTTTGTTTAACTTTATTTTTTTACTTTGGGACAACTTAAACCTAGAAACAAGTTGCAAGTAAAATAAACACCTTCAACTAGACCCATCAACAACCTTTGGCCACATTTCTTTTGTCTCTAAATATCACTAAATAAAACATGGGAATGTGAGTTCTGGGCCAGCACTGCCCACAGAAACTTCCTGCGATGATGGGAATGTTCTTTTTTCTGCACTTCCCAGTGCAGTCAGTACTGGACACACATAAGTAAGTTATGCTGAGAAGAGCTACATTGCAGTGATTAGCACATAGCTAGTGGCTATTGTGCCAGACAGTACAGTTATAGATATTGTACCCTTAATGCCTAAATATTGAAGTATGTATTACCCAAACACAAGGCCATTGAGTTACATAACCACAATCCAATTACAAAGTTCTAGACGTGTGAGACTAATATACCACCATTATCTAATATACAGTTATATTCAAGCTTGGCCAGTAATGTCTACTGAAGTAATTTTCCTCTTCTTTCCCAGCCAGAGGGCAGGGGTCACACACTGCCTTCAGCTGTCAGTGCCTCTCAAGCCTCTTTTGTTCTGGATTCTTAGCTTTTCTTTGCCTTTAATAACAGTGTGTGTGTGTGTGTGTGTGTGTGTGTGTGTGTGTGTGTGTGCTGAGAATTGAAACCAGGACCTTGTGCATGCTGAGCAAGTGGTCTACCACTTGAACTATGTTCCAGCCCTAACACTGAATTTTTTGAAGAATGTAAGCCAATTTGTTTTGAAAATATATTTTGATAAATGCTAGAGATCCACTACAAAACATTGTGCACACAGTTAATACTGCTACATGTACTACATACATTAACATGTGTTATGAGGGAAGATTTCATTCTAATCAAAAAAGAAAAGAGGCGCCCTTTCCCCCCTCTCCCCCCCCCTCTTTCGGTGCTGAGGATTGAGGGAAGCATGCTAAACAAGTGCTCAACCACTTAGTTACACCCCTAGTCCCACGGGTTTCTTGATTTAGGTTTACCTAGTTTCAAGACACACATTTTAGGCAAAAACATTTCAGGAAAGCCAGGGGCTGATAGCTCACACCTTTTAGCTACTTAGGAGATGAAGATCTAGAAGATGATGGTTTGAAGCCAATCTGGGCCCCAAAAGAAAAATAAGTCTACAAGACTCCATCTCAAAAAAAAAAAAAAAGCAAAATGTAGAGCTGGAGGCATGGCTTAAGTAGTAAAACACCAGCAGAACAAGCAAGCAAGTGGAGTAACAAGCTGAGCAAGCATGAGGCCCTGAGTTTAAACTTAGTACTACCGCCCCTCCCCCCTCCACACCAAATAAAGGAACATATCAGAAATGATGTACTGCCAGGTGCTGGTAGTTCACACCTGTAATCCTAGCTACTCAGGAGGCTGAGATCTGAGGTTTGAGGTTCAAAGCCAGCCTGGGCAGGAAAGTCTGTGAGACTCTTATCTCCAATTAACCACCAGAAAACAGGAAGTGGTGCTGTGACTCAAAGTGGTAGAGCTCAGGGACAGTGCCCAAACCCTGAGTCCAAACCCCATAACCAATGAAAGGATGGGGGGGGGGGATGTTATGCAATAATTAAGCACCACCAGAAGGGAGCCAGCCCGGATGGTCTGGGGTTTCCCAGGATGGGGAAGGAGATGTGTGACCAGTTACCTGTAGGCCAATGGACAATCTGTTGACTCCTGCCGCTCCAAACGCTGCCAGCCTGGGGCCTGGGGCTGAAGTGGGATTCGCCTCCAGGGTGACTTCTGAATCTGCAGGCAGATAAGCTGCCTGTGCCACGGCCTCCAGAACAGCGGCCACCGTGTGGGGGCTGGCCAGACTGGGGGTGCCCCCACCGAAAAACACAGACTCTATCCTGGGAAAAAGAGGGTGAAGGTGAGACCTTGCATTGGTCCTACCAACTCCACCAAACAATCCCCAAGATCTTGCACACACACACATATACACACACACACACACACACACACACACACACACACCTTCGCACCCCGCTGAGCCGTAGCAGCGTCCGGGCCTCGGTCACCAGACAGCTCCGCAGGGCCTCCTCCTCCGGGCCGCCACGGGCGATGTACTTGTTGAAGTTGCAGTAGCTGCATCGTTTCTGGCAGTAGGGCCACTGGGGGACACGGGGTGCACGTGCAGGGCGAGGTGTGGCGGGGAGGGGAGAGGGAGGAGAGGAAGAGATGTCCTGGCTACTGCCAAGGCTCCTTGCCCACAATCCCATCTCCCAAGGCAGGGCACCCTGGGCTTGTGCCCATTTGAGGAAACTGAGGCTCAGCAGAGCAATCCCAGCACCAACGACTTCATGTCTCCATGTCCCTAGTGGGGCCCCCAAACCTGTTCCAGATCTCAGCAAGGTAGGGTCCCAGTGACAAGCGATTCCGGGGTTCAGGGTCACCGCCCCTCCTCCCCAGCCCCCAGCCCTGCCCACTCACGTGCACATAAAGCGCCGCCCGCCGGGTCGCGGGTTCGGGACTAGGGGATTCTCCCGTACGGTCCACTAGGTGGCGCCTCTGGGCCACTTTGGTGACGGCCACCCAGCTGCGGGCCCGCGCACCCGAGAGACCCATGGCGCGACCAGAAGCAAGGTAGGGAGAACTGAGCCGGAGGCCCAGGCGCCCCAGTCCAGGGCGCACAGGTGCGCGCAGAGCTGAGCTGCCCGGGTCGTCGGGGCGGAAGGAAGAGCGTCCGCGTCACCTCCGCAAACAAGGCCCGGGACCTCGGCTCTGCGGCGCCACCTGCCGGACACTGATGCAATCGTCGCAGCCGCCTGAGTCCTTTTCCCCAAGGATTTGGGGCCCACAGCTGTCCTTTGGGTTCTCTGTACCAGGGCAAGTTTCCTAGCACATCCAGGAGCTCCTAGTTTATGTAGTCAGTTCCTTCTCATTTTTATTCCCTGGGTAAGAGCTGGGACATGAGGACAGCTAGGTGCGTAAGATCAGGGTGTGATCTGACCACAAACAAAAAGCAAACCAACACGTATCAATACAAACCCTGCTGGACACCAGGTCAGGGCTAGGGGGTGGGGACCTACTGGAACGTGAGAGTCAGTGTGAGGAGAGGGCTCTTGGACTGGATGGTGGAGGAGCAAAAAGTTTTAGGGAATTGGCTTGGTCAGGAGAGTAGACTCTGATCTGGACAGGCCACCCCAGGTACCACTTGCTGGAAGGAGATAGACCCCAGAAGAGCTATGTCCTTGGAAAGGCTTTGGACTTACACAGATCAAGGCCATTTTTGAAGGGCCTGGGACAGCCTCAATTCTCCCCTCCTTTCTTAGTTTATAATCCTTAAGAATACCTAGGATGTAGCTGGGTGCCTGTGGTTCATGCTTGTAATACTAGCTATTCAGGAGGCTGAGATATGAGGATCACAGTTCAAAGCCCGCCTACACAGGAAAGTCCATGAGACCCTTCTTTGCAATTAACCAGAAGAAAAAAAAATAACAGAAGTGGAAGAGCCAGGCGTCGGTGGCTCACGCCTGTAATCCTAGCTACTCAGGAGGCTGAGATCTGAGAATCGCGGTTCAAAGCCAGCCCAGGCAGGAAAGACCGTGAGACTCCTATCTCCAATAAACCACTAGAAAACCGGAAGTGGCACTGTAGCTCAAGTGGTAGAGCGTTCGCCTTGAGCTGAAGAGCTGAGGGACAGCGCCCAAGCCCAGAGTTCAAGGCCCATGACCGACAAAAAAAAAAACAAACAAACAGAAGTGGAGCTTTGGCTCAAGTGGCAGAGAGTGAGCTTTGAGTGGAAAAAAGCTAAGGGACAGGATCCAGGCACACACATGTACGTGTGTGCACGTGCGCGTGCGCACACACACACATGAATGTACTGGAAGCACAGAATCACAAACAATAAAGATCGGAGCAGGAAACCTCAGGCTCTATTCCATTCCCCACTGGACATAAAATGTCCTTCAATGCATTCATGAACCCAGGTATGTAGAACCTAGCGCAGGCCGACTTGCAGCGCCCTTGGGCTGCAGTCACAAATGGACTCTATCCAAACCAGGCAGTTTTTCTGAGGCATGAGGCACTGCTCCTGGGCGTCTGTTGTCCTCTACTGCCTCTCTATAAGCAATACACATACTTCATGTAACATGTGCCAGTGTCTGCCTCTTAGGACCCAGACACATTTGTGATCAGTGCATAGTAATCCTACTTCAGACACTTGTGTAACTGTAAATGAACCAGGGATCTGCTTCTGCGGCTGCCAGATAAAGCCAGTGACTCAGGATGAGGTAGGATAGATCAGGGAAAATGAGATAGGAAAAATGGCAGCCAAGAATTCAGAGAAAAACACTGTACAGACAAATAGCTTAATTAAAAGCACAGAAACACTATTTTTGCCTTAAGCCTTACATTCTCTCATAAGCTACAACATTTAATTTAAAAAAACAAAACCTCCCAGGTGCCAGTAGCCCACATCTGTAATCCTAGCTACTCAAGAGCCCAGCCTGGACAGAAAGGGTTATGAGACTCATATCTCCAATTAATGAGTAAGAAGGTCAGAAATGGAGCTATGACTCAAGTGGTAGAGCCAAAACCTTGAGTAAAAGAGCCAAGTGAGAGCACCTAGGCCCCGAGTTCAAGCCCCAGCACCAACGTAACAAAACCAAACCCCTCAAAACGGCTGTATTCCAGCTGTCCTTACCCTGGTGCCCAGCTAATTAGCATGCTGTAAGACTGAGCAAAGAAAAGAGACACTTATTGTGGGGGTAAAGTGGCTTACTGACTGAGGAAAATATTTGTCTCAAGGGTGCACACCTGTCTTGAAAGCAGTGGATGACAGAATTCATCCTTTGTCTGGAAAAAAAAAAAAAAAGTCCAGACACTAATGACTCAGATTTGGAGAAAAATCCCAACTACATCAGTGACCCAAGTTCGGCAGGCCAAACTCGAGGTTGGGCTAATGGTGTACCATCAAGAATGACGGAATGTAGCAGGTATCAGAACAAAGGAGAGCTCTTCACTCAAGGTAGATTTGAGCCAAACCCTAACCTACTATTTCCCCATAAACACCCATAATGTGAGAGTGCTCCGGGCACCTGTCATGTGCCCACACCCTTGTCTGGGTTATGTACTTTCTACCTTTCCATCACTCAGCTTTACAAATCAACTTTCTTCATCTTTACCTCAATGTGTCCTCACACCTATAATCCCCGTGACTCAGGAAGCTGAGAACTGAAGATCTTGGTTCAAAGCCACGCCTGGGCGGACAAATTTGAGAGACGTTTATCTCCCATTAACCAGCAAAAACCCAGAAGTAGAGGCATGGCTCAAGTACCAGAGTGATCATCAGCCTTGAAGCAGGGATGGGGGAGCCCTCAGAACTCAAGGGCCAGAGGACTTCCTCCCTTTTGGAAACATTCTCCCTGGAGAATCACTGGTCACTGAATTGATAACAAGGAGACAGGATGAGGAGGAGGATGGAGCTTCATTAATAACAATCCAGCTTGGAAGATGGTGTGCCAAGCACCCTTAAATGACCATCCTGCTATTAACCTGATGTGTGAACCTTTCGTGCACTTTTATTTTTTTAAAACAGGGGAAGGGATGCAGGGCCTAGATGGAGACACTAATATTATTTATGAATTTGTTTTCTGAAGGTCTGTGGTAATCCCCAGTCTGTGAATAGAAAACAAAAGATAAGCTGGGACTGGTGGTTCATGCCTGTAATCCTAGCTACTCAGGAGGCTGAGATCTGAGAATCGTGGTTCAAAGCCAGCCCAGGCAGGAAAGTCCGTGAGATTCTTATCTCCAATTAACCACCAGAAAACCAGAAGTGGCGCTGTGCTGATATTTCCTGGTTCTAATATTTCCTAAAATTATTTGTTTTTTGACTTCAACTGTAACTATCAGCTGTGTTGGTTTGTGAACAACCAGCCATGTTAAGGGTATGAGTCCTTACCAATGGAGTTCAAGAATCGACCCTCTGAGACAGGCGCCAGTAGTTTCACACCTGTAATCCTAGCCACTCAGGAGGCTGAGATCTGAGGATGGAAACTCAAAGCCAGCCTTGTTAGGAAAGACCTTAAGACTCTTATGGGAGGGCTGGGAAGGTGGCTCAGTGGTAGAGCGCTTGCCTTGCATGCCTGAGACCCTGGATTCGATTCCTTAGCACCACATAAGCAAAATGAAAAAAGCCGGAAGTGGTGCTATGGCTCAAGTGGTAGAGTGCTAGCCTTGAGCTGAAGAGCTGAGGGACAGCGCCCAGGCCCAGAGTTCAGGCCCCACGACCGGACCCAAAAAAAAAAAAAAAAAAAGACTCATCGCTAATCAACCATTTAAACACCAGAAGTGAAGCTGTGGCTCAAAGTGGTAAGGCACTAGCCTTGAGCAAAGGAGCTCAGGGACAGTACCCAGGCTCTGAATTCAAGCCCCAAGACCAGAAAAAAAAAAAAAAGAAAGAAAGGAAGGAAGAAAAGAACCCCACACTCCGAGTGAAAACTTTCCACTAACTTTACCAACCTCCCCTAATTGAAACTGTCAGCAGCCTCATTCCAAGCCCCAATCCCAGACATTCATGAAAAGAGGAATTTATGCCTTTGCCTCCAAAAAGGGCAGCACTCCAACCCAGTAGGGACCTTCCACTGATGGTTAGAGAGCTTTCTAACTTCCTTGTATTACCCTATCACCTTGGTAACCAATTGTGGGGGGGGGGAGGAAATGAACCTGACTTCTTAGTGACAAGAAGGAACGTCACACTTTGGGTTAGGATAAAAACCAAGCAGACCACCTGGCCCAGTCTGCCTGCCTAGCTCTAGGGAGAATGTCAGTGCACCCTTCTGTACAGAAATAAAATGCCTTGACACAACCTCCTGCATCTTTTCTTTTTTTTGGGGGGGGTCTGGTCGTGGGGCCTGAACTCTGGGCCTGGGCGCTGCTGTCCCTCAGCTCAAGGCTAACACTCTACCACTTGAGCCACAGCGCTACTTCCGGCTTTTTTTTCTGCGTCTGTGGTGCTGAGGAATCGAACCCAGCCTCATGCATGCAAGGCAAGTGCTCTACCACTGAGCCACCTTCCCAGTCCCAATCCTGCATCTTTTGTGTGTCTATTCTTTTTTCTCTCTCTTTTTTTTTTGGCCAGTCCTGGGGCTTGAACTTGGGTCATGTTTGGTTTCTGCATGAATTCTATTTTGTAAAACCTGTCATTTCAATGGTTGGCCATCCTTTGATGGGCAAAACAGGCCTGGTTTGGTAACAGTACCCATGGGCCTTGTGGAAGTCAACTCTTTTGTATTTGGGTCAAGCTGCTTTATTTAACGCTCCCTGTCCACCAGGGAAGCCCCAGGTGCAATGATCAAGAAAATAAAAATGAGCTAGGCATGGTGACTCACATGTATAATCCTAGCTACTCAGGAAGTTGAGATCTGAGGATCACAGTTCAAAGGCCACCCAGGAAGACAAATCCACGAGACTCTTATCACCAATTAACCAGCAAAAAGCCAGAAGCACAGGTGTGGCTCAAGTGGCAGAGTGCCAAGCATAATCAAAAAAGCTAAGGGAGAACATGAGGCCTTGAATTCAAGCCCCAGTACTGGCAACCCCACCCATATAAAAAAAAATTAATGTCTAGCAAAGCACTCAGAGGAATAGATCTGAAGGTACCGGCTCTCCACCCTCTCCCTCCTTCCCAGAGTAGCTGCAGAAAGAGCACACTTGCCAGAGACCTGTCGAACAAAGAATTTTTTATGCCAAATCACAAAGACAGGGCCATGGAGGAGCAGTGGGGAGGACCTCTCCTCCAGCTGATTCACAGTTTTAGATGTTGTTCCATTTGCTCTCGGAGTTTGAATTTCTGAATCTAGAGGAAAGACAAGAGCATGGGAGTTGGGCTGAGCCTTTGTCCACTAGGGTGACTACTTTCAAGTCTTCTGGGACTTGGGAGCATTGGGAGGGTGCTTCTCAGGCTTTCAGTGCTTAAACCCAAGAAACTCTGGATGACATAACCAATTGTCCCTCCCCAGTCTCCTCCGCCTTACACACCTTTCCTGAGATGGTAAGAGGATACTTTTCCACGAACACAATGTATCGAGGAATCTTGAAATGGGATATCTGTAGACCAGAGAGGTAAAGCATAAGGCTCAGCAAGATCATGGGATTCCAAGGGGAGACCAAAGGGATTCCAAGGGCTTAAGTCAGGGCAGAGCACCCTCCCCCCACACATACATACACCCCAGGCTGCAGAGCAGGGAAAGAGAGATAGGTGAACGAATGAGCACCATGGGTATGGGAGTGGCTGACTGTCCTACCTTCCCTTTGCAGAAAGCTTTGATCTCCTCTTCCGTGGTCTTCTCCCCGCTCTTCAGCCGGATGCAGGCACAGATTTCCTCCCCCAGGCGCTGGTCTTTCACTCCGACCACCTTCCAAGATTCAGAGACAAATATGGGACATTATCCTCTTCCCCAGCCAGCATTACCTGTCGTCTGCTGGGAGCTCAGCGAGGCTGACGGCCTCACCTGTACTTCCTGCACTTGTGGGTGCTTGTGAAAGAAGTCCTCAAGCTCTGCAGGGTAGATGTTCTCCCCGCCCCGAATGATCATGTCCTTGGAGCGGCCCACAATCTTACAGAAGCCCTGCTCGTCCATCACAGCAATGTCCCTGGAAGGAAAACCCAGGCATTTTCTCACCTCTGCCTTATCCCTTGCACATTCATTCCCCAAACATGCATTGAGTCCCTATAACATGTCTTACACTACTGCATTAGACTCCGGGAAGCACAGTAGAAAACAAACTCCTTACAACTTACAGTTTAGGTATGAAGGCAAAGAAAAATAAAGCAGTACAGTACTTGTCCCCTTCCTCATTCTCTCCTGTCTCTTTCTCTCGTTCTTTTTCTCTATTTCCCTATCAATTCATAGGCTTTTCATGGCTTAATGTGTGTGTGTGTGTGTGTGTGTGTGTGTGTGTGTCCTGGGGTTAGAACTCAGGCTCTGGGCACTGTCCTTTAGGGGCTTGACCATTTGAGTCACAGTTCCACTTATGGCTCTTTGGTGGTTAACTGGAGGTAAGAGTCTCACAGACTTTCCTGCCTGGGCTGGCTTTGAACCAGGATCTTCAGATCTCAATCTCCTGAGCTTACAGGTGTGAGCCATCAATGCCTGGCTTGCTTGCTTCTTTTTCAAACCTGAGCTCAAATGTTTTCAGTGGCTTCTCTGACTACCCAGTTTAAGAAAAGCTCTCATTCCCCACCACAGCCACTTTCTCTCCTGTAACCTGTAAATTTTTTTTGATGTCTATAATTATCTGTCTACCTCTACCAGACATGTGGAAAGTAAAAGCAGGGTCCACTGGGCCACCAGGTGGAGCAGGGTGCTGGTACTCAGGAAGTGTACAATAGGAAAGTGCTAAACTCACAAATGAGTGACTAAGAATCAGGTACCCAGTGGCTCACACCTGTAATCCTAACTCCTGGGGAGGCTGAAACCTGAGGATCACTGTTGGAAGCCAGCACAAGTAGGAAAGTCCATGAGACACTTATCTCTAACCAGCAAAGAGCTGGAAGAGGAGGTATGGCTCCAGTGGTAGAGTACCAGCCTTGAGTGAAAAGTTAAGGGACAGTGCCAGGCCCCTCGTTCAAGCCCCAGTCTGGCACACACACACGCGCACGCACGCACACACACACACACACACACACACACACACACACACACAGTGACCAAATCCTGGATCATATTTTGAGGGTGCAGGTGTAGTCCATTCTTTTAGTGTCTTGACAATATGGCAAGTGGATATACCCTTATCATACACATTTTAGAAATTAAGTTTTCGGGGTTCGAAGAGTCCTGGATATTCAGGTTAATTTAATGTTCCCAGCTCAGCCATAGCCTCCCATCAGCAGCCAAAGCAAGTACCCCATCCCTTCTTCTCACCCTGTGTGATACCACTTGTCCTGCCCAACTGCTTCAAAGGTCTTCTGAGGCTCGTTCCAGTACCCTAGCATGATGCAGTACCCCCGGATGAACAGCTCCCCCGGCGTGTTCAACTTCACCAGCTCCCCAGTCTCCATGTTCAAGATCTGGGCCTAGGAAAGGTCAGCGTCAGGCCAGGGTCTCCTGTTTCAGGATGGGCAGGCCTTCATTATTAGACCCTCCCCCTAAATGAAGCTTCTTGGCTCTGTCCATCCAGGTCCAGGAAGGGGGAGCAGGGCCAGAGTAGATCAACCCCAGTCAGAGACCTGAGCTAGACATGAAAGAATATTTGAAGCTCTGGCAGGATGCTGTGGACAGGGGTGGGCAGGATGGCTGAGGAGCAGCCCAGGGAGGGCCAGGCCAGCTGCCAGTTACAAACCACTCAGTAGGAAAGGCAGTCTCTTCTCACTTCCCATGAGATGGCAAATAAAGAAGCTAAACATGGTGGCGTGGCGATGCCATGTGAACAGGGGAAATAGCCTAGTAGAGAGAGGAGCCCTAGCCAACAGGCAAAGGAAGCAGTCTCTGTGTGCCTTGATGTCTGCAGCTGGAATATAGAGACCATTATGTTTGCTTCATCTATCTTCCAGGCCACTTCCCAAAGATGGTGGTAAGGGGGTGTTAGATCCATGAGCTGAGCGGGGGCGTCTGTCCCCACAACAACCATCCTCTCCCTAAAAGGCTGCTGGAGCAGAGGGGGCGAGGGTAGCAGTCAGCCCAGGGAAGCATCTGCATGGGCAGCCAGACAAGAACCCCACAGGGACAAGGAAACTGGCTGCCATTGGAGTCCCACTATTGGAACGCCAAAGGAGTCTCAGCTGGGAATTTGAGATTTAAGAACTGCTCTGGGGTGATCTTGGAGGGCCCCCCCCCCGCCCCAGCCCCTGCCACACACACACACACATACACGAGGCCCAGGCTGCTTAGGAAATGAAGGGTTTGTGCCCAATCAAAAGAGGAACTCTTCCAAAGTGAGAGGTTGTGGGCCCACAGGGAAGAGAGAGCTGAGTAGGAAAAATCTCTGTGCTCTGGCTTCCCTTTGAGTCTATCCTGGCTGCCCCAAAACAGACAGTGGAGCTTGGCAAAAACACACCTCAGACAGGAAGGGAGGCTGTGGAGAGGTTCAGCTGGCAGTTGCTCAGGGCCGCTATCCCAGCTCTCCCCTATTCATGCCAGACCCAGGGAGCCCACACTGCCCCAGGCCCTCAGCTTCTACAGTTAAGTTGTCTGGATCTCAGAGACAAAGCAACAAATGTCCCTGAGTGGTGGGAGGTGGGCTTTGGGGGGAAGGGCGGGTCTTAGTGAAGGGGGACTCACCTCTGTGTGGGGCATAACTCTGCCCACGCTTTCTGCCTTCTGTTCTACAGTGTCATCTGGAAAGTTCATGAAGGTCACAGGACTGTTCTCTGTGGTTCCATAAGCAATCTAGAGGGTCCCAGAAGAGAGTTTGGGGGGAGCTCAGTGATGGCAGAGGGTCAGAGTGAACTACTCAGCACAGTGGAAGTTTAGTAACTGAGGCAGCATTGGTAGGAAAACAGAGGCGCTTGATCTCTGCAGCGGCCCCAGATCTAAAATAAAACTGACAGCCAGGAAGCCGTTCTTCCCTGGCCAGGGCTCTCTCTGTCCCTTGTGCCCCTAGAGCAGTCACATGTCTATACCTGTGGCTCATAGAAGCCACTGGACATCTTTCCCTATCCTCAGACTGCCTGAGTTCCCCACCTTCCTGATTTCAGGCCACAACATCCTCCATCCCTTCCCTTCCAAGCCAAAGACCCATAAACTTAATGAGAAAGACAGCCTGCTTTGGTCTCCGACAGGAGCAATACATACACATACAAACACCCTCAATCCAAGACAAGTGCCTGGCTGGCCTTGGGGTGGGTGCCCTCCCCCAAGCTCTGGAGTTTCCTGTAACTTTATTCTCATCAAAATAAAAATATAGCCAGAACAGGGATTTTAAATGCTTGTGACTCCCTCCCACCGCACCGCACTGCAGTGGTTAGAACATCCTGAGCAACAGACAAACCAGAAGCCAGGCTAAATACCATCAGAGAAAGTTCTAGGCCAAGAACTGCCCTCCCCCTAATCTAGAGGAAACGGGTAAAAGGGGCTTGGAGGAAGAGCAGGCCCTGGAGTCCCCCACAACTGTGAGTGGGTACTGTGTGAAGTGGAGGAGGGCCCAGCTAGCATATTCTACAGAACTTGGTCTTTGCCCTCTCTGTATCAGCTGGTGTGGCTCTGGCACAGCTGGGGTCTGGGCTCTTCTCCCTCTCCCCAAACAGACAATACTGACTGTCAGGCAGCCTGGAGCTCATTCTGGCCAGAGCTGTGACCTGCCGGCTGGCCCTCCCCTGTCCACAGGACCCCAGACACCATGGCTCAAAACTGGGCACATGAAGATCTAGCGGGCTGGGGTGAGTCTGACCACAACCGACCGTCTTGCAGCAGCCTGAGCTGTGGCCAAGGCCGATGCCCTGTGACCAGGAAACAGCCCCCTCCCTGGTCCTCAGTCTCCGGGGCCACTGCCCAGATGTGGCCTCTGCCAAACAGACCTTGGCGCCACTGGGCTGCCACCCTGAGACCCCCCCCCCATAGGCGGGTCCTGACTGCGGTGGGGGGGAAGGGGAAGGGGATGTTTGGGGGGGAGGTTAAGTAAGAAGGGGGTGGTGTAACTGCGCTTGTCCAGGGGTCTCCTTCTCTCGCTCACCCCTCACTAATTCCCACTCTTCTGCGTAGCTTTCAGCCCTAGATAAATAAAAGGGGGAACGAGAATCTCAAGCCTAAGGTTAGGTAGGAGAAGGGGCTAGGCAGGAGTCCAAGGGTGGGGTAAGAGGCCAGCCCCTCCTTGTGGGGGTGTCTAGCCAGAAGGGGGAGCCCGAGACGCCGGAGCAACAGCGGCTCGCACGCTCGGCCGGCGCCGCACAAGGGCCCCATTAAAGCGCTGGTGGGGCCGCAGGGAGCCGCACGCAGCCGCGCCCGCCCCGCCCGCCCTCCCCAGGCCCAGGGTGAATGGGGGCTGGGGCGGGGAGGGGGCGAGGACGGGGACTTGGAGACACGGAGACCCAAACCTGAGCAAACAAATAAGTCCAGAGCCCGCCTCCTTCTCCTCGGTCCTGTGTACAGACACCCATGACGGCCCCCTCCCCATTCCAAGAATTAAAATGGCCTTGTGGCTTTATTGAATCAGCATCGCGTCTGGGGGGGTGGGGTGGAGAGCAGGAGATGAGGGGCTAGGGTTCAGGGGTGCGCCCCTGATGGCCCGCCATGGGGAGGGGGGGCGGGCCTCCGGACACGCAGGGGTTAAGTCCACGTAGCCTGGCGCCCGGCCTGCGGTGGGTCGGGACCCGCCTATAAATAAGGCGGAGACCCGCGCGCTCAGAACTTGCCGTTGCCCGCGCCCCGGCTGCCGCTGCTCCCCCCACCCCACCCCAGCCTCGGCTCCAGGCGGCCCCCACCCCCCAGCCTTGGCCATGGCCCACGCGAGACTGTTTCTCAGTCTCGGCCTCCTCGCCGGCCTCCTGCCGATGTTAGCCGCTTGTCCCCCCAAGTGTCACTGCCACGGGGACCTGCAGCATGTCATCTGCGACAAGGTGGGGCTGGAGAAGATCCCCAAGATGTCCGAGAAGACCAAGCTGCTCAATCTCCAGCGCAACCACTTCCCCGTGTTGGCTATGAACTCCTTTAAGGACATGCCCAACCTCGTGTCGCTCCACCTGCAACACTGCCGCATCCGCGAGGTGGTCAGGGGCGCCTTCCACGGCCTCCACCAGCTCATCTACTTATACCTGTCCAACAACGACATCCGGGTGCTGCAGCCGGGCGCCTTCGAGGACCTGACCGAGCTCACCTACCTCTACCTGGACCACAACAAGGTGACTGAGCTGCGCCCTGCGCTCTTCTCCACTCTGCCCAACCTCTTCATCCTACAGCTCAACAATAACAAGATTCGAGAGCTGCAGCCCGGCACTTTCCAGGGTGCGAAGGATCTGCGCTGGCTCTACCTGACTGGTAATTCCATCAGTTCTCTGCACGCCAATGCCTTGGATGATGTGGAGAACCTAGTCAAGTTGCACCTGGATAGGAACCAGCTCTCCAGCTACCCCTTAGCCGCCCTGAGCAAGCTGAGGGTGTTGGAGGAACTCAAGCTATCCCACAACCGTCTGAAGAACATTCCTGCCAAAGCCTTCCAGTCCTTTGGCAAATACCTGGATATCCTCTGGCTGGACCACGCCCACCTGGAAAAAGTGAGTGCTCAGGTTGCAGAACTTGGCCCTGACTCCTTCTTGTCTCCCTCAGAGGCTTGAGAGCCAGGACCATAGTTGGTACCATCTCTTCTTGGCAGACTTTCTGTCCATAGGACTATCTTCAACTTCTCTCCCTAGTCTTGTCACATCTCCACCCTAATCTCTGTCCAGAGCTTGTCTCAGCCACTGCTCTATTTAGAAGAGAAGTGGGGCTCCCCTGGGCCTAAAGATGTCTTCTTAGGCAGCATCTCCAACACTCCCAAATCCCCACTCAGAGGCATTACCACCTCTGCCTGTTGGGCCTCCTCTGCTGTTTTTCCCAGTCTCCAGTAAGCCTACCATCCCATAAAGGGAGGTTTGTCTGTTGAGGAGCCTTCCAGAGAAGCTGGGAAAATCAGGCCCACAAAGAGACCCTGTTCCTGCTGGGGGCTGGCATGTGTGCTAAGGTAGAAAGGGAGGTGGGGGTTGTGGAGTGAGTGTGATATAAAATGTCTAAGGAAGATCTCTACATCCCATGGAGGCCCTGATGGATGCTGGGTCCTGTCCCCCAAGTGGTTCCTCCCCGCCCCATATAGGCACAGTTCATTTCATTCTCAGGTCCATTTCAATTAGTAGAGAAGGCCTGGGTCCCTACAGCTCTCCAGGCTGCAGACATGGTGCCTGAGGAGCCTCCAAACAGAGCTGTCCTTGGCCCATCCCATTGTCCTTCTTCCCTGGATGGCCACTCTAGCCAAGTGGGTAAAGTACAATCCTTCCACTGAGACTGGAAATTTTTTTTCTGGGACAGGGCCTTCAGGACAAGGTAGAAGACAGCCTGGAGTACTAGCCAATGCAAGAGTAGATTCTTACTTGGGTAGTGACCAACCTTTGAATAAACACAGCCTCCCAGCCTGCCTTCTTCAGCCTGGGCCCTTGTCTAAGCTGAAAGGAGACCCTGCTAGGTCTCTCAATGCCAGAATGGTTTTCTGGTGAGCAGCAGGATAGCCATATTAGAGGCTGTTTGGGGGCAGGGGAGGTCAGACAGGAACTGTGGTACCTGGGCCAAGATGTGGGTACCAATAGAACATTTCCTTTGGAGGCATCCAACCTGGCCGAAGTCTTTACCAAGGTGGCTCCATAAATAGCATCTGGCAGGCCAAGAGGGAGTGGTGAGGACAGAACTGGAGGGAGTCCCAGGACCCTGGGGTTGTGGGGAGCCTGGGCTTACTGCCCACCCCACCAAACACTGACCAGGTTCATTTGGTACCCATCTGGGGCCAAACTCTGGCTACTTCCCCAGGCCCCAGTGTTTGTACAGAGAGTGTGGTACAGGACAGGGTGGGGTCTCACAGCTACTGTTTACTTGCTAGTGTGACTGTGGCTGAAGGCTAAACTGTTTCTACTTTTCCATCCGCATACTAGAAGCAATAGCTATCTCCAAGTGGGCTTTATGGATTAGGTCATCCAGACTACTTGGTCACTCTGCAACTTCTCAAAGTGCCAGGGCAGGCCTGTGCCTAGCATCCCCCCTGAGGTGTTGGAACAGGATCCTGGGTTAGGGTACTCACTGCTTACCCCTCTGCCCCCCCCCCCAGTTCACAGATGATGCCTTCCTGGGTGTGACATCACTGAAGCATGTCCATCTGGAGAACAACCGCCTGAGTCAGCTGCCCTCCAGCTTCTCCTTTGATAACCTGGAAACCTTCACCTTCATCAACAACCCCTGGAAGTGTACCTGCCAGCTCCATGGCCTTCGGCGGTGAGACCAGCCCCATGCCACGCTCCCCCTAGAGCCCCTCCCCTCCCCAAGACATCCTAGGTACACATCCTAGATTTGTGCTACGTAATGGACCAGGAAGCCCCAGAAGCCTCAGTTTCCTCCTTTGTAAAATGAACATGGAAGCCTCAGACTGTTCTGGAGCCAAGTTTCTCCTAGCCCTATAAGTTCACTCTTCTCTCCCATAAGTACTCTCCTCCATCTCCCCTCCTTGGCAACTCTCTGTCTTTCCAGGTGGCTAGATTCCAAGAATATTCACTCGGATGCCACTTGCGACACACCCATCAAGTTTAAGGGGCAGCACATCCGTCACACGGATGCCTTCCGCAGTTGCAAATCTCCCACCAAGAGGTCCAAGAAAGCTGGCCGCCATTAAACAGGTGAGGGCCGGCCAGACCGGTCACCTTCCCCATCCTCCCCCTTTAGAGATTCTAATAAAATGCTGGTTATCTCCCAAGATAATATCTGTCCTGGGGCATGAACTCGGGGCCTGGCTGCTGTCCCCGGGCTTTTTTTGCTCAAGGCTAGCATTCTACCATTTGAGCCACAACACCACTTCTGGCTTTTTTGGGTAGTTTATTGGAGATAAGAGTCTCATGGACTGTCTTGCCTAGGTTGTCTTCAAACCATGATCCTCAAATCCCAGCCTTCTGAGAAGGATTACAGGCAGGACCTACCGGTGGCCAGAACATCCTCCATTTTTTATAGGAAGAGGTGGGGAGGGCAGCCCCCACCCCCTCCTTCAAGGACTGTATCTAGGACTTCCACTGCTCCCTCCAACATTGTCCTAGTGGTTGGAATCCTGACATCAATTTTTGCCTTCCCACACAGGTCCTGACCCAGCCAGTCCTGGTGACTGGCCTCTGCCTTCTGCTGGAGAGACTACTGACCTTCCCACTGCCGCCTACATGTTCTCCCCACAGCCTCTGCTGTCCACAGAGCTGTCCACAACTAGACACGTCCTGGCAGGGGGCCTCAGACACTCTACTACTAACCCAACTCCAACTAGTGGGGTCTAGGGGCCGACACAGCCCCTCCTCAGCCATCAAGACTGGATCCCATTGTGGCTCCTCTCAGAGAAGCTGTTGCTGATCCCCAACTCTATTAGAACCAGAATGCGGTGATTCTCAGAATTGCCACCTTCCCAGAATCAGCCTTACTTTGCTTCCTTTTCCCCTACCATTAGAAAACAAACATCAAACCCTTCCCACCCCCCCCCTTTTGCTTCCAGAAAGGGCCTCAAGTCCATTTCCCAACTCTGCTGGCCTCCACTTGCCAGGACATGCTAATTGCTAATAGGACACCGGTGCTTTGCTGCACATGCTGCATTTCCGCCCCAGATTTCTACAAATATAAATTTATGTGTGTAGAATATTTGCTCCTCCATCACCTGTCTCCACACCTCTCTAGGTACTGATGAGGCCAGTCTGTCTTGTCCCACCTCTTCCTGGAGGAAAGGGCTGCTCCTTTCTCCTTTGGACCCCTGGTGTGGTTTGTTTGTCCATATTCACTCCCCCCACGTTTCAGTTCTACCCATCACTCACCACCAGCTCCTTCATGTTCATCTTGTTGATGATGGCCCGGATCAACTCAGGGGGTGCAGGTGACCCAGCAATCACACCTGAATCAGAAAGAAAGGCTGCCAGGCACTGATGGCTCATACCTATCATCCTAGCTACTCAGGAGGCTGAGATCGAGGATAGAATTCAAAGCCAGTCAGCCTGAGTGAGATTCTTATCTTCAATTTACCAGCAAAAAGCCAGAAGTGGAGGTGTGGCTAAAGGGGTAGAGTGCCAGCCTTAAGCAAGAGAGCTAAGCAAGAGTGTAAGACCCTGAGTTCCAGTCCTAGTACTATTATGAGGGGGGAAAAAAAGGAAAAGACAGACAGACAAAAAGAACAAAAGAAAGAAAGACACATACACACAAACACACAGCTCTCCATTTCCAGGCCTGTTGGACTCCCTTCCTTCCCTTATTCCTAAGTTTGTTCCCCTACCTTTTAGCTGGCCTTGATCTGGTATCCAGGGACACTGGGGATTTTCTTCCCACCCCCATCTCTACGATGCCCTTCCTGCCCCTACATTAAAAATTGGCTAGGTTAAGCTGTTCCAGTCGGAAGCAGCCTCCTCCCGACACCTGGCTCTACCCCACCTCCACGCATGTTGGAGAAGTCATAACTGGAGAAGTCTGGCTGGTTCAGAATATCCACGAACATTGTAGGGGTGCCATACAGGAAGGAGCCTCTGCATAAAGAACAGTCTGAAAATTAGGCTTGGAAATGGAACAAACTCCCTCTCCGTACCCCTCCCACCCCCCACGCTGACCCTCTAGCAAGGGCCAAGGCCAAAAGCTCAAGGCAGGAAGAGGTCCTCTCTTGGGAATCCCCCACTCTCCCATCTGAGGTTTCCTGGCTGGAGGGCAGAAAAACCTCTTAGAAAGTGATCAGGGCCCAGGAGTGAGGACTAGGAGGGTCTCATCAGCCTATAGATGGCCTGTCCAGCAATGCCCACTTCTCTCTGTGGATGGTCTCCAGCGCCTTCTTGCCATTGAAGCTTGGAGAGGACAGGAAGAGCGTGGCACCATGCAGCACACACATCATTGTGCCCCCCACGGAGCCCAGGCAGTGGTACAAGGGGTTGGGCAGGACAAACCGCAACTCCTCTGTTGTCTAGAGATGGAGACAGAAGGCTCCAGGTCTATCATGGGGTCAATTCCTCCAGCCAGCAGAGGGAGCCCACAAACCATCCCATGGCTGTTCCAACAGCCTGGAAGCCTTTTTGTGTGTGAAGGGAGGATCACAGGCCTTACCTTCAAAGGCAGTCTCAGGCGATGGCCTATGAAGTTGGAGTTGTTCACGATGTTGTAGTGGGAGAGGGTAGCTCCCTTGGGGCTGCCTGTGGTCCCCTGAGAAGACAAGCAGATAACAGCTTGGCCGCCTTCTTCCCGTCTCCTTCCCACCTTTGACTGGCTACTGCCCAGAAGAACATAGGACTAAGAGTTCAGGGCCTAGGATTGTTGCTCCAGATGCATTCATTCTTTGTGTATGTGCAGAAGGTCTACAACGTGATGCATAGTGCCAGATGTTGGGATCCAGAAATTTGGAAGAGGTCTCTGTCTTTATGCCACTTAGGTGTCTTATAAGAACTCTGTTGCCCACTGACTTTAGGGCTTGGGCAAATTCCCTCTCTGGGCCTCTGAATCTCCCTCAGCTAAACAGAGACAGTCTTAGCTAGCTCTGACCCTTTGAGTCCTGGTGAGGTGGGTAAATGTGCATGCTACTGGGAGCAACAGAGCTGGGAAGCGAGTATGTGACAAGGATATCATTTGTGGATTTCCCAAAATGGACAAGAAGGCTGGAAGTCTGTGTCTGGAGAGAGTACCTGCTCTCCTAATTTCCTCTGCCTTCGCCCACCCCTGGGAAAGGGTCGGGGGACACAGTGTCAGGTGAGCTCAGGACCTGGAGACCTCCACCCTACCGAGGTGAACTGGACGTTGATGGGGTCAAAGCAGGACAGGAACTGCTGGGTGTACCGGAGGTGGGCCAGATGCTGCTCTGAGCTACCAGCTGCCATCACATCATCTAGCAATAGGGTCCCCGGCAAAGAGGCGTCCACCAAGATGACTGTGGTCAGATCTGGGAGCCTGGGGGACAGGGAAGGTGGTGACAAGCAGGGATGGAGGAAGGGCCCAGGGTGGCAAAAGCCCTACCCTTGGTGTTAGGGGGTGATGAATGGGCCAGGGATAATACATGGTGTTTCCCAAACCTGGGCAGGATACACCCACCTCTTACTCTTCAAGGCCCCCGGCTGAGCCTTTTCTAGTTCCGGACAGATCTGCTTCAGGATATTGTAGTATTGTTGGGTCTTGAATTCCTTGGGGAACACAAGGGCTTTGCAGCCCACCTGTAGAAGGGAAGCCCCCCAAACTGGTCGTCAACAGGAAGCCCCAGAGAGACACTCTGCAATGTGCCTACTCTTCCTTGAAAACAACTGAAAGCCCCCAGATCGAGGCACCAGCTGGTCCTACTTACCTTCTTGAGGACATACTCCAGTTCCAAGGCCTGGTAGGCGGGGTTCACAGACACCTGGGGGAACAGGCCTCACTAGTGTGTCAGTGTCCTGGGCCTACTCTCCCATTTGTTGCCCTCCCTCCATTCTCAGACGGTCCAAGGTAGCACCCTGCCCTGCCAGGCTTCTTCGTGGGCCTGAGCAGAAAGCATTACTGACTCTGAAGCCAGCCAGGCACTGACTGGTTGGATTATGGGGTTAAGGAGCCCAAAAGGCTCCCTCTGAATGACATTCTCCTGCCCCCTCCACTCACACACATATACCCCCATTGTGCCAGGCAAACTCCTCCTTACCAGGATGATGCCTGCCTGGGCAGTGGCCAGCTGCATTAGAATCCATGCATAGGAGTTGGGTCCCCACATGCCCAGCCGGTCACCCTTACGGAGACCAATGCTCAGGAGACCAGAAGCAGCCTTGTCTACCTGGTGGAAACAAGTGGGGACCAAGGAGTGAGATGGGGGCAAGCAGAAAGGGGCCATGACTCCTACCCCAGGCCTTCAGTCCAGAGAGTCACATCAGACTCGACAGAAGCAAGGGGCCAAGTAGATATCTAGGCCTTGGTGGACCTGCAGTCCAGCTGAGGAGTACACAGTTAAAACAAGTGCCCAGGAACATCTAGGCCACCCCTGCTTCATTCAACCACATCCTCTTCCACTGCCATCCCTTGGTGTCCACAGTCATGTACCCATTCTCTAGCTTCACCCAACCAAGGCAGACTAAGGACTACCAGCTGTCCACTCTGAAGATTCAAGGTCAGGACCCACCTCCTCCTTGAGCTGCGCATAAGTCAGCCTGATGTCTTCATGGACAATGACCAAGGCCTCTCGGTCAGGAAACTTTTGTGCTGTGGCATCCAGACACCCACCCACAGTCCGGTCGATAAGATGGAAGTTGGTTGAGCCCTGAACGTAGCTAAGGCCTCCAACAGGGAGGGGGGTAGTGCGCTCCATCTCGATGGAACTGTGGAAAGAAGGGCCATAGGCTGGACTTATGTCAGGCTGGGCCTCCTTTGCATAGTCAACTTATTACCAGGTTGTCTCCACATCTTCTTCTTCTTCTTTTTTTTTTTTCCTTCAGTTGTGGAGCTTTTTCAGAGGCTGGGTGCTGTCCCTGAGCTCCTTTTGCTCAAGGCTAGCACTCTACCACTTGAGCCACAGTGCCACTTATGGCACTGGAGATAAGAGTCTTACAGACTTTCCTGCCCAAGCTGGTTCTCACCCACAATCCTCAGATCTCAGCTTCCTGAGTAGCTAGAAGTACAGGCATGAGCCACTGGCATCCATCTCCCCATCTTCTTGTAAGCCTAGAACATCACCACTGTCTTATTTCCTAACTTCAAGTCTAACTCTGAGAAAGAAGAATAAGGGCAAAGAGGCCTACCCATTCCTTCCTGGCAAGGAAGAAGTGTTGACGGAAGCCTGGGAGAGTCCACTCACACAGAGACAGAGCTTACAAGACATCATCACAACCACTTACCCATCTGCCTACTGAGGGATGAAGAGGTCATGAGGGTCTCTCCCCGCCCCTTCCCAGCAACTGGTAAAACCTATACTTCCTCCTAGAGCTGAAATCCAAGGCCTTAGAGAATCTGGCTTCTTGGATCCTCAGTAGGCCGACCAGCTTCTGTCCTCTGGGCCTGAACTTCAAAGGCAGAATAGTAAGGAGATTGGGTAGCAGCTTTAGGAGAGGGGGCTAGAAGTGGCTCCTGTTACTTGACAGGCTAGCCATGGTGAAGTATCAGGTGCCAGCAAGACACTGGGTAACTGCAGATGAAGGGAGAACCCCTATGTTCCAAATAGCACTTGGGCTCAGGCTCTTACCCTCAGATGATGTTGCAAAGCAGAGGTAATTGTGATGGAAGAGGGTGGTGGCATTTGGAGGATGTGGCAATCCTGAGCACCACAGAACACTCAGAGAGAAGTCTGGGTAACAGGATGTACCTCACTAGCCATTCCTCAAAAAGATATTCCAGGGGCTGGGAAAGTGGTCCAGTGGTAGAGTGCCTGCCTTGCATGCATGAGGCCCTGGGTTCGATTCCTCAGCACCACAGGCACAGAAAAAGCTGGAAGTGGCGCTGTGGCTCAAGTGGTAGAGTGCTAGCCTTGAGCTGAAGAGCTGAGGGTTCAGGCCCAGGACTGACAAAAAAAAAAAAAAGATATTCCATTCCTTTTTTTAATGTCAGTACTGATGCTTGAACTCAGGGCTTAGGCTCCTTGGCTTTTTCGCTCAAGCCAATGCTCTTCTGGCTTCCTGATGATTAACTAGAGATAAAAATCTCTTAAGCTGAGCGCTGGTGGCTCACACCTGTAATCCTAGCTACTCAGGAAGCTGAGATCTGAGGATCACAG
>NW_012267223.1:17221100-17238957 GCF_000151885.1 Dipodomys ordii
CAGCTACTCAGGAGGCTGCGATCTGAGGATCAAGGTTCAAAGCCAGCCCGGGCAGCAAAGTCTGTGAGAATCTTATCTACAATTAACGACCAGAAAACCAGAAGTGGTGCTGTGGCTCAAGTGGTAGAGTTCTCACCTTGAGCTGAAGAGCTGAAGGACAGTGCCTAGGCCCAGAGTCAGAAAATAAATAAATAACAAATAAATGACAGAGTAGGACATCAGTGGCTCACTCTTATAATCCTAGCTACTGGGCTCATGACTATAATCCTAGCTACTCAGGAGGTTGAGAGCTAAGGATCATGGGTCAAAGCCATCCCAGAAAAGTCCATGAGACTCTTATCTCTAACCACCAAAAAAGCCAGAAGTGGAACTGTGGTTCAAGTGGTAGAGTACTGGCGCAGGGGCACACACATACACGCACGCTCACGCACACACACGCACGCGCGCGCGCGCACACACACACACACACACACACACACATACAATGGACATAATTCACACATAGGCAAGGAGACCGGAGGTGTGGCTTGGTGGTAGAGTGCTAGCCTAGCATGTATGAGGCTCTATTCCCAGCACCACAATGTGAGAAAAAAAAAAAAGTAAAGGAATTTGAATAAACATCTCTGCAAAGAAGATATATGAATGTCAAATAAAGCATATGAAATGCAAATTAAAACCACTATGAAAGCTGGGTGCTGGTGGCTCATGCTTGTAATCCTAGCTACTCAGGAGGCTGAGATCTGAGGATCATGGTTCAAAGCCAGCCTGGGCAGGAAAGTCCATGAGACTCTTCAATAAACCACTAGAAAACTGGAAGTGGTGCTGTGGTTCAAGCGGTAAAGCACTCGCCTTGAGCTGAAGAGCTGAGGGACAACATCCAGGCCCAGAGTTCAAGCCCCATGACCGGCAAAAAAAAAAAAAAAAAGCACTCCGAAGCACCATTTTACATCCACTAAGAAGGCAAAAACAAACAAATGAAAAACCAAAAACACAGTAAAAATTAAGCTCTTTCAAGAAGCCAGGGAATGGGGCTGGGAAGGTGGCTCAATGGTAGAGTGCCCTGGGCTCGATTCCTCAGCACCACATAAACAAATAAGGCCAGAAGTGGTGCTGTGGCTCAAGTGGTAGAGTGCCAGCCTTCAAATGAAGAGCTAAGGGACAGCACCCAGGCTGAGTTCAAGCCCCACGACACCCAAGAAAAAAAAAAAGAAGCAGCCAGGAAAAATAATAGCCAAATTTCCAAATCAGGATACTATTAATCTGCTTTGCTTTAATCTTTGCATGTGTGTGCATGTGCACACGCACACACAGAACCTAAAATAACCTGATTGTAACTAAAAGTATTTTTCTACAGTTTTCTGTGTCTAGACCATATAAGGAAAGTAACTTGGAAAAGACTTATTCACTATTGATTTTGCTTTTGTGTTTCTTCCCTTCTCTATCTTTGCGACCAAACTCTTCTGTATCACTTTTGTTGTTGTTGTTGATTGTGGGGCCTGAACTTTGGGCTAGGGTGCTGTCCCTCAGTTCTTCAGCTCAAGGCTAGTGCTCTACCACTTGAGCCATGGCATCACTTCCAGATTTTTCTGCTCATGTGGTGCTGACAAATCCAACCCAGGGCCTCAGGCATGCAAGGCAAGCACTCTACCACTGGGCCACCTTCCCAGCCCTATATTTATTTGATGTTATGGAATGTAGTGCTGCTTGACTCTAGAACCAAAAATAAAGTTAATATAGATATTTAAACAAGCCTGCTATAATTCTGTCCTTTGACAAACACTGCATTCAAATGAACAGAGCAACCACTTCCAATTGTGATCAAAGTACTTCCTCTACTGAATGGATTTCCTTATTTCCCATCAGTTTGTTCTCATTCTCTTTCCTTCCTTTCTTCCCTCCCCCCTTCTATTTTTTTTGGGGGGGCAGTATTAAAATTTGAATTCAGAGCTTCATGCTTGCTATGCAGGTGTTTTAATACTTGAGCCACATTCCTATCACTTCTTTTTTTTCCCCTTGGTAATGATCGTTGTTTTGTTATTGATCGAATCTTGTTTTTACCCAGGGCTGGCCTCAAATCACAATCCTTCTACCTTGGCCTCCTGAGTAGCTAGGATTCATAGGTATGTACCACCATTCCTGGCTTCTTCTTTCCCCTCTTTAAGTATTGTGAATGAATACGCAAGAAGTCTTTGTATAATCCCCAGCTCTTCTTCAAAACATTTTTTTTTTCATTGTTGCTAGTCCTGGTTTTAAACTCAAGGCTGTCCTTGCTCTTCTTTTTCTCAAGGCTAGTGCTCTACCACTTGAGCTACAACTCCACTTTTGGCTTTTCTGGTAGTTTTTTTTTTTTTTTTTTGTCCGGTCGTGGGGCCTGAACTCTGGAACTGGACGCTGTCCCTCAGCTCTTCAGCTCAAGGCTAGCACTCTACCACTTGAGCCACAGCGTCACTTCCGGCTTTTTTTCTTTTTGCTTATGTGGTGCTGAGGAATCGAACCCAGGGCCTCATGCATGCAAGGCAAGCACTTTACCACTGAGCCACATTCCCTACCCTTTTCTGGTAGTTTACTGGAGACAAGAGGCTTATAAATGTTCCTGCCCATTCTCAAGCTGGCTTTGAACCACAATCTTTAGATCTCAGCCTCCTGAGTAGCTAGGATTACAGTTGTGAGCCAGCAGTACCCAGCAACAAAATTTTGAGACAGGTTCTCCCTAAGTTGCCCAGACTGCCCTTGAACTTGATCCTCCTGCCTCAGCCTCCAGTAACTTCTAGGACACTATACCAGACTTTATACTACTTTTTCAGAATGCAAAAGCAAGAGGTTTGTTCCGATACTGATGGATGGCAAACCTGTATCCCTCTCTGAATATGTTGCTCTTTCTACCACAGCCTATTCACAGACTTCCCTGGGGATGGGACCTGCAGAAGGCCACAAGCCTCTGAAAATCCTTTCAGCAACAGCCTCCAACCAAGGTCCTCCTCAAATATACAGACTCATCCCATAATTTACTTGTCACTTTTGTTTGGCTTTGTGTCAGTATTGGGCTTTAAACTCAGGGCCTGGGTGCTGCCCTTTTTTGCCCAAGGCTGGTGGCTCTACCACTTGAGCCAAGGTTCCACTTCTGGCTTTCTAGTGGTTAACTGGGGATAAAGATTGTCCTGTACTTTCCTGCCCAGGCTGGCTTCAAACGTTGACTCTCAGATTTTAGTCTCCTGAGTAGCTAGGACTGAACCACTGGAGCCTGGCATTTGTGGCTTTGATTCATCCTCACACTTCCCTTCTTCTGCTCTCATAGTCCTAGCTCACCTCTGCTGGCATAAACATGTCAAACCGTCAATGCCTGCCTGTACAGACCTAGTGAGAGCAATGTAAAGCCTTGAGGAACCTGAACAACAACAACAAAAGTGATCTGGCTGGGCTGGTTTAGGGAATCTAGATGGGCAGTTGTGACATCTTAGGGCTGGCCTAAAATAGAAGGACTAAACCATTCTGATAGTGTCTGATCCAGAACACACACAGCAGAGCTGTGCCCTGAAGGAGCCACTTGGAATAAGGGCAATTGCTAACACCTAAGCAAACAGGTCTAAGGGGAGAAACTGTTTGTTTTTCCTCCTGCACATATTACCTGCTGGGAACTTGGATCAGAGGTTGGCAGGTAGATCCTGCTCCTACTGGAGGCCTCACTGCTTCGGGCCATGGACAAGGCCTCTTAATGCCCAGAAACCAGTGCCTGCAGTACCTATAGCCCCACAGCGGCAGTTCTCCAGCCAAGGCCATTACTCCCTTGGGAAAGTGTCAGGCCAGTCATCAGCAGAGCCTTTGAAGTTAAAAGTGAAATCACTATCCTGTTTGGTTTCAAGGCCTGATCTAATAATGACCTCTGTTCCTTTCCCCTACTGGTCTCCAGGTGCCAAGAACACACATTACTCAAAATACAAGCAACTGCCTAGGTTTATAAATTGCATTTCATATGGAAGTAGAGATACATGATTCAAGTGGTAGCGTGAGGCCCAAAGTTCAACCTCCAGTACTAGCACAAAAAGAATTGTTTGTTTTTTTGTTTTTTTGGGTCCAGTCATGGGGCCTGAACTCTGGGCCTGGGTGCTGTCCCTCAGCTCTTCAGCTCAAGGCTAGCGCTCTACCACTTGAGCCACAGCGCCACTTCCGGCTTTTTTCTTTTTGCTTATGTGGTGCTGAGGAATCAAACCCAGGGCCTCTGGCATGCAAGGCATGCACTCTACCACTGAGCCACCTTCCCAGCCCCAAAAGAAAGAAAATGTATACATAAGAGAGAAAAGATTGATATTTAGCTGCCTTTAAAAAACAAAACAGCCAGGGACAGGGAAGGTGGCTCAGTGGTAGAGGGCTTGCCTTGCATGCATGAGGCCCTGGGTTCAATTCTAGAGTAGAATATGCAAGGCCTTGAGGTTAATCCTCAGCATTCAAAAAACACAAATTAGTAAGGACAAATAATGCAACACAACTAAATGAGTAAAGAATAAGAACAGAAGCACAGAAAATATAAGCAATAAGCACTGCAAAATATACTCAATCTCATTGGTAATCATAGAATGTAAATTAAAATCACAATGAGCTGCCCTTTGACCTCCAGAGTGGCACAGTACAACATGTGCTCCTAATACTAAGAATTGCAATGAACTGGGACAATGGCAACCATTAGCTGCTGCTGTAGTCACAGTAGTCCGGGATTTCCAGGACAATATCCAAGAGAGCTGAAAAAAATCCTCTGTTCAACACAGCAACTCCACTGTTACAGATTCGGTCCTGCAGCTGGATGCTAGTGCCTCTTGCCTATAATCCTAGCTACTCAGGAGGCTGAGATCTGAGGATCCACAATCAAAGCAAGGGGCTGAGAAGGTGGCTCAGTGGTAGAGTGCTTGCCTTGCATGCATGAGGCCCTGGGTTCGATTTCTCGGCACCACATAAGCAAAAAGAAAAAAGCCGGAAGTGGCACTGTGACTCAAGTGGTAGAGTGCTAGCCTTGAGCTGAAGAGCTGAGGGACAGCGCCCAGGCCCAGAGGTCAGGCCCCACGACTGGACCCAAAAAACACAATCAAAGCAAGCTTAGGCAGGAAAGTCTAGAGACTCATATTGCCAATTAATCACCAAAAAGCTGGAAGTGGAGCTGTGACTCAAGTGGTAGAGTACCAGCCTTGAGCAAAAAAACTAAGGGACAGAGCACTCAGCCCCTGGGTTCAAGCTCCAGTACTGGCAGAGAAAAAAAAAAAGTACAAATGTATGAATAAAAAAATTTAGGTGAATCGCCAGGCGCTGGTGGCTCATGCCTGTAATCCTAGCTACTCAGGAGGCTGAGATCTGAGGATCACAGTTCAAAGCCAACCCCATTCAGGAAAGACCGTGAGACTCCTATCTCTAATAAACTACCAGAAAACTGGAAATGGCGCTGTAGCTCAAGTGGTAGAGCGCTCGCCTTGAGTTGAAGAGCTGAGGGACAGCACCCAGGCCCAGAGTTCAAGCCCTACGACAGACAAAAAAAAAAAAAAAGGTAGGCGAAGAGCACGTATTACTCATGTAGCATGAACACAAGTACTGACAGGTATAACAAATGTAAACTTCATAAACCAAATGATATGCCAAGTGCCAGTGGCTCACACCTGTAATTCCAGCTACTCAGGAGGCTAAGATCTGAAGATCATGGACTGGTGAGGCAGACAAATCCAAGAAACTCTAATCTCCAATTAACCAACAAAAATCCAGAAATGGAGGTGTGGTTCAAGAGGTAGTACACAAGCCTTGAGTGGAAAAACCAAGCAAGACGCTCTGAGTTCAAGTTCTAGTACACACACACACACACAAACATTGCTTATGGAATCAGGGACATATTAAAAATATAAAACAGCTGGGTACCGGTGGCTCACACCTGTAATCCTAGCTACTCAAGAGACTGAGATCTGAGGATCACCATTCAAAGCCAGACTTGCCAGGAAAGGCTGTGAAACTCTTATCTCCAATTAACCAACAGAAAACCAGAAGTGGTGCTATGGCTCAAGTGGTAGAGTGCTCACCTTGAGCCGAAGAGCTAAGGGATAGCATGTAGGCCCAGAGACCAAGCCCCACAACCGACCAAAAAAAAACAAAAACAAAAACAAATAAATAAAACTCAGGGACAGCACTCAGGCTCCGAGTTCAAGCCCCTGGACTAGTACAAATATATGTGTATATGTGTGAGTGTGTGTGTAAAAACATCAGGCTAGATGTATACAGCTCAGGGATAGAGCTTTCTTAACATGCAGAAAAACTGTGCTTAATCTCCAATACCAGAAATATATTTATATATGCTTCTCTGATACAATATACATTAAACTTATGACAGGAAGGATATAAAAAAGACTTTAGTGTTCTAGATAAATGATCCAATGCCTCTCTAAGCTCATGGCAGTGGTAAGCTCTTCTTTCCCATGTCCTTTGCTCTTGCCTTCCCAGCACACCACCCACCCCATCTGCCTTGCATCAAGCCACATGCTATAGCGCTGCACGGGGGAGGGGGAGAGCTTGTTTTCCTAATCTGCTTAGACACTATGCTAGTGGTTGGCCTGCTAGTGGGTCTGGACATAAGTATAGATTGGCTGATGGATGCTTGGCCAGGAGGACAAACTGAACTGCTGAGTCTGAACCTATAATAGCTGTTTTAGCAAAAAATAAAGTTAACTTTGTATGTATGTGTTTACTGGTATTTAGGGCTTGAACTCAGGACCTGGACACTGTCTCTGAGCTTTTTGGTTCAAGGCTGCACTCTACCACTTGAGTCACAGCACCAATTCTAGCTTATTGGCGATTAATTGAAGATGAGTCCCATAGACTTTGCTGCCCAGGCTGGCTTTGAACCACAATCCTCAGATCTCAGCTTCCTAAGTAGCTAGGTTTACAAATGTGAGCACCCAACCTTAAAGTTGCTATTTTTATCTCCCTACATACATAGTGATATATTTATTTATTTTTTTGGGGGGGTCCAGTCGTGGGGCCTGAACTCTGGGCCTGGGCACTGTCCCTCAGCTCTTCAGCTCAAGGTTAGCGCTCTACCACTTGAGCCACAGCGCCACTTCCGGCTTTTTTCTTTTTGCTTATGTGGTGCTGAGGAATCGAACCCAGGGCCTCATGCATGCAAGGCAAGCACTCTACCACTGAGCCACCTTCTCAGCCCCATAGTGATATATTTATACCAGCTACAATGTTCAGCTATTATTGTAGAAAATGAGGGTACTATTCTGACAAATACAATAAAAAATAGTAATAAAATAAAAACTAAAAAAAGAGCAGTAAGTCGTCATTTTCTTCATTCACGGACATTTTAGCAGTGGTCAGTAAAAGTACAAAAATAAAGTCAGGTACCAGTGGCTCACGCCTTTAATACTAGCTATTCAGAAGGCTCTATTCAGGAGGCTGAGATCTGAGGGTCGAAGTTCAAAGCCAGCCAGGGCAGAAAAATCCAGAGACTTATCTCCAATTAACCACCAGAAAACTGCAAGTGGAACTGTGGCTCAAAGTAGTAGAACATTCACCTTGAGCTGAAGAGCTCAGGGACAGCGCTCAGGCCCAGAGCTCAAGCTCAAAGACCAAAACAAAACAAAAAAAACCTATGATGTTTAAAAAGAAAAGTGGGAAAAATTGGACTTAGAATAAATCTTACATCTCATGTAAACAAACAAACATTAGGTTAGGAATATAGCTCTCAGTGGTAGAGCTGTTGCTTAGTATGCAAGCCTTTAGGCTCAAACTTCAGCCTACATGTGCACACATATTCTCTCTCTCTCTCTCAAAGCTGGGAGAGGAGGTTCACACATGTAATTCTATGTACTTGGAAGTCTGAGATTGGGAGAATTGAGGTTCCAGGCTAGCCCAGGCCAATAAAAAAAAATCATAAGAACCTATCTCAACCTATAAAAAGCTGGTGGAGGGGCTGGGAAGGTGGCTCAGTGGTAGAGCGCTTGCCTCGCATGCATGAGGCCCTGGGTTTGATTCCTCAGCACCACATAAGCAGAAAAAAGCCAGAAGTGGCGCTGTGGCTCAAGTGATAGGGTGCTAGCCTTGAGCTGAAGAGCTGAGGGACAGCGCCCAGGCCCAGAGTTCAAGCCCCACGACTGACAAAAGCTGGTGGAGCCAGGTGCTGGTGGCTCACGCCTGTAATCCTGGCTACTCAGGAAGCTGAGATCTGAGGATCACAGTTCAAAGCCAGCCCAGGCAGGAAAGTCCATGAGACTCTTATCTCCAATTAACCACCAGAAAACTGGGAAGTGGCATTGTGGCTCAAGTGGTAGAGTGCTAGCTTTGAGCTGAAGAGCTAAGGGATAGCTAAGGCCCAGAGTTCAAGCCCCATGCCTGACCCCCCCCAAAAAAAAATCTCACAGATTTCCCTGCTCAGGCAGGCCTTGAACTAATCTTCACATCTCAGCCTCCTGAGTAGCTAGGATTACAAGCATGAGCCACCAGCACTAGGCCAGAAACTCTGTTCTTTATGTCACCATCACTCTCAACCAGGGATTCCTTTGATACTCATGAATCTAATATTAAAAAACAAAACAGGTACCAGTGGCTCATGTCTGTAATCTTAGCTACTCAGGAAGCTGAGATCTGAGGATCGAAGTTCAAAGCCATCCCAGGCAGAAAAGTCCCCTCGAGACTCTTATCTCCAGTTAACCACTCAAAAACCAGAAGTGGTGCTATGGCTCAAGTGGTAGAGAGCTGGCAGGCCCTGAGTTCAAGCCCCACAACTAACAAAAATAAAATAATTAAACATAGGGCTGGGAAGGTGGCTCAGTGGTAGAGCGCTTGCCTTGCATGCCAGAGGCCCTGGGTTCGATTCCTCAGCACCATATAGGCAAAAAGAAAAAAGCCGGAAGTGACGCTGTGGCTCAAGTGGTAGAGCGCTAGCCTTGAGCTGAAGAGCTGAGGGACAGCGCCCAGGCCCAGAGTTCAGGCCCCACAACCGGACCCAAAATAATAATAATAATAATTAAACATAAAAAATACCGGTGAGACTTATAAGGACCCATTCTTTTTTTTTTCTTTTTTCGTTCTTCCTTCCTTCCTTCCTTCCTTGCTTGCTTGCTTGCTTGCTTTTTTTTTTTTGCCAGTCCTGGGGCTTGAACTCAGAGCCTGGGCACTGTCCCTGAGCTTCTTTTGCTTAAGGCTAGCACTCTACTACCTGAGCCACAGTGTTACTTCCTGCATTTTCTGCTTATGTGATACTACAGAATCAAATCCAGGGCTTTATGTATGTTAGGCAAGCATTCTACCACTAAGGCACATTCCCAGCCCTAATAACCCATTCTTAAGAAAGCTGAAGGGCAGAGAGGCCACGGATCTGCAGGGATGGAAACTTGCTGAACCGGAAGCTGGGAATCCAGTAAGGACAGCCTCAACTGTCACAGCCAGCCCGCCCTGCCCATCCCACCCAGGACAGGAGTACTTAAGAGACAGTTTCTATTCCTGCCACTTTGGCTGATTACCAGAGAATATCTTCAACTTTACCTCTTCCACACTTTCTATAACTGATCCTAAAAAAATAAAAATCAATGAGGGTAGGGTAGCATTGAGGGGGAACCAGGTAACTGTTCCACGCAATTAAACAAGTTATAGAAACGTTTATCAATACAATTTGCTCATAAACACTAAAACCACCCGTGCCATTTAATCACTTCAGAAGCACAAGCAGAAACACACAGATTCTTCTTCCCTGCCAACACCCCATATCCCACATATGTTCAAGAAGGGCAACTGTTTCCTTTTTTTATGTTCCTACAGAGATGTGGAGAGATTTTAGGAAAAGTAGGTATGTGTGTATGTGTGTGTGTGTGTGTGTGCTTGTGTGTGAGAGAGAGAAGGGGGTGAGGGACAGAGAGGGAGAGAATGTGGAAAGAGGGAGCTTAGGGAGTTGGAGAAGAGCCAGTTGGTCCCCAGGAATTTGAAGAAAATGTGTGTTGGAGCTATCAGCTACTTAGGTTGGGGACTGCAGAATTCAAAGCCCTTGGTGGCCAAGTGGACTAAAGCCAGGGGGAGCTACAGGGGGACAAGAGACAAAGCATAATCCTACCTAAAGATGCTCTTAGAGAGCTGCCCCATAGATATTCAAACTTCATAAGAGAAATTCCACTTCATAAGAGAAATCAGGAACAAGGAAGTTTTAAAGAAAATATTCTCCTGACTCTAGTTAGCAACAAATGTATTCACTGCTTTATTCCCAGTGCCTGAAACAAAAGAGGTACTCAGAAGAATGACTAATTGAATGAGTTAAAAGTAATGAACAAGGGGCTGGGAAGGTGGCTCAGTGGTAGAGCGCTTGCCTTGCATGCGTGAGGCCCTGGGTTCGATTCCTCAGCACCACATAAGCAAAAGGAAAAAAGCTGGAAGTGGCGCTGTGGCTCAAGTGGTAGAGCACTAGCCTTGAGCTGAAGAGCTGAGGGACAGTGCCCAGGCCCAGAGTTCAGGCCCCACTACCGACAAAAAAAAAAAGAAGATCACAGTCCAAGCCAAACCAGGTAAAAATTCAAGACCTTATTCAAAAAGTTACTAAAGCATGGGCTGGGAAGGTGGCTCAGTGGTAGAGTGCTTACCTTGCATGCATGAGGCCCTGGGTTTGATTCCTCAGCACTACATAAGCAAAAAAAAGAAAAAATCAGGAAGTGGCACTGTGGCTCAAGTGGTAGAGTGCTAGCCTTGAGTTGAAGAGCACAGGGACAGCACCCAGGCCCAGAGTTCAGGTCCCATGACCAGACCAAAAAAAAAAAAAAGTTACTAAAGCAAAAAGGGCTGGTATTGTGGCTCAAATAGAAGAGCATTTGTCTAGCAAGTGCAAAGTCCTGAGTTTAACCACAGGACTGCAAAGTAAAGAAAGAAAGGGAAAAAAAGAGAGAGAAAGAAAAAAAGGGGAGAGGAAGGGAGGGAAAGAATAAAAGATTGTCCTGTATCTTGAGGTGTTAAACAATAATATAGGTATCCCCAAATTTCTCATATTGGATACTTACTCTCCAAAGTCATATTACATATATACATATATATGTAGATATGTGTGTATATACATATATGGATGTATATATATAAGTGGTACTTGTAAGTGGGACCCTGGAAACATGATTGAATGGTGAAAGCACCACCCTTATAAATGGAGTGATCCATTCCTGGATACATAGGTTATGGAGGGAGTTGCCTTGTCTTGTTTGTTTTGCCAGTCCTGGGACTTGAACTCAGGGCTTGGGCACTGTCCCTAAGATTTTTTTTTTTTTTTTGCACATGGCTAGCCACAGTGCCACTTCCGACTTTTTCTGTTTATATATGGTACTGAGGAATAGAACCTAGGGCTTCATGCATGCTAGGCAAGCACTCTACCACTAAGCCACCTTCCCAGCCCCAAGTTGCCTTGTTTTTAAGTGCTCTCCTGGGCATATCTGATCTGTTTCACCATGTGATCTCCTTTACAAGTCATGACCCAGAGGGAAGGCTCTTGCCTGTGCTCAGCAGAGGCCAGTGTGATGCTCTTGCATTCCTAGCCTCTAGGGCGAGGAGCTAAGTGAGCCTCTATCTCTTATAAATTGTTCAGTTCTGTGGTATTCCCTTAGATCAAGAAGAACATCAATAACGAAAGAGTAAGGCCATTAAAACTCACTGAACAATATACTTAAGATCTGTGAAATTTAACTACATGTAATTATACCATAAAACCTCATGATCACCACCCAATATAACCTCTCTGAGGGAATCTACAGCCTAGGAAAGACAAAGACTACAAAGGAGTAAGAGCTACAATAAAGATACTGCACAAGATACTCTACTGGTGGAGGCTTTACTTTGAGTAGCTCCAATGGAAATACCTATGTATGTATATTTATGGATGTGTAGAAAAAGCACACCAAAAGTTGTGATTTGGGTTCAGCAAACCCTTCCAAGAAGACAGGAGGCTGGGAAGTGGGGAGGGGAGAGGAGGGGCTGGAAGTGTAACTCAGGGGTAGAGGATTTCTCTAGTATGTACAAGGCCCTGGGTTAGATTCCCCAGCACTGGAAAAAAAGATAGGAGAAATTTATGAAAGCCTGAAATACTTTTATCTAGGAGATGTCATTATTCCAAATTTCCCCTTGAGATGTTTCAGGAGTCTCTAGGGATCAGGTGTGGGGCTGACTTAAGATACTTTTCCCTTGATAAGAATCAAAGGTACAGGGGCTGGGAAGGTGGCTCAGTGGTAGAGCGCTTGCCTTGCATGCATGAGGCCCTGGGTTCAATTCCTCAGCACCACATAAGCAAAAAGAAAAAAAGCCAGAAGTGGCGCTGTGGCTCAAGTGGTAGAGCACTAGCCTTGAGCTGAAGAGCTGAGGGATAGCGCCCAGGCCCAGAGTTCAAGCCCTACGACTGGACCAGAAAAAAAAAAAAGATGAATACTAGATCAAGTATTAGGCCAGGTACCAGTGACTCATACATGTAGGAGTCTGAGATCTGAAGATCATGGTTCCAAGCCAGCTAGGGGAAGAAAAATCCAGGACTCTTATCTCTAATAACCAGGGGGGAAAAAGCCAGAAGTAGAGGTGTGGCTCAAGTGGTAGAGGGCCAACCAGCCTTGAACAACAACAACAAAAAAGCTAAGGGCATAAAGCTCTGAGTTCAAGCTCTAGTACTGGCACAATTTTAAAAAAAAGAAAAAAAAAAAGGTTGGGAAGCAGGCTTTAAGTTCATCTACTAGCCAATCTAGCAAGCAGATATTTTTTAGCAACAAACTAACCAAGTTCAAAGTAACTTGTCCAAGGCCACTCAAGAGTAGTTAGAGTAGCCAGGGCTGTCATCCAAGATAACCTGCCTTAAACTGGCGCCAGTGGCTCACAGTTGTAATCCTAGCTACTCAAAGCCAGTCCCAGCAGGAAAGTCGTTGAGACTCTAGTCTCCAATAAACTACTCAGAAAAAGCCGGAAGTGGCACTGTGGCTCAAGTGTCAGTACGATAGCTTTGAGCACAAAGAGGCTCAGGCACAGTGCCCAGGCCCTAAGTTCAAGCCCCAGGACCAGGGAGGCAGGATGGGGTGGTAGTGGTGGTAATAATCTACCTTCAAATTCTTGCTCTTGTCAGGCAAAACCAGGAACTTGAAGTGACATGCCTGGAGTTGTTGGCTAGCAGAAAAGCAGCTGCTTTTTGAGCATGACCTTTCTGAGTAGGTCATGCTCTGAAAGCATAGAAAACAGAAGTCCAGGAGCTTCCTTTCCCACAAGGCCCGTAACACTCTACAGTGATCATTTTGATTTAGTTCTTCCTGTCACCAGACTGCCAAGTTCCTTGGTTTTATTCTCACAATGCCCACTAGAGGCTCCACAGCAAATGTTCTCAAGAATATGTACTGAGAAAAGGAATTGCACTCATTACCTGATTTATGTAACTGTAACCCCTCTGTATATCACCTTTACAATAACAATTTTAAAAAAAACAATGTGTACTGAACGTCTAAGTTGTCTGAAGCTTCAAGGGCCTACAAGGACGATATGGGGTCAGGGGGATGGGAAGAAATTAGGCCAGACTCTCAGGAACTCTCTTATGAGACCAAAGGCTCTTCTTAAAAGGCGATTTCCCTGAGGCCTGGCTCCCAGACCTTTTGAGATCACAGGTGTGGAAGAGGTAAGTAACCTACTTTGTTTACACACAAAAATGTCAAAGGTCAAAACGTTGTTAAGTAGCTCTAGCTGCCTGATTTAATGCAGCACCTATATATACTTTTGGAATTAATTTTATTTATTTAGAGGTCTCAAGTCCTGAGGGTTGGAGGTGAGGGTAGGGGTGTGTGCAGGAAGTATAAGTAGGCATTGTAGGGAGGAGAAACACAGAGGGGCAGGCTAGAAGGGTACTCAGCTCCCTTCATTCAGATTCCATTCACTCCCCAGCCAGGATACCCTGAGTTTCCACAAAATATACGGTAAAGCCCTGTTAAAGTACTGTATGCAGCCAGGCACTTGTGGCATACACCTGTACTCAGGAGAGTGAGGCCTGGAGGATCAGTTTTAGGCAGGTCTTGGCAGACGAGTTCGAAGGACTCCATCTCCAAAATAACTAGCAAAAAGCCGGGGTAGCCAGGTGCTAGTGACTCATGCTGAGGAGGCTACGATCTGAGAATATCAATTCAAAGCTAGCCAGGACAGGAAAAGTCTGTGAGAGTCTTACCTCGCTAGCCATCAGAAGTGGAGCTCACTAGCTCAAAATCTAAGAGACAGAGCCCAACCTCTGAGTTCAAGCCCTTGTACCACCATACACACACACACACACACACACACACACACACACACACACACACAGAGTGAGGGAAGCTGGGTACTAGTGGTTCACTCCTGTAATCCTAACTACTCAGGAAGCTGAGATCTGAGGATCATAGTTCAAAGCCAGCCAGGGCAGAAAAGTCCCCGTGAGACTCATCTCCAATTAACCACTAAAAAAACAGAAGTGGTGCTGTGGCTCAAAGTGGTAGAGTGCTAGCCTTGTGCAGAAGAGCTCAGGGACAGCTCCCAGACCCTGATTTCAAGCCCCATGAACAACCAAATAAAAGCCACTGTGGAGATGTGGCTAAAGTGGTACAGCACCAGCCTAGGAAGTTTGAAACCCTAAATTCAAACCCTGGTATCATTAATAATAATAATGAGAATAATAATGTTAACAAATAGTAAATGAAGTATTGCATGTAGTGTGGGAGTGTAGCTGAGTGGTATTGATCTGGCACAAGGGAGGCTCTGAGTTAAATCTACAATACAGAAAAATAAATAATAATATTGCACACTTCTAGTTTCTGAGAGTTTCCAGGAACCAAAAAAAAAAAAGTTCAAGAATGAGCTTGATTTCTGGCAATAAATAAATAAATTTTTAAGATACAAAAAAAAATCTGTCTCTCAAACTTCTCTTTTCAATACTCCAACATTTAATGTTCTGTTTTCAAATATCAGCTCTAGTCCCCAAAAACACCACTCTGTGTAGACTGCTGCTCCTCTGTCCACAGCCAGGCCCATGTGCTGTGGACAATGGAGCCTGGGGCTGGGTGGCAGGGAAGGCTGGGCTGTGCAGGCACCCCCCTGCTAGCTGGTGAAGATACATCACACTGACCCTGTCCCACAGCATAACCTGGGATTTTCCCATTACAATCTCCTGAGACACCAGCTTCTACTTACATCCTGACATGCCAGCCCCCTTCCCAGCTTTGCATTGAAGACAAGAAAGTAGGCCCAGGAGCAGATACTCCTACTTGAATATTGGAAAGAAATAGGAGAGACTGCCATCTTTAGAGGACTGAGTAGGAGACACTTTGGACTGATCCCCAAATTGATCTTTGAAAGGGACCCAACTCAGAGGCGGTGTCCTGAGGGCTAGGCCCAAGTCTTGGCCCTTGCCCCTGCCCCTCAGGATAGACAGCCAAAGTTGGTCTACAATGCCTGGCCCAGTATGCCAGGAAAACAACTATCTAGACTCTGATCTAGAACTCAGAGTCCGAGCAGGACCACAGCAGCTCCCTCCCCACCCCCCATCTCCAGTTTTTTAGTTACCTAAGTGCTAGGGGAGGGGGGAAGGGGGCAGGAGGGGGGGTACCTCCTCCTCAGTGTGCGGCCTCCAAAACTGGACAGCCTGGGGTTGCTAGCTGGAGTGAAGCCAATCCCCAGTGAAGGCTTTACCAGCGGGACCCCCGAGTTTTTTCCTGCAGGGTGGGGGAGGGGGGCAGGCAGGGGAGGGGAGAAACTGCCCAGCCCCCTCTCTTCCCGGGCCCGGTACCTGAGAGCGCGCACATATGGCCACTTCGCTTCCGGCCAACCCCGAGAAAGGGTGGCGCGGGTCCCCTGCACCCCCAGACTGCGGGCGCACAGTCTCCCCAGACGCAGCATCCCGAGACACACAGCCATGGCTCGCTTGGGCCGCGCGTCCCCGCCCGAGCAGAGCAAACTTTTAAAGCGAATTGAGGCGGGGCGATCGCGGAGCGGGCGAGGAGGCGGGGAGGGTCGCCTCTGCCTATGGGGTGCGGAGGACTGGGACCCTGCGGGGCGGGGCCAGGAGAGGCCAGGAGAGGCCAAGAGGTGGCGAATCTGCGCCCGGGGCCACCCTCGCGGTGGGGTCCCCCCACAGCCCTCCCGGCCCACTCTCCAGGAATTGCCCGGCTCTTTCCTCTGGATCCGAAAGCCAGGGCTGCAGCCCCAGACAGGGCCTCTTCCTTCCCAGCCATCGGGAGGCCTGAATTTGGGGGTGGAGGTGGGGGGCGGGCAGGGAGGAGAGCAACAAATTTGTTAACTTCATAAAAGTCATCCGTGCGTTAATTCAGATGCCAAGGCCAAGGCTGGTGCGTCCCCTGCTCCCCATTTAGCGCGTGGGTCACGTGGTATCCCCCCCTCCATATACACACCCCAGGTTGTGAGCCAGAGGCCAAAGGAGAAGCACCCCCAAAGCCTGCCAGATAGAAGGGAGACCCCGCGGGGCGGGGGGGGGAGCAGAGAGACAGCTGAAACAAAGAGTATCATATCTCGGGGCGCCAAGGTCCGGCTAAGTAAACTTTAGTTGGTCACTCCAAACACACTGGCTTCCTCCCATCCCTCCCCAGTGTCTCTGCCTGGATCCTCCAGTGTGGTTTCCAGGGTCAAGTAGTGTGGGAGATTGGGATCTGTGTCCATAATCGTTCCTCTGCTGGCCCTAAACTTGGGCCTCACGTGCAATTTCCTGAGAGGACCGAGGCAGGAAGGAAACACACCTGAACAGCTCAGGTCTCTCTCCCTCCCTCCCTTCCTTCCTCCTTCCCCCCCCCCCCCCCCCCATTCTCTCTTCTCCCGGACACTTTCTCCTGCCCCACCCTTTTCTTGTCCCCTAAGGCCTGAGTGTGTGGAGGACTGAGTGTGCAGAGCTGCAGAATCCCTCTACAGCCCTGGCTAGGAAAGATGGCACTGGATTGCAAAGATTGTGGCACAGAGTCCACACATGCCTAGTCCCACACTGCCTAGGACTAGGGTTGACTCTTCCTCCAGACACTGAGAGGAGGAGGAAAGGTCCTGGCTTGGAGGAGCTGGGCCAGTTGGAAGGGATGGCTGAGGGTGGAGTCTGGCCCGAGGGGACTTTTGCCCTACTCTGGGAACCTTGGCTCAGCTGAGGTCAGGAAGAGTCCACTCAGTGCCACTTTGATCCTCAGAGTGACTTCAAATTTCCCTGGAACTCTAAATCTGGGGCAGGATCACTATATGACAAATTATTTCCAGTTAAGGCTGCAAGTAAATTAGAGAATCATGAGGCATGTAAAGGGATGTCTTCCTAGTGAGCTCAACACCGCAAGTGGGAGGGATGGCCCAAGTGGTGGCGTGCCAATCTTGAGTGAAAAAGCCAAGCAAAACAGAACAAAACACGAAAGGACTAATTAAACACATGCACTGTCTCTGATGGTGCTCAGGGAACATGGCACCATGGCTGGTATCCCTACTCTGGGGTCCCAGGCATGACTTGCAGGCTCTGTCACTAGATAGCTGGGTGACACTGCATAAATGATTGTTCTGTGAGTAGTAGATGCGGGTCCCACAAACCTGGCACTGCCCACAATATTTGAGGGTTAGTTCTGGAAGGTGAGATGAGTTCCTCCCTGCATTTACCTCATGCTATTGGATGTCCTGAGAAAGCCCTATTCCCCAGCTTTACCTAATATCTATCTCTCTGTGCTTGGGAAAATGAACTGTGTGTGTGTGTATGTGCTGGTTACTGGAGGTTGGACTCAGCCTATGCACTGTCACTGAGCTTTTTTTAAAAGCTCAAGTCTGCCGGGCGCTGGTGGCTCACGCCTGTAATCCTAGCTACTCAGGAGGCTGAGATCTGAGGATCGCGGTTCAAAGCCAGCCCGGGCAGGAGAGA
>NW_012267223.1:17239762-17255916 GCF_000151885.1 Dipodomys ordii
CTTTGAACCGCGATCCTCAGATCTCAGCCTCCTGAGTAGCTAGGATTACAGGCGTGAGCCACCAGCGCCCGGCCATTTTATTTTATTTTGATGATACCTAGGTTTGAACTTAGGGTTTTGTACTTGCTAGGCAAGCACTCTACCGCTTGAGCCATGCCCTCAGTCCTTTTTGCTTTCATTGATTTTGGAATGACAGTCTTGCTTTTGGCCCAGACTCTCCTAGATCTCAATCCTTTTATTACACTTCCCAAGTAGCTGGGATGGCAGACATGTACCACCACACCCAGATTTTTGTTGGTTAAGATCTGGAAAACTTTTTGCCTGACTGGTCTAAACCTCCTGATCTTAGCTTCTCTAGTAGCTAGAATTATAGGCATTCACTACCAGTCCCAGCTGAATTTTTTTTGTTGTTGTTGGTCATGTGGCTTGAACTCTGGGCCTGGGCACTGTCCCTCAGTTCTTCAGCTCAAGGCTAGCGCTCTACCATTTGAGCCACAGCGCCACTTCCGGCTTTTTCTGCTTTTGTGGTGTTGAGGAATCGAACCCAGGGCCTCGTGCATACAAGGCAAACTCTCTACCACTGAGCCACCTTCCCAGCCCCAAGAATTGTTATTTTTAATGAGTTATTCTCCCTATATTTCTGTAATCTTCTAAGTATTGTGGCACACATATGTGATCATAGCCCTTAGAAGCCTGAGGCGGGAGGATCTTCCATTCTGGGCTACAATAATAAGATAATGGGAAGAGGAAGAGGAAGAAAGAGAGGAAAAGGGGAAGGGGGAGTTAGAGAGAGGGGGGGCGGGGGAGAGGGAGAGGGAGAGGGAAAGGGAAAGGGAGAGAGAGAAACACAAGCCATAGCAGCCACATAATGAGTGGAGAGAATGGGCTAATGGGTGCTGATGGCTCACGCCTGTGATCCTACCTACTCAAGGGGCTGTTCTGAGGATTGAGGTTTGAAGCCCAGATAGGCAAGTCTGTGAGCCATATCTCCAATTAACCACCAAAAAAAGTCAGAAATGGAGCTGTGTGGCTGAAGGGGTAGAGCACTAGCCTTGAGCAAAAAACTCAAGGACAACACCCAGGCAGTATTCAAGCTTGGGTACTGAAAAGGAAAGGAAAGGAAAGATGAAAGGAAGAGAAAGGGAGGGAGGAAGGGAAGGAGGAAGGGAAAAAAAGAAAGAAAGAGAAAAATAGAAAGGAGAAAGGGAGGGGAGGGAATTTCCATCTTTGAAGAAGATATTTAAATCACTTGACACATAATTCTACCAATCAAGCCAAATAGATCTGATAGCTAATATGAAAATTCCACATAAACAAACAAAAAAAGACTGATAAAATTTGTTATGAAAATGGGTATTTCTCACTTTCAAACTGAAAGTGAAAATGAGGAACAGACTGAACTGCTACGTAGAGTAACATTAGTCTGCTCAGCATTAACTGGAGACAAACAAGCAGATGTGATTTTTTTTTTCCAGTCCAGGGACTTGAACTCAGGGCCTGAGCAGCTGTCCCTGAGCTTCTTTTTGCTCAAGGCTTGTGCTGTACTACTTAAGCCACAGCGCCACTTCCAGCTTTTTCTGTTTATGTGGTGCTGAGGAATTGAACCCAGAGATTTGTGCACGCTAGGTAAGCACCATACCACTGAGCCACATTCCTAGCCCACAGATGTGATCTTAAAGGATCAGTATTTTGCTGGGTGCTAGTACTCACACCTGTAATCCTAGCTACTTAGGAGGCTGAAATTTGAGAATCCCAGTTCAAAGCCATCCCAGGCAGACAACCAAAGAGATTCTTACTAACAAGCAAAAATTTGAGTTTATATATATATATATAGACATAATATATATGTACATATTTATATATGGCTCAATAAAGCACTATCTTGAGCAGTAAACTAAGGAAGAGTGTGAGGCCCTGAGTTCAAACCAATACACAGCACCAATATACAAGCACAGTTCAAACCAGTATACTAATGTAATAAATAGAGCATTTTCTTGCGAATAGCCCCAAGTTGAAAAGCACAATCCCAGCACCTGCCAAAAGTTGTGAAAGCCTTGCATTTGCAGAGGAAAGAAAATGGTTATCTTTTTACTTTGACTTTCTTTTTCGTCCGTCGTTTTGGAGGAAGATTCTGTGTTATCACTGATTTATCTAGCTTATCTTCCTTTATATAATCATCAGTTCCTGGGTCAACTGCATGTCTTTTAGTATCAGGCCTAATGGTTTCAGAGGAAAAGAGAGGGTACTGTCCTCAAGGCAGTGTTAGATGATCCTAAGCCTGGGACTGCCCCTGTGATATGGTGTGGCCAGGGCTATGTGAGGGGTATTGGGAAGGTGGCAGAGATCTCTTGGCAGTCTGAGCAAGTTTTGAGAAATTAGCAGTGTGTCAATGTCCTATTGCTAATGGAATAAATGATATACATTCAATGACTTAAAACATTAAAAATGTATTCTTCTACAGTTCTGGAAGCCATAAATCTAAAATGAGTCTTTTTTTTTTTTTTTTTCAGTGGTGGAGCTTGAACTCTGGGCTTGGGCACTGTCCCTCAGCTCTTCAGCTCAAGGCGAGCGCTTTACCACTTAAGCCACAGCACCACTTCTGGTTTTCTAGTGGTTTATTGGAGATCAGAGTCTCACGGACTTTCCTGCCCAGGCTGGCTTTGAACAGTGATCCTCAAATCTCAGCCTCCTGAGTAGCTAGGATTACAGGCGTGAGCCACCGGCGCTCGGCTTAAAGTGAGTCTTATGGGACTAAATCCAAGGCTTTGCAGAAAGCTTGTTCCCTTTTAGATTCCTTGGGAAGGACCATTCTTGTCTTTTCCTCCTTGTGTTGGTACCAGGTGCTCTTTGGTTTGTAGTCACATCACTGTAATTTCACCTCTGTGTTCAATTTACCTCTTTTTTTTCTTTCTTTCCTTCTTCCTTTCTTTCTTTTATCTTTGGCACCAATCTTGGGGCTTGAACTCAGGGTTTGGGCACTGTCCCTGAGCTTCTTTAGTCAAGGCTAGTGCTCTACCATTTGAGCCTCGGCTCCACTTCTGGCTTTTTTAGTGGAAATAAGAGTCTGATAGACTTTCCTCTCTGGCTGGCTCCAAACCTTAATCCTCAGATCTCAGTTTCCTGAGTATATTCCTAAGAATATAAATATGAGCCACCAGCACCCAGTCCCTCGCCTTTCTTCTCTCTCTCTTTTCTCCGTCTCCTCTATTCCTTCTCCCTCTCCTCTCCTTCTTTCTCCACTACTTTCCTCTTTTTTTTTCTTTGGTAGTAGAGGGATTTGAACTCAAGGTTTTATGCTTGCTAGACAGGTAGGCACTCTACTACTTGAACCACACCCCCAACCCTTTCTGTTTTGGTGTTTTTTTATTTTATTTTATTTTTTGGTCCAGTCGTGGGGCCTGAACTCTGGGCCTGGGCGCTGTCCCTCAGTTCTTCAGCTCAAGGCTAGCGCTCTACCACTTGAGCCACAGCGCCACTTCCGGCTTTTTTCTTTTTGCTTATATGGGGCTGAGGAATCGAACCCAGGGCCTCACGGGCCTCACACATGCAAGGCAAGTGCTCTACCACTGAGCCAGCTTCCCAGCCCTTTGTGTTTTTTTTTTTAATTATTACCTTTAAGTAATTGTACAAAGAAGTTCCCATTCTATAAAACAGTATATAAGTACAAAGTGTCTGACAACATTGTCACCCATCTCTCCTAACCCACCCTTTCTCTCACTTCAGTGTTTATTTTTTAAAAATAGGGTCTCTTGTTTATGCCAGTCTGGACCTCATTCCTCCTGTTCACATTTCTTTTTGTGTAGCTTGGATGAGAGGCACATACCACTGCAAGATTTTTGTTGGTTGAGATAGACTCTCTTGAACTTTTCCCTGGCCTTAAACTACAATCCTTTGAACTCAGCTTCCTGAGTAACCAGAATTACAGGTATGAGATACTGTATCTGGCTTCCTTTTTCTTTTCTTTTCTTTGTTTTTTTTTTTGTCGGTTGTGGGGCTTGAACTCTGGGGTTGGGCACTGTCCCTGCGCTCTTCAGCTCAAGGCTAGTGCTCTACAGCTTGAGCTACAACACCACTTCTAGTTTTCTAGTGGTTTATTGGAGATCAGAGTCTCACAGACTTTCCTGTCCAGGCTGGCTTTGAACCGTGATCCTCAGATCTCAGCCTCCTGAATAGCTAGTATTACAGGCCTGAGCCATCAGTGCCCGGCTACTTCTGCTTTTCTTAGAGGACACTTGAGATATATTAGGTCTTATCCAGATAAACCAGGAAAATGTCTCCACCTCAGGCTCTGAGAAATCCCTTTACTACAGGAGTTAGCATTTATGGGTTTTGTGGGTCAGGATATCAATCTTTGGGAGAAACTGTAGATGGCCAGTCTAGGCACTGGTGGCTCACACCTGTAATCCTAGCTACTCAGGAGGCTGAGATCTGAGGATCACAGTTGAAAGCCAACTGGAACATAAAATCTGCAAGACTTTTATCTCCAATTAGCCAGTAAAAAGCTAGAAATGTAGGCATAACTCAAATCATCCTGAGTTCAAGCCCAATTACTGGTGTAAACATGCACTTGCATGCAAACACATACACAGTAACTTCCCGTACAAATGGAAATTTATGATAGAAAAAAAATCCATCTTGAAGAACTTAGGTAAAATGTCTAAAGGTAATAGAATCTGATGAGATCTCAGATCTGTCTCACTGTATAATTTTATTTACTCATTAACTGCTAATTTAGATTGAACTTTTCTATGTTGTAATTTAGTACAAAAGTAGTAAGATTCATTGTAACAAATCTTCCATATCTTTTCTGAGGTTCATATGAAATACACACACACACACACACACACAACCACACACACACACACACACACACACAATGAGATTTTACCAGACCACTGATGAAAACAGAGTAAACTTAGCTACTCTAAGAGGACTTAAGTAGGAGGCTGTGGTCCATGCTGGCCCTAGGCAAAAACATGAGACCTTACCTGAAAAATAATTAAAGCAAAAAAGGGCTGGGTAGTCAATGATGTTGGCTCATGCTTGTAATCCTAGTTACTCAGGAGGCTAGGCAACTGAGGATTGACATGCAAAGCTACCACCCCAGGCAGGAAAGTCCATGAGTCCCTCCCATTAACCATGAAAAATCTGAAAGTGGGGCTGTGTCTCAAGTGGTAGAGTGCCAGTCTTGAGCGAAAAAACTAAGGGAGAGTGCCCATGAGCTGAGTACAAGCCCAAGTACTGGCACACATACACACACACACAAATTGAGTAAACTGAGATTTGAAGATGCAAAAGTGCCTCATTCATTCATTCATTCATTCATTCAGGTTAAGACAGTTTCTGCTGGCACAGTCCACAATGGAGGATAGACACATAAAGTGTAGCAAAGTAGATCATGATTTACAACTAATATGTATTGACACTTTCTAAGTGCCAGTCTCTGCTGTAAACTCTTTGTGTGATTTACATGGTCAATCTGTGTGTGTGTGCGTGTGTTGGTCATAGGGCTTGAACTCTGGGCCTGGGTGCTGTCCCTGAGCTCTTCAGCTCAAGGTGAGGCACCACTTCCCGTTTTCTGGTGGTTACTTGGAGATAAGAGTCTCGGGGACTTTCCTGCCAGAGTTGTCAGGATTATAGGCGTGAGCCACTGGTGTCCTGCTAACACAATCAGTCTTAATACCCAGTTTTCTTACCTATCCATAGCCTAAGGTTTGTAGGTAGTGGGTGGCAGAGCCAGGATTAATATCCAGTTGGGTGAGTGCCTGAGGTTCTGCTGAGTAGAAGGTGACACAATCTAACATGATCAGAGCTGGAGGAGGAAACCTGGTATGTTCAGGTGGGTAGAAATGTTTGGTGAAGGACCTAGGGGGAAGACATGAGCCAGGAAGAGAAGGTGTGTGGGGAAGGCAGGGCTCAGCCTGGGAAGGAGAGGTGTGGAAGGGGCCTCCAGGATAGGAGTAGAGCCGGTGAGAGGGCTGCAAGCAGGCAGAACCTAGCCTAGAAAGGGAGGGGACCTGCATCCTCCAGATCGCTGGAGGTTGGGAGCAGAAGAGAGATTTGGCCAAATTTCTAGAAAAACCGTGAGAGGGGAGGAGAAGAGAAGGAGAGCTTAGTGTGAAGATAGATGAAGAGGGAGAGCAACAAGGCAGTGGAGAAGAGAGCCGAGCAATCCATTAAAACCATGGTGACTTGGGAGGGAAGTAGGGGAGAGGGAGACATTCTGGAGAACGCCCAGCTTCTGCTCCTACTTTAAAGGGGACGGGGGTTGGAGTGAGAATGACGAGAGCTGTTTTGGATGCGAAAGCGAAACCAGGTCATCCACGGCGCAGTCCTATTCCCTTTAGCAGCCTGGAGTCTGGCCGCCGGGGAAAGTTGTCTATCTAGCACCGGAATCCCCCAGTTGGCCACGGCGTCTCCATGCAGTGCACCCTCCTGGCCTGCAGAGGGCGCGCCCGCACACGCTCGCGCCGCTCTGGCCAGGCCCATCTCAGTGGTCGCGGAAGGTGACGTGGACACGGAAGTGGTCGTCGTCGCGGCGGCACCAGCGGGAGCGGGGCTGAGCCCTTCTAGTGCGGCTGGCGGACGGACGGGCGAGCGGGCGGGCGTCGGGGCGGAGGTGACCACACGGCGGCGGCGCAGGAAGCAGGCCGCGGGTCCGAGGCTTACGCGTCCGCCGAGCCGCCGAGCCGGTCTTCCAGCCTCTCTCTTGCGCCCGTCGGAGCCCCGGAGCCCGGGCCCGCTCAGCCGGCGTCATCATGACCAAGACCAGTAACAAGGGCGGGAACCTCCGCGACAAGCTGGACGGCAACGAGCTGGACCTGAGCCTGAGCGATCTGAACGAGGTCCCCGTCAAGGAGCTGGTCAGTCCCATCCCACGTGGCCGCGGAGCTTGGTGGTGACCCCCCCCAACTGGGCCTCCCCCTTCGCCGAGCCTCAGTTTCCCCGTCTTTATAACTGAAGTCCCCGGGGAGGTCTGGCTGGGCCCCGCTGTGCTTCTGGGGATGGACACGTGTCACTCTGGCCAAGTTCCAGAAGCCAGGGAGGTTCTGCCCCGTGTGGGCTCTTGAAAGAGCCAAGAGTGACTCTGCTCCGGTTTTGGGGGGGGGGTTAGGACCGAGTCCATCTCCGTGCTGGACTTCAAGGAAGAGCCCGCCGCTGCCGTTACCTGGCTGTGTTAGGGAATGAATGAATGAATGACTGGATCCGGGGAAGTAGGCCTTCAGGCCGACCTGGGTGTGGCTCAGGACCCGAGCGCTTCTAGGAAGCCGGCAGTCCCTGGCCGTCCCTTCCCGCAGGCGGCCTTCCTTTGAACAAAGTGAAAGCTCTCTTTCTCATTGGCCAGGTCTCGTCTCAACCTCGCTGACTGTCGGGAATTCCTGCCCACGGCTCACCTCCACCCCTCACCACCCCCCCCCAAACTGAATAAAGCTGGGGAGCCCCCAGGGAGTTGGTATAACTAATTTGTGGCCAACGTGGAGCTGGATCCCATCTCTTTGCTTTTTCCAGTGGCTGCTTGGGACCCACAGCTCCGACGCTGGCCTCACTTTGAATGACCTACACGTTCCTTACATATGCCCTTGGTCCAGTCTGCCTTCCACCCGGGCTGTGTGACTGGTGCTTACAATGGCTTTCCGGGCTCCCCTGACAGAGCCATTGCACAATAGCTGTGTGCCCTTGGCCAGCTAATCAACCCTTCTGTCTAGATTTCCGCATTTATAAAATGGTGCTGATAGCCCTCGTTATTTCAAATGTCAGGAAGACAGCTGCAAGTCTGATAGGTGTTAAGTCTTCTCACCACTTTAGTATCCAAAACTTTTTTTTTTTTTGCGTGGTGTGGGGGGTGGGGCTTCAACTCTGGGCCTGGGCTCTGTCCCTCAGCTCTTCAGCTCAAGGCTAGCGCTCTACCACTTGAGCCACAGCACCACTTTCAGTTTTCTGAGTGGTTTATTGGAGATAAGATTCTAACAGATGTTTCTTGCCCAGGTTGGCTTTGAACCATGATACTCAGATCTCAGCCTCCTGAGTAGCTAGGATTACAGGCGTGAGCTACCGAGCCCAGCTTCAAAACTTTTTTTAGCTGATCAAACTTTACCCTTAGAACTTTCTGGCATTTGAGAAGTGCAAATTGGCCTAGAGTCCTTCACAGAATGCTTGCCTCTTTTTCCCATTCCAGGAAGATAGCCAGCGTGGCTTCAGCCTGGCCCTGGGATTGCTCTCTGAAATGGTTTACTACAGGCATCTGGTCATTGCAGCACTGTGCCTAGTGGGCGAAAGGGTCATTTTTGCAAAGCTTCCCCAGCTTTGGATACCATGGAAAAAATGGGGCTGAGCTGGGAGGGTCTTGCTGTCACTGGCATTCCCTCATTTTCTTTTTCTTTTTGTTTTGGGCCTCGATCTTTTTTACTCAAGGCTTGTACTATACCACTTAAGCCACAGTTCTACTTCCAGCTTTTTGGTGGTTAATTGGAGATGAAAGTTTCATGAACTTTCCTGCCCAGGCTGGTTTGGAACGTCAATCTCAGATCTCTGTCTCCTGAGTAGCTAGGATTACTAGCCACCAGGGTACAGCCATTCTTGAAACTTTCTAAGAATTGAAGTTTACCTTTTTTCAGATGTTCCATAGCCAAACATCTCTTCTTTGCATTCACCTTTAGATCTTGGTTGACTGGCCCATTTTTTTCTCCCTCTTATCTGTTATTTTTAATGCTTTTTTTTTTTTTTTTTTACATAGGGTCTTGGCAGCCTAGCTCAGCCTGGCATTGAACTCATAATCCTCCTACCTTAGCTAAGCTCTGAGTGATAGCATTGCAGCTGTGGACCATTATTTACCTGGCATAGTGTTTTTTGTTTTTTTTTTCTCTAATCATGGGAAGTTTCTCTGGAAAATACTTGACTAGCAGCTGTCACGGAATTATTGCAGGTGTTGGTTTGACATGTTTTTCTCATCTCCCTTTCTAGGCTGCACTTCCAAAGGCTACAGTACTGGATCTGTCCTGCAATAAACTGAGTACTTTACCGGTAAGATTGGCAAGCAGCTGAGTCCTGGACTTTTAAATGCTCTCTTTCTTGTTGCTGGGGTCGAGGTGTCATAGGTATAATTTCAGATTAGGCCTGTATTCAGGCCCCAACTAAATCTTTTTTTTTTTTGGTCAGTCGTTGGGCTTGAACTCTGGGCCTGGGCGCTGTCCCTCAGCTCTTCAGCTCAAGGCGAGCGCTCTACCACTTGACTACAACACCACTTCCGGTTTTCTGGTGGTTTATTGGAGATAGGAGTCTCACGGTCTCTCCTGCCCGGGCTGGCTTTGAACCTCGATCCTCAGATCTCAGCCTCCTGAGTAGCTAGGATTACAGGCATGAGCCACCAGCGCCTCGCTCCCAACTAAATCTTGAGTGTGTTAGTCAGAGACTGGTGGAGAAAGATGGTTTGTCTCAAAGGGAAGGGAATTGAGGTACAGGCCTCATTCTTTAGAACAGTAGGAAAGTCAGGCCATAGACAACTAATATCAGCAGGATGCTGGATGAGAGTCATTCACTGGACTCATCTTTTGTCTGCTTTATTTTAGTCCTTTGAAAAGCAGTTTACCTCCCTTTTACAAAGAGCAAGCTAGAGACTGTTGTGTAAGTTGCTCTGAATTGTGGGGAGAAAGTGAACAGCTTCCTTATGAATGTACCCCATTTCCCTTCTGAGGATTTGAATTACTAGAGATTTGCTGCCCTCTCCCCTTTTTCCTGGTCCTAGGGGCTTGAACTCAGGTCCTGGGTGGTGTCCCTGAGCCTCTTTGGGCTCTACCACTTGAGCCACAGTGCCACTTCCAACTTTTTCTGAATAGGTTATTGGAGTCTCACAGACTTTTCTGCCTAGGCTGGCTTCAAACCATGATCTTCAGATTTCAGACTCTTGAGTAGCTAGGATTACAGGCATGAGCCACTGGTGTGCAGTGCTGCCTTTTTTTGGGGGGGGGTATAGCACATGCAATCTAGGTCATATCATTGGTGTTTCTTGCACAACTCCCTCTTCTTATGCTGTACCTAGGTAGGCACTCGATTCCTCAGTCCCTAATCTGTCATGCAACCCTCTCTGTAACAGTACTCCTTTGAAGGTTATGTTGGCTGTCAGTATACCCTCTTCCTCCCTTCATTCTGCCACACCACTCTCTACTGCTTTCTAGGTTAGCTTCCTATTGGGCTCTGGCTCAGGGACTGAGTTCAGAAGTTGGCAGTTTGCTCTTTGGATCAGTAGTCCATTCCCTCTCATTATTCCTCACACAGCTCATCATAAACTGTTTCTATTCCAGGAAGTATTTTGTTCTAATAAAGAAGGGTAGCAATTCCATGAAGCTTCACACCTGTTGTACCCTTTTGCCAGATATCATTCAGCATTGAGCCATTGTCTTGATATATATATAGCCCATGCCGGCCTTGAACTCAAAAGATCCTCCTGTCTCAACTCCTAAATGCTTGGGGTCATGGGCAGGCACCACCTTGCCCAGCCTAAATCCACTTTTCAGTTGAGTTTGTTCTGTTGTCTGTTATGACAACTCATTTCACTTTGCAGTACAAGATACACTGTGTTTACAAGTCCCCAGGGAGCAAGAACAGTGCTTCATTAGCTGAGTTGTGATGTCACTTTCAGAGGAGTGCTTAGCAAAGGTTGATTATTGGGCCTGTTTTGGTCGGATCTGTGTTGAAGAAGAGCCAGGTTGTACATAGGATGGGCCCTAGTCATATAGCCAGTTAGCCTGAAAACACACATTTAGCACCTATGCAGAATACAGTACTAGGTACCATAAGTAGCAAAGAAGACTGAGACTAAGTACTTAAGGGTCTTATTAGGAAGGTGAATGGTCACACATAGTTTGGAAGGGGAAGATATATTGGGGGGAGAAACCCAGGACAAGCTCACTTTTTTTTTTTTTTTTAATCAGCCTGGGGACTTTGTGCTGCTAGGCAATCACTTTGTCACAGAGCTATACCCTCAGACCCATTTTTTTGTTGGTGTTTTGAGATTTGAGTATTATTGTGTTTGCCCAGACTGACCTTAAACTCCAGGGCTTAAGCAATCCTCTTGCCTCAGCCTTGTAGCTGAGATTCTAGGCACACGCCTCTGGCAGTGGCTTGCACACTGTGTTTTGAGAGGTCCTGGGGAAGATAGTGATGGGGGGCTGTAGGAAGACAGAAAAGGCTTCTTTGCACATTAGCAGCAGTGTGCAAGCTGAGCAGGAGGACGCGATGAGCATGCCTTTTATGCTAACTCTGCTAAGCTCTCTGTGCTTACACACTCAGTATTCACTCCCAGGAGTGGCAGGACCTCACATTGTAATTCAAGGAGAGATAGCTGGTAAAGGTAGAGTTGGAGTTTACATGTGGATGCCTCCTAGAATGGCCTGGGAGTTCCTAGAATGCTCTACTGATACGTGAGCCCTTGGTTTTGGCATTTTTTTCCTCTGGTCCTAGTCGGATTTCTGTGGCCTCACACACCTAGTAAAGCTGGATCTTAGTAAGAACAAGTTGCAGCAACTGCCATCAGACTTTGGCCGTCTGGTCAACCTGCAGCACCTGGATCTCCTCAACAACAGGCTGGTCACCCTTCCTGTCAGCTTTGCTCAGCTTAAGGTAAGCGCATGCCCAAACACACAGGCTGCACAGGCCTGTGTGGCCAAGGGCCAGGGACTGCTGGAGCATGATCTTGAGAACAGCAGTTAGAAATGCCACCATGTCAACCCTGCGGCAGATGGTTCACCCCATGGGTTACAGAGTGAACCCAGAAGCTTTCTTCCAGCTTCTTTTACTCTACCTTGAGAGACTGTGTACGTGAATATAGCTGGCCTCTTTACCTATCTTTGTAGAACCTGAAGTGGCTGGATCTGAAGGACAATCCCCTGGATCCTGTCTTGGCCAAAGTGGCAGGTGACTGCTTGGATGAAAAGCAGTGTAAGCAGTGTGCAAACAAGGTAAGTGCAATGCTCGCAGGTATTTCTCTCCCCCTCTCCCCGGACTTGCCCCTTCTTGGTTTTTTCTCCAAGGATGGTGACAGTTTTGGGTTAATTACAGCATTAAGGTCTGAGTGAATTAGCCTGGCAGGCAGACCTCTTTGCTTCTTCATTTTTTTTTACTTGACAAGTAGCACAACACCACCACCTTCTGCTTGGCTTACATACTACAGATTGCCATTGTGCTGATCATTGTTTTACTGGAACAAAAAAAGCTAGAAGTGGAGCTTTGGCTCAAGTGGTAGAGCACTAGCCTTTAGCATAAAACCCTCAGGGACAGCATTTCTGAGTTCAAGCTCTAGGGCTAGCACCCCCTTCCCATCCCCGCCCTGCACACACACACACACACACACACGCATACGCATGCACACATGCATCCACGCACGCACGCACACATGCAATTTGAAGGACTCAATGCAGAGTACAAGTTGGGTAGTTGCTTGCACCTTTTTCTTAGAGCTCTCCTTCCCTCAGAGGACTTGTGCTCAGGACTTAGCTTTGCTACTTTCTACCATGAGCACTGGGTAGATCACTGTAGCAGTCTTTTTTGGTCGATCACTGTAACAGTTTTTTTTTTTCTTGTCAATAGCTGGGTTTAAACTCAAGGCTTTGTACTTGCTCAGCTTTCTTTTGCTGTGTTGGCTCCCTACCACTTGAACCATGTGTCCAGCCCTGTATTTGTCTTGATTTTCTTCCTTTTGTAATGGGAAACCAGCCTTTCATCACATACTTCTGATTAACCACACTCTGCTAGTATGGACAGGACAGTTCTGCTCTTTAGGATCTTGAAATCTATTTCTAAGCAGATAGGTAGCAAGGAACTACAAAATTCCATGCTGACTCCACAGAGCTGGAGGGGAGGTGGTGGGCTGAGGTAGCCAGAGGAGGGGAGGTCAGGAGAGTGCATGGAGGGAAGGCTGCCCTGTGGACCTGAGAGTGTTGCTGGAGGAGGGGTGTCGGGGTGGGGGGATTATAGGAAATCACATAGGTGAGAGTGATTGTGAATGGTAGAACTTTTCAGTTTCTAGAAGGTATTGTGTTTCACCAATACTCATGATCCTGATAGTCATGAATTGGGCTCTTATGCCTCTTTTATATGATGTAAGATTGGAACAATAACTTTGGTACAAAGATAAGATTATCTTCATTAATTCTGTATTGCTTTTGGTGCCCCTGGTGACTGGGGATCTAAAAATGTACAGCCCCCTTTTTCAAAACTTCTGAGTAAACATGAGCCGTGGAGCCTTCTGCGAATAGTTCAGAGCCCTTCTTCCCCTGGCAGGTGTTGCAGCACATGAAGGCCGCGCAGGCAGACCAGGAGCGAGAAAGACAGAGACGGCTAGAAGTGGAACGAGGTCAGTGGCCATCTCCTAATCATCTTCCTGGTCCATGCCGCAATCAGCAGAGCCTCATATTTCAGGATTTGGGATCCTTAGGAGAATGCAGATGAGCAGGGGGGAGGGCGAGGGATGGGGTGGCAGATGGTGTCATCCTTCTCTTTTGACTCCCTCTCTAGTCTTGGCTTCTCCACTAAGCTCCAGAGTCATAAGCAACTGCTTATCCTCTCTCTGGAGGGTTAAAAGATGTCTCAGACAGGCCTAATACAGACCCCCCTCCTGCCCTTCAGCCCTTTCAGTGTTCCCCCATAGTAGGAAATTACCATTCTTGTAGTTTTCCTTCAGCTTGAGCTAGGAAATGAGCGGGTGGGTGATTCCTTTCTTAGTTGGTCTCATATCAGGTTATTATCAGTCAGTCCTCCGTCACTATTTCTCCATTGCTAGCATCACCTCTGAAAAGTGGCACAGTGCCACAGCATTGCCTAACCATATCTCCATTACTCTACCATCTCCACAATCATCCTCTCCCTAACAGCCTAGGGAATCTTTTGTTTTTTGCTTTTTGTTTTTGTTGTTTTTTGCAAAAGTAGGTGCTTGCTCAGGGCCTTGCACCCCCAGCCCATATTTGCTTTTATTTTTCAGGTAGGATCTTGTGTTTCCATTTGAGGCCAGCTTCAGACCAAGATCCTCCTATTGATGGCCTCTTAGTGGCTTGGACCATAGATAGGGTCTTGCCAACTTTTTTGCCTAGGCTGGCCTTGAACCGTGATCCAGTCTCCACCTCCTGAGTGGCTGGGATTACAGGTCTGAGTCATCAGATCTTTTTAAAAAACATTAATTGAGTGATGTTGCTGTGTGCTGTAAATGTTCTAATGACATCTCATGGAACTTAGAATGAAATCTAAACTCGATGATATGGCCAGGAGGTCCACAGTGGCCAAAGCCTACTTGTTGCCTCTTGGCCTTTTCTGGCATATGAGGGTGTACTGTGCTATTAATATTAACTCAACCATGTGAGCCTCTGCTGTTGCTTGGGCATGTAGCTCCCATTTTGCTTTAGGGACTTTGCTTGATTCTGTCCCTCAGTTTCTACATGCTTGCCTATTGGGATCCCTCATGTCTGTCCCATCATGGCCTTAGGTCACCCCTAACCATCTCTGTAGCAGCTAGACTCGAGTAGCCATCCTGCCTGTCACTCCTCAGCTCCTCCTCTGCTCTTTCCTGAGGTCACATATTTCTGTGTTACAGAGTTCGCTTGAGTGTTGTCTTCTTCCTCTAGAGAGCAAGTGGCTTAGGCACTAGAACCTGTCCTGTAAATCTACAGCTAGATTTTTCTCAAAAAAACATTTTTTTTTGAGTGCTAGCTCAAGGCTAGCACTCTACCACTAGAGCTATAGAGCCACTGCTGGTTTTCTGGTGGTTAATTGGAGATAAGAGTTTCATGGACTTTCCTGCCTGGGCTGGCTTTGAACTGCAATCCTCAGATCTCAGCCTCCTGAGTAACTAGGATTATAGGTGTGGGCCACCAGCACCTGGCTTCAAAAATCTTTAATACTGATTTTTTTCTGACTTGCTGGTGTGGTATTTACTTAGTTATTTCTTAACATATGGTGTGGGATTTGATATCCGACTTGTATATCTGTTGTCAAAGTTTTTCCACATTTTTATGCTAGTATAAACATTTTCAATCTCTACTTTTTTTTTTTTTTTTTTTTTTTACTATTTAAACTGCAACCATGGGGTACTGGCACCTGGCTAGCTGACTTCTGAGCCCCCTTACCACGGGGCCACTATTGCAGAGAAATGTGCACAGCATTGACTTCAGGCTGTCCCTGAGCTCTCTGTTTTAGTCACAACTCTCCTTTCTGTGCTTAGCCACCATGGCGAGACCTGCCACGTGTACTCTGGCCCCTGCAGTTTCCCCTTGATGCACATGGTCCCTAGAGGCTGGGTGTGGCATGTTCTTGGCACCCTCAGTGCCCAGCTGGAAGATGGAGCCGCAGTGGAAAGCTACAGGACTTAGAGAAATACTGTTTAGCTCAGTGGTGGTGTGCATAGGCTTCTGAGCTCTGAAAGAACATTTAACCACCATTCTGTGGCATTCTGGCTTTAGAAACATGTATTTCAGCCTTCCAAATAACTAATTTAGATCTGCATTTTTAGAACCCAATAATTTGGAAGTTGGGTACTGCATGTAAACACACGTAAGCTTATAGGTAAATGTGTGTTACAGATTCCTGAGTTGGCTGAGATGACTGGCAGGTTTTAGAAACTGATAGCTTTGATGTTAACCCTAAAAGGAAGTATCCATATCCTTACTTGCCCTCTTCCACACATATTTCTGAAGCTTGGGAAGATAAGAGTTCCATAGAATCAACTCGTCCACCATTTCTCCTTTCGGAGCTAAGGTCTAGGTAGCTGTCAGTTGCTCTGCTTTCTGCTTTTGTTCTTATCTACTTAGTGTGTGTGTGTGTGTTTGTGAGAAACAAGCCGACACAGACCCACCCTAAGTTGGTTATAAACTTCTGGACTTCATAGATTTACCTACCTGAGTCTCCCAAATCCTGGGTCTACCAATGTTCAGCACTGTGTCCCTGACTTGCGAGGAATATCATCCTTACTACCCATGCCTTCCTTCGGTCCCCCTTGTTACCCTTCTCTCTATTGCTTGTAATTAAGAATCACATAAGAGCCGGGCGTTGGTGGCTCACACCTGTAATCCTAGCTACTCAGGAGGCTGAGGTCTGAGGATCATGGTTCAAAGCCAGCCCGGGCAGGAGAGACCGTGAGACTCCTATCTCCAATAAACCACCAGAAAACCGGA
>NW_012267223.1:17256976-17269317 GCF_000151885.1 Dipodomys ordii
TGTAAGGCAAGCACTCTACCACTGAGCCACCTTCCCAGCCCCTCTCTTCCTCTTTTTTGTTTTTTTTTGGTGTTTTGAGTCAGGTTTCCCTGTAGACCAGAGTGGCATTAAGTCTTCCTCCTGCTAAGTGCTAAGACTTTAGGCATGCTGCACCATGCCCAGGGCTTTCTACTTTTCTTGTGTGATCCATGGTGTAAGGAGAAAGGCAGCTGAATCCATACTTAATCACTTGAGCAAACTGCCGGAGGGTTTGTAGAAGAGTTTTGTGCTGGTCTGCTTTGTTATAGAGGCAGAGAAGAAGCGTGAAGCCAAGCAACGAGCTAAGGAAGCTCAGGAACGGGAACTGAGGAAGCGGGAGAAGGCAGAAGAGAAGGAGCGTCGGAGAAAAGAGTATGATGCCCTTAAAACATCTAAGAAGGAGCAAGAGAAGAAGCCCAAGAAGGAAACAAATCAGGCTCCAAGTGAGTTTGCCCTTTTCTTCAAGGTTCCAGCAGAAGTGCAGCACACATTGAGTTTTTAGGCATGGATGAGTGAGTGAGCCTACAGACCATAGCGAGACAAACTGTACTGTCAGGTCTGGGATAGCCTGGCAGGGCCTGAGAGTGCAGTTACAGGGAATGGAGAATTTACTGAGGAAGCTGGTACCTACACACTTCTAGGCCTGTGTCTTTATAAGCTGTGTCTTAGAGCATTCACAGAACAGGGAATCTCAACTAACTTTCTGTAGGATGAGGTTCTGAAGTCACTGAGATAGGCTAAGATTGTATGTAACCTGACTGGGGGACTTTTATTTTTCTGCCTGTTCTGGGGCTTGAACTCAGGGGCCCAGGTACTGTCCCTGAACTTTTTGCTCAAGGCTAGCACTCTACTACTTGAGCTTTCTTGGAAGTTAGAGACAAGAGTCGTGAGCACTTTCCTGCCTGAACTGGCTTTGAAACATGATTTTCAGATTTTAGTATGATATGAGCTGAGTAGTCCCAGGCCCAGAGTTCAGGCCCCATGACTAGCCTACCCCCCAAAAAAAGAATCTCGTGGCCAGGCACTGGTGGCTCACGGCTGTAATCCTAGATACTTAGGAGGCTGAGATCTGAGGATTGCCAACTTGGACAGGAAAGTCTGTATAACTCTTTTTGTTTTTTTTTTGTTGGTCGTGGGGCTTAAACTCTGGGCCTGGGGGCTGTCCCTCAGCTCTTCAGCTCAAGGCGAGCGCTCTACCACTTGAGCTACAGCGCCACTTCCGGCTTTCTGGTGGTTTATTGGAGATAGGAGTCTCACGGTCTCTCCTGCCCAGGCTGGCTTTGAACCGCGATCCTTAGATCTCAGCCTCCTGAGTAGCTAGGATTACAGGCATGAGCCACCAGCGCCTGGCTGTATGACTCTTTTATCTCCAATTAAACCACTATAAAACCAGAAGTAGAGCTATGGCTCAAGTGATAGAATGCTAGCCTTGAGCGAAAGGGCTTAGTAAGTACATTGCCCGGGTGGTGAGTTCAAGCCCCATGACTGATAAACAATCTCATGGACTTTCCTGCCTGGGCTGACTTCAAACCACAGTCCCCAGATCTCAGCCTCCTAAGTAGCTAGGATAACAGGCATGAGGTACTGGTGCCCAGCTTGACTGGATAGGACTTTTAAGTAGATGGTGTCGTCTCACATAAAGCCAGTAGTACTGTGCTTTTATCCAAGTTGAAAGAAATTGCGAACATCAGAGGAGTCATTTGGCATGCATCCAGGAAGCCACTGATCTAAAAGCACATTTAAGTATTGTGCCTACCTCTGTATTTTAGAATCATATACTCTGGATCAGAAGGGATCTCTGAAGAGTACAGATAGGAGAGAAAGGGAAGAAGCTTCTTGCCAAAGGTGGAGGCTTGTTCATCCTTGCTTTGATTAAGTCACCTTTTTAATTTTCTTGTTGAAAATGGGAATTATGCCTGATTTTAGTATAGGGTTAGAATTAAGAGAAAACAGGATCATGTTGTTCTTAGCATTGTAGGTGTTGTCAAGTTTTAAAGAATTTTGCTTAAAAATCTCAGAACTTAGCCAGGGGCTGGAAAGGTGGATCATTGGTAGAGCACTTGCCTTGCATGCATGAGGCCCTGGGTTTGATTCCTCAGCACCACATAAGCAAAAAGAAAAAAGCCAGAAGTAGAACTGTGGCTCAAGTGGTAGAGCACTTGCCTTGAGCTGAAGAGCTGAGGGACAGTGCCCAGGCCCAGAGTTCAGGCCCCACAACTAGGGCCCCCCCCTCCAAGAAAAAAAAAACAACAAAAAAAACTTAGCCAGGTGCTGGCGGCTCACACCTGTAATCCTAGCTACTCAGGAGGCTGAGATTGCAGTTCAAAGCCAGACTGGGCAGTAAAGTCCATGAGACTCATCTCCAACCATCAGAAAACCAAAAGTGGAGCCATGGTTCAAAGTGGTAGAGTGCTAACCTTGAGCAAAAGAGCCCAGGCTCGGAGTTCAAATCCCACAACCAACAAAAAAAAAAAACCCTCAAAACTTTTTGATTATAAACCCAGTCTATGTTTATTGCAAAGGATTTAAAATACATGTATCATGTATCCTAGTATTAGTTACGTGTCCTCCATTCCCAGTAATAATTGATGTTTACAATGTGATATATTAACTTCAAGGTTTGTTTTTCTTTGGAGGAGGCCGTTGAACTCAACAATCACTTTACCTCTGCCTCCCAATTGCTGGGAATAATTAGTTATAATGCTACCACACTTGGCCAAGTTTTCTTTTTATATATATAATAGATGATGTTTATGATATTAGTAAAGCTGGGCCGTTTCCCCAGTAGGCAGCAGTCTGTCCTTGTTATATGCTTCTGATAAACTCCTCTTGCTTCAGTCCTGAGGGATCCAGATCATCCTTGTTACCAAGAAAAACTTAAGACCCTGGAGACTGAGCTACAGTAGACATGGAAAATGAGTTTCCATTTCAAATACAGTCCCTTGAGACCTTGGAGAGATTGTTTCAGTCTCTGGGAAAGTAAAGTTTTAAGAGCTCTGACATTCCTAAAGCAATTTTTTGTTTAGAGCTTGAGGAGGGGAAGTAGGTCATGTAGAAGAGACGTAGATTATAGTTTTCTCAAATGGATCCAATTTGTTTTGCCAACTTTGACTTTCTCTCTCTCTAGAATCTAAGTCTGGGTCCCGCCCCCGCAAACCACCACCCCGGAAGCATACTCGGTCCTGGGCAGTGCTGAAGCTGCTGCTACTGCTGCTGCTGCTGTGTGTGGCAGGTGGGGTAGTTGCATGCCGGGTGACAGGGCTGCAGCAGCAGCCCCTCTGCACCAGTGTAAACACCATCTACGACAATGCTGTCCAGGGCCTGCGCCGCCATGAGATCCTGCAGTGGGTCCTCCAGACCGACTCCCAGCAGTGAGCTTGTCCTCCACACCTGCTGCCTCCTGGCCTTGGAGCTTGGATTCCTCTGGAATTGGGTTCTGCTGGACACAGCCTCTTTTTAGCATCAGACCTACCTGCCATCACCCAATGGCTGCTGAGTGGCACCTGCCCTGTGTAAGACTCCTTTATTCCTTAGTCAGGATTCTCTGGTGGAATGAGGAGAAATGGGAGGTGGGAAGGGACAGTTACCTGCATGCCTAAAGGAATAGGCTTAGTGCTGGGGAGAAAACAGAACGGTTTGTAGGTATACTAAGCTGTGTAAAGGCAAGGTTTATTTCTACTCAGTGGTCAGCTGTCATTTATACTTTTGTATGTCACAGACTCTTTCATTTTCCTGGGTTTACTAGGGCAGATCAGGAAGCAGTGTGTTACTGGGGACAAGAGGAACATATTAGCAAACCCAACCTAAATTGGGGGATACCAGTTAGGACCTCAGACATTCAAGCATTTTAGCTGCCATACAAAAATCTGGCTATGAAAAGGACTTCACTGTTAGTTCCATGTAACACTTGCAGGCAGAGAAACTGAGGCCTTCCCTGACTTGCCTGTGGTCTCCTCAGCTAGACTGAGGCAGAACCCAACTCCTACTCCTGTGTTCTTTCCTTCCTCCCTGCCATTTGACCTCCTTTGTATCCATAAGAACAGAATTCACATCAGAATTATGTTTTAGCCAATATATAGAATCAGTAGACAGATGCATGACACAGAGATCTCCTGCTGTCAGATCAGGGTCTTGGGCCGCTTCTGTGGCATCCTGCCACAAACTTTGTGGCTTTACAAAATGGCAGCTGGCCTGGCTCCTTGTCTCAGTCTTAGAGCATTAACTCCCTGATTGCCAGTTAGTAAGGAGGCAGGTCTCTGCAAAGCTGCATTGCTTGTGACCACGCCATCTTACTTGGTGTGACTAAATACCTCAAAGGCAGCCTGAAAATGCAATTTCATAGAAACAGATTTAGAACTGCTCAGTCCTAGATCTGCAACAGAAAGGAAGGAATGAAACAGTAACTCATGAAGCAGAAAAGTACTGCATAACTGAAGAGTAGCACAAATGAGGTAGCTGCCTATTCTCCTGGCTGCTACATTAAGCATTCTCTTGCCACAATAGCTGGATGAAGGGATCAGAAGTGACCATGTCTCGGTGCTCATTGCTAGAAACTCCCAGTTTCAAGCTCCTCCCTGGAGAAAGTAAGGACCTGTCAGTTAAGACAGAGGGCAGGGTCCAGCTTTTAGCCCTAATGGCCCATCTGGATTGGTCTGCTATGACAACTGTCTGATACTGGAAGAAAGGACTTTGTTCTCTCCTCCTGCAACCATAGCTCTGCCACGTAGGTCTGTACCTTTCTCAGAATCACTACACATTCTTTTAGTCTTACTCTAAGCTCCAGAGCCATTGATACAAATGCTTTATTAAAACTAAACACGTAGTACATATGATGAGATACGATAATGCAGAATTCATCCTAGTGTCATAGTTCCTTGGCTGGTTGAGGCAGCTCAGTGGCTGAACCTAGTCAGGCCAACCTGCAGGTGAGAGTTCACTCTGACTTTTGAGATTTGATGCTGATTGTTTTGGATTTCTACAATTATTAAATCTACGTCTGAGTGGTCTGTCTTTGCCCTTTTGTGTTTTGAGAGCTGGGTGGGCAGGATGGTTTGTCCATGGCACTGATTTTTGCTAGAAGAGGAACAGAACTGGTGAAGAAAACACCAGGTATCACCCAGGCTTGTGCCCAGCAGGTTCTTCAGGTCCATTGCTGTTGGGTTTCCAGGCTGGAGGGGCAGAGCTCCAGCCTTCCTCCTGTCCGGGTGGGCTAGCATCAATCAGTACTGTCTAAGGAGAGGTCTGGCTGTAGAGTGGTCATCTGAAGGTAGATGCGCCGGGACAGCTCTGGCCCAACACGGCGGGAGGTGGAAGTCACACCTTCCCCACGGCGCACCTGGATATCTGCCAGCAGATTCTGGCGTTCTTGATCTGAACAACACCGCTGATAAGCCTGAAAATGGTAAATGATTTCTTTATACTACACCATCCATGGTCATCACTTGTCCATGAACCAGGAAGTTGGCATGCTTGGGATGAAAACCTATTCTCCCCACCCAAGTTGTCCAACACATACTGCTCACCTTCAAGACATTCTTGGGCCCTCAACAACATGAAGTCATCTGGTCCTACTGAATACAAAAGAAGCTGGGGGGTGGCGACCCCTAAAGCAGCATACCTGCACCAGGAGCCGTGGGGATGGATAAGCATCTACAATGGCACTGGCCATTTCCAGGCTGACTCGGTTCAGCTGCTGAATCTGCCTCCTCCAGACCAGTGTGAGTCCTCTGCCAGCACGGTCCACCTTCACCCCTCCAGCCCAGTCGCTCTCCAGGCAGAAGGAGAAGCTAGTTTGATCTCTAAGCTTCCTGCAAACAGCCCAGGTAAACTAGGTTATTTGTTACTCTTGACAATTGTCTCCTCAACTGGAGATTGAAAAGCCTATAGTTAGGTCTAGCCAATTTGAGTCTTGAGTGATTTATTACTTTTTAGCCAAGTACATTGTTAGTTACAACTGCCTTAAAAATGACATCTTGAGCAGGGCACTGGTCATGCCTATAATCCTAGCTACTCAGGGGGCTGAGTAGCCAGGCCAGGAAGGAAAGTCATGAGACTCATCTCCAATTAAGCACCAAGAAGCCAGAAGTGGAGCTGCGGCCCAAGTGGCAAAGCACTAGCCTTGAGCTAAAAAGCTCAGGGGCAGGGCCCAGGCTCTGAGTTCAAACCACAGGACTAGCACACATACATACACATAAACTTGGGCTGAGGGTGTTGCACAATGGTAGATGGCTTGCTTAGCAGGCACAAAGCCATGGGTTCCATCCCCAGCACCACAGAAACAACTGAATGGTCAGGTATTATCTTGTCCTTCATTAGAAGGTACCAGATTCTTTTGCTTATGTTGAGAGTGGTATTGCTCAAGGGACTGGGTATCCGGTGATTTGGAGTTTTCTGGTCCACACTTGCTAATTAGAGCCTAGACCTCTCAGTCTCTTCCAGTTTCACATATAAAATATGGGACTTGAAGAAGACTGTCTCTGAGGGCTCTTAACTTTAAATTCAGACTAGGAAAACTCCTTGAACTAAGTAGACTACAGTTTTGCCTTGCTAGGGCTTATTAGCGATCTAACCAATAGAGAATCCTGGTAACAAGGCATCACCTACAGAATGCATACCTGCACATAAGAGAATGTTTCAAAGGGACAGGACTTAAGTGTTCTTCCAGATAGCCTCACCATAACATTAGCTCCTACCTCCAAAGAGGCAATGGGCTAGCTGCAGAATTTAGGAGAACGGGTCATTTTCTTTGTCTGAAAGAACCAGGGGAAAAGACCAGACCCAGCACAGAGGCTGGTCATACTGGGACACTCACTTGAATGGCGCCTCAGCCACAGCTTTTGTGAACGTGCAGGCCAAGTCAGATAGCTCTTTCCAACTCTGTACAATCCGAGCCTGGGCTTCTGTGTAGAGTTGCAGATCCACCAATGCCTAGAAACCCCGAGGCAACAATGGGTTAGAAAAGTAGAGACTAGTTCACTGTCCACTGTGGCTTCACCCCAAATTCTCAGCTTCCTGTTTGGTCCCTTCTATTCAGGTTCAACACAGAAGCAAGCTGCTTCTAGAGGGCATTTTATTCTGACTCAGTAGGAAATCTGGTTAAATGACCAGTGTGCACCCAAAAGACTCAGGCCAAAGGAAGTTCTTACCTCTTCTATGTCTACCCTGGACACCATGGGCTTTGTGCTGGCCTCTCGTCTCTGTTGCTTCTTTTCTTTGGTCTGTTTATTTGCTACTCCCTGTATCCTTTTCCTTGGTGGTTTCTGAGTACTGGAGCAGGAGAGATAAAGCAAAGGACAGAAGCTTCAGGCTGAGCTTGGACAGAAGAGGCACAAGAGTGGTTCAGTATATCCCACAGGACTTGTCAGGGTTGCTGTCTTGCAGAAGATTAGTAGCTGGGGTGAATAAACTCACTCTTGTTGACTCAAAAGCTGTCCCTTTAGCACCTAAATGTCAGAGGAAGTTCAAACCTGAAGCACTTCTCCTGGTCTACAATCACCAGTGACAGTGCTTTTCCTACTGTCCTTGCTGTGATGTCAGTTATGAAGCCACGAAGGGTTTCCTTCTCTTTCTCAGCGCTGTTGGGAGTTCCCTGCACGGAGGGGCAGAAAGGGTATTACCACTTGCTCCCCAGTAAGAGGTGGGCATAGTTCCATGCCCAGCCCTATCCCTCTGGCCCTGCCCACCTGCTTTAAGTTGTAAACCAAAGACTCAAAAGTCTCTGCCGTGAGCAACACCAGGATTGTGGGCTCTTCTACCCACTCTTCTGTATCCTGCCAAAGGGCCCAGAGCACAGCACAGTGAGAGAAGTCAACAAGGGTAAGGGTGCCACGAGTGGCCCAGGTGTTCCAGATGAAAAACTCCCCACCCAGCGTGCATCATCCTGTTCTTGACTGATGTCATAGTAACAAGAACCTGTTTCTTCCCAGTCTTCAACTGTTCAGTGGTGCATGGTATCTCGAGAGACATGGAAGAGATGATCACTAAGGCTGGGAAGACAGCTCAATGGTAGAGGGCTTGCCTAGTTTGCATAGGACCTGGGCTTGATCTCCAGCCTCTCTCTCTGTCTTTCTCTCTCTCTGTCTCTCTCTCACATACACACACATATGAAGAGGATGAAAAAATTAGCAAGTTGAAAGATATGAAGTAACTGCCAAGTTTTTTTTTTGTATGTATTTTTCCCTTGAGTTTGCTAGGCAGTCACTCCTAACAGTACAGCTCCAGCCCCAGCCTATTTTCTATGCATTGAAAAAAAAAAAAAAAGAAAGAAAAAGCCTCTGAGCTTCAAAGGGTTGTATAAGGGTGTGGGGGTGGGGGGTTGCCACAATTTAGCATGTTCATCCAAGTGTCCAATGCTTCTTGATCAGTCATCCCTTCCACCATTCTCCTCAGACTCATTTCACATTTCCCACTTTATCACCTATGTACATTGAGTATTCTGGCTATAGTTGTTCTATGCATTTTGAGTAGAAGAATGGAGGGAACAAATAACTCTGGCTCTTAATTCAGATGCTAAGATCTGGGTGGACCTTACAAATATATAGAAACCTTTGAGAAAGAAGAATCCCAGGAGAAACCTCCATCTGTGAGAGCACCTTCTCTTTCTTCATCAGAGCTAGAATGCAAAGCCTAGGCTGCTTCTGGGCCAAAGATCCTACAGCAGCACAATTTCATAGTGATTGGGAAGCAGGACTTCTTCCAGTTTTCTGATTTGGTCCCTACAAGCAAGAGCAAGATTCCCAATACAGCAAAGTATACTGGGAGTTCTGGTTCTAGTTTCAGCTGTGATCCTGAACCAGGCTGTTAAGGTCTCTGCACCTATTTCTCCACCTGTGACTTGTGGGGAATTCCTCCTTCAGGATAACCACAGCTGAAGCAAGAGATTGTGGTGATGCTTTGGGAGGATAAACAGTACTGTGAATACAAAGTTTGCTAACACCTGATGTAAATGTGGAAAAGCGTCATACTGAAAAAGTTATGAGATCCCTCCTCCCACTAGAGGGGGGAGGGGAGAAAAACATCTTAATGTTTCTTATCCTAACTGAAAATAAAGAGAACTTGGAGTCACAGATAGATACTGGATAGGTACTGGAAGTGCACTAGCCTGGGAAGGCTGGGCAGGGTAGGGAAGGAACAGGTTCCATGCGCTTACTAGGTGCTGGACCCCACTACAGGGACTAGACTGACAGGGATAGAACACTGTCTCACACAAGGAAACAGACACCAAGACACGTGATGACTTGCCTGGAGTTGCCACAATAAAGCCATGAGGCTGGAATCCAAACACAGCCCCCAATTCCTAAAGCCCAGCCAGAGAACTAGTCATCAGACACAGATGGATTATCTTCCTCTGACCTACTCGGTGCAAGGAGGCAATTGCTACCTACACAGCCCTCATGTCCTCCACTTCCAGGCCATAAAGCTGAGTATGAGACTGGAGGGAAAGCGGAGAGTGAAATCCCTTCCCAATGGGGTTACTGTACATTTGCTACACTGCCCTACCCTAGGTCAAAGCTTCTCTGAAAGTGGTCCTCTCTAGTTCTTCTAGATTCTGCTAAGTACTTCCTCCCTTCATCTCTTAGGGATTAACAGCTTTGCAGGTGGGTCTTAACCGAAGACCATTTTCCCCCCATAAAGGACATATTTGTCACACCTGGGAGGGGCACTATTAGCATCTAATGGGTGAAAACCACAGATGCTGCTAAAATATTCTACTGTGCATAGGACGGTCTCTACCCCCCAGTCCCACTAGCTCCTAACAAAGAATTGCCTGATCTGAAATCTCACCAGTACTGAGTTAGAAAAGCCCTCACTTATGCTATCAAGATGCAGCTACTGTGCTGTCCCTTGTACCCTACCCACGCTTTGAAAAACAGTCCCTTTATTAGATCCTCCTCAAATTATCCAAAGTACCATCTGTTTTCCTGATGCAGCCCCAAATTTACATACATATTCTTTAAAATAAAAGTCTATCCTGTAGCTCTAAAGAGTCAGGGGAGAACTATTGGCTAGAACTATGACCCCTACCTGAGACAGCCCTGCCCTTCTCCGCCATGTGATACTGCAAGGCACAGCCTGGGATTCAATCACACAGCAGCACTCCATGGACTGCAGCGCTCCGAGGAGCTGGCCCCCACCTTCCATCTGTAAAAGCACTGAAACAGATGGGAAAGGGCCTGTCAGTGGAGAGGTCCAGGAAGCAGAGAGCTCAGCTCAGGGTGGAGACAGATATTAGAAGGACCTGGATCCAGCACCACAATGATGTGTTTCAAGCATTCCTCTGGCCTCAAAGCTTTCAGCTTGTCAGCTGGTGCTGCGTTCTTTCTTTCTGGTTGTCTCAGGGTGCTTTCTTTGCAGCTTGCTTGTTTCTGTGGCTGGCATCTCTGAGACCCTCTTTTCTGAATCTTCTGACTATTCTTGGTTCTCTTTTGAGGTGGGAAGGTGTCAGAATTCATTTCGGTTTCTGCCAACCTGTTGCTCTGGACAAGACAGGTAGATTGGTAGCCTAGGAGCTGATGACGTGGACTGTCTAAAATAGGGTCTTGGTTATCCGTTGCTCTCTTTGAGGTATTATGGAGAGGAACATCAGGGATCTTTAGAAATGACTGCTTTTTCTGGTCATTTTGTTGATCCAAAACAGTTTTAATTGGGAAGCTGGAGTCCTCAGTGCTTGACTGCTTGTATGCCAAAAATTTACAGGTTAGTCTTTCTGCCAGAGGCATAATTTCCTCTTCATCCTCACTTCCACTGCTTAGCACTCTGATTGGCTTTGTTTGTGTGAATGTTTCATTTGTGTCTGGGAAACGTGGTAGATCTTTCAACTCTGGTGATGGAGGAGGAGACGCCTCAGAATCTGAAGTCTCAACCACTACAATCTTCTCCACTCTGTCAGTCTGACTCCTCTTTGTTAAAGGTGGTACTTTTTTCAGAAAGGAAAATGTTGGCAACTCGTCAGAATCACTCTCTGTGGAAGCCATTGAGAAGGATGACTGTAATAGAGTCATCAATATGTGCTATCAAATTAGTTGCCTAAAAGGAAGAGAGATGAGACATAGAGGATAACATTCATGTTTTCTTATAGCCAAGCTTTATAAAGATAAATATGACATGTAGAGAATTAGAGAAATAAAGGCTGGGGGCCTGGCTCCATGGTTGCAGTAGCCTATCATGCTCAAGGCCCTGAGTTCAAACCCAATGCTACAAACTAAGAGGGGTGGGGGGCAGGGACTGAAGAAACAGGAAATACATGACTGAATAAGTAGTCTAGTCTAACTAGTAGTCTAGTCTAACATGATGCCTGTTCAAATCCTAAGTCAAGATAAGGTATAAACAAAGTAGAATTGTTATTAGAAAACTTCAATATTTTTTGTGTGTTTGTGTGTGTCAGTACTGGGGCATGAATTCAGTGCCTGATTGCTTTCCCTTAGGTTTTTCAAACTCAAGGCTGGCAATCTGCCAGCTTGTGTTCCAACTCCACTTCCACCTTTTTGCTAATTTCTTTACATCTCAGCCTCCAGAGTAGCTAGGATTACAGGCATGAGCCACTAACACTTGGCTAGAAATATAAAATTTAAAAGTCACCTTTTGAAAGGTGAGAGTGATGAGGTGAACACGATTGACACACTTTAAATGTATGTTATGAAAACAGAATAATGTAAATTTTTTTTGGGGGGGTCCAGTCGTGGGACCTGAACTCTGGGCCTAGGCACTGTCCCTCAGCTCTTCAGCTCAAAGCTAGTGTTCTACCACTTGAGCCACAGCACCACTTTCTTAGTGGTGCTGAGAAATCGAACCCAGGGCCTCATGCATGCAAGGCAAGCACTCTACCACTGAGCCACCTTCCCAGCCCCCAATAATGTAAAAAATTTATTAAAAACTTTTTTTTTCTACAAAAGGTGGGGAAAAGGGAAGACTGATTGATGGGATGAATTTGGCCAAAACACATTAGAAGCCTGTTAAGACATCTCACAATGAAACACCTTTATACAATTAATATGAGCCAATACAAATCTTGTTTTCAAACTGACATAAATTCACATAATATTTATCATTTAAAGACCGACAGCTACCTGGGTGCTGGTGGCTTACATCCATAATCCTAGCTACTCAGGAGGCTGAAATCTGAGGATCACAGTGACCAGCTTGAGCAGGAAAGTCTGTGAGACTTTTTTTTTTTTTTGTCAGTGTGGGCTTGAACTTTGGGGACTGGGCACTGTCCCTCAACTCTTCAGCTCAAGGCTAGCACTCTACCACTTGAGCCACAGCACCACTTCCAGTTTTCTGGTGGTTTATTGGAGATAAGAGTCTCATGGACTTGGGGCTGGGAA
>NW_012267223.1:17272312-17274045 GCF_000151885.1 Dipodomys ordii
TTTGAGCTGAAGAGCTGAGGAACAGTGTTCAGGCCCGACAACCTGACCCCCTCTCCCCCCCAAAAAAGGAGGGGCGGGAACAGGCTTGGGGTAGAGTGCCTGTTAGTATGCAGAAAGCCCCAGAAGTGCAGAATGAATGAATAAATATATAAATGCATGAAACCAGATGGAAAACCTAATTTTTGCATAGCAGCTGGTTAGATCATCCACACTGAGGGGAAAGATGGGGAGTAGGAAGGTAAGGTAGGAAGAGCAAAGTCTCAAGCACTCATTCATAAGTGAATGAATAGATGTTTAAAGGTAGGTAGGGCTGGACGCCGGTGGCTCATGCCTAAAATCCTAGCCACTCAGGAGGCTGAGATCTGGGGAATCCCAGTTCAAAACCAGCCTGGGCATGAAAGTCCGTGAGACTCTTATCTCCAATAAACCACTCAGAAAACCAGAAGTGGCACTGTGGCTCAAGTGGTGAAGCGCTTGCTTTGAGCTGAAGAGGGCAGGGACAGTGTCCAAGCTCAGAGTTCAAGCTCCACAACCAACAAAAAAGAAAAAAAAGGCAGGTAGGTCCTGCGTTTAGTAATTTGTGTGTGTGTGTGTGTGTGTGTGTGTCCATCCCAGTACTACAACTTGAACTCACTCAGAGCCATATTTTTCCCTCCCTCCTTCCCTCCCTCCCTCTCTCTCTCTCTCTCTCCCTTATCTTTCTTTCTTTCTTTCTCTTTCTTTCTTTCTTTCTTTCTTTCTTTCTTTCTTTCTTTCTTTCTTTCTTTCTTTCTTTCTTTCTTTCTTTCTTTCTTTCTGCCAGTCCTGGGGCTTGAACTCAGTGCCTGGATGCTGTCTCTGAGCTTCTTTTGCTCAAAGCTAGCACACTACCACTTGAGCCACAGCACCACATTCGGCTTTTTCTTTTCTTTTTTTTTTGGGGGGGGGAGGGGTCCAATCGTGGGGCCTGAACTCTGGGCCTGGGCGCTGTCTCTCAGCTCTTCAGCTCAAGGCTAGAGCTCTACCACTTGAGCCATAGTGCCACTTCTGGCTTTTTCTTTTTGCTTATGTGGTGCTGAGGAATTGAACCCAGGGCCTCAGGCATGCAAGGCAAACACTCTACCACTGAGCCACCTTCCCAGCCCCTCCGGCTTTTTCTGTGTATGTGATACTGAGGAATTGAACCCAGGGCTTCATGAATGCTAAAGAAGCACTCTGTCAGTAAGCCACATTCCCAGCCCAGATCCTTATATTCTTACATGGCTTTTTGGCTTAAAGCTAGTGTTCTACCACTTGAGCCACACTTCTATTGGTTAATTCTACTGTTTTCTGCTGATTAATTGGAGATAAAAATCTCGGGGATTTTTCTGCCCTTAGCTAGCTTTGAACTGAAGTCCTCAGATCTCAGCCTCCTGAGTTGCTAGGATTAAAGATATGAGCTACTACTGGTGCTTGGGTTCTTCGTAAGGTATCTCTGGTCCTTTGTTACAACCAGTTTGTGTTCTGATGAAAACTTGAGAAACCCATGCAATGGGAACTCTGAATTTAGGCTTCTGACACCTTCAAAGCCTCTCTAAAGACCCTGGTCCACAAGCCATCTCTGTTAGGTGTTCTGCTTCCATGTTAGCAAATGTTGTAGTTCACTTTCCTTTTCAAATAAATGTTGAGCCAGGTTCTATTTATTTATTTATTTAGGGTCCGGTCGTGAGGCCTGAACTCTGGGCCTGGGTGCTGTCCCTCAGCTCTTCAGCTCA
>NW_012267223.1:17276669-17278242 GCF_000151885.1 Dipodomys ordii
AAAAAAGCTGGAAGTGGTGCTGTGGCTCAAGTGGTAGAGTACTAGCCTTGAGCTGAAGAGCTGAGGGACAGTGCCCAGGCCCAGAGTTCAGGCCCATGACTGGAACCCCCCCAAAAAAACAAAAGTCTCATGGACTTTCCTGCCCTCAATCCTCAGATCTCAGCCCCCTGAGTAGCCAGGATTACAGGCATAAGCCACTGGCTCCTGGCTTTCTGTGAGACTCTTATCTCCAATTAACCACCAGAAAACTGGACTTGGCATGTGGCTCAAGTGGTAGAGCACTAGCCTTGAGCTGAAGAGCTCAGGGATAGCACCCAGGGTGAGTTCATGCCCCATGACCAACAACAAAAAAAGACCTTACAGCTAAGTGTCTAGGGGTATATCTTAGTGGTGGAGTGCTTGATTAGTATGCACAGGACTACAGGCTCAATCCCCACAAAAACAAAAACAAAAAAAATACTGTTTGGTGAGTTTTAGTATATTCAATGTTGTGTAACTATTACCACTAATTCCAGAACATTTTTATCACTTCAATAAGAAATCCTATAGCCAGTAGCCATTGCCCATTCCTCCTTTTCTCTTCAACTAAACATCTATTGCCTATTCTGGATATTTCATGTAAACACAATTATACACTATGTGGTCTTTTATGCCTAGCTTCATGTTTTTCAAGGTTCATCTGGGTTGCAGGAACAACATGCACTAATACCTTTTTGTTATTCCCAGCTGGATAAAATATTCTCTTGCATGGCTATGCCACATTTCATTTATCCATCCATCACTTGTTACTTGGTTTTCTTCCATTTTTTTTAACTATATGGATAATGTTATTGTGAACATTCAGGTACTAGCTTTTGAGTGGGCACATTTTCACGATTCTCTGGTGTAAATGCGGAGGACTGGAATTGCTGGGTCATACCAAGGATGATCATTTCTTTGGTACTGTCGGTGCGGCCCTGGTAAGCCACCTAACCTTTCCGGGCTAAAGAAAAACCTTCAGTTTCATTAGTCCAATACCCACTCCAGGTCTGTGAGAATTAACAATAACGCCTCGGCTGCGCCGGGCACCGAGTACGGCACACCGTTATCCGGCCGAGCAGCGTGGAAGGGAACCCCGACCCCACCCTGGGCCTCCGCGGGCGCCAGCAAAGCCAGGCTGAAGCAAACCGCCGACAGCCACGCTCCACACTTCGGAGGCCGGCGATCCGGTGCCTAAGTCCCGGGACGCCCGGGCCACCAAGCCCCGGCGCACCGCTGCTCCAAACAGCGGCCTTCACCCGGGCAGGGCCCCGGTCCACAGCGCTCACCTGCAGCTTCTCCCGCCACTCTTTCAACAGCCACGCACGACCCGGAAGTAGATCTCCCGGCAGCGGATGTACACTTCCAAACTGGACGCGAGTGTCGGTCAAACATGGCGTCGGCCGTGCTGGCGCTGAGGACGCGAGCAGCTGGTAACCGGACGCCGTAGCAATTACGGGGAGAACTAGTAGAGAGGCAGGATTGGGGGTGTGGGTGGGAACGGGTCCCAGTGGGAGGGTGTGGACGAGCGGGGTTTGAAGGGCGCTGGGGCTGG
>NW_012267223.1:17281612-17282251 GCF_000151885.1 Dipodomys ordii
CGGGGCGGGGTTTCCCCGACTTGGGGGGTCACTTCCGGCTTCCCTGGTGGCTGGGGCCCGAGCCTCGGTTTAGGCGGATTCCTTCATCTATGTAGAAGACTTAACTTTTAACAGTTAATTCATTCATCAGATTTAAGACCGACTTTGGGCCAATCCTGCAGACTTCTCTAACTCCTGGTCTGCTCTTTTCTGGGAAATTAGCTACATAAAAATAAAATAATGGGAAGTTACAAGTGCTGTGAAGAAGGAAAGGTTGAGCGTGTGGCTCTTTCTGCTAAATGGTAAAAGAAGGGCTCTGAGGATATAATTGAGTTACAACCTAGAAAAGATTTTGGGAGGCCTAGCCCTGACCAGAGAGGGTAATCCAATCTTTACTTTTTGCTGGTCCTAGGGCTTGAACTCTGGGCCTGGGTGCTGTTCCTGATCTCTTTTTACTCAAGGCTAGCTCTCTACGATTTGTGCCACAGGACACTGTGCTTAATTGGAGATAAGAGTCTCAAGGATTTTCCAGGCTGGTCTTGAACCTTGATCCTCAGATCTCAGCCTACTAAAGTAGCTAGGATTACACGCATGAGCCACTGGTGCATGGCCCAATATTATGTTTTTGAGAAGCAAACTGTTCTTTTTATAAATTTAAAA
>NW_012267223.1:17284846-17306191 GCF_000151885.1 Dipodomys ordii
CACTCTACCACTAAGCCATATTCCCAGACCTGCCCCTACTGTTTCTTAGAAGAGCTAGAGAACAATGAAAGTGTACCTGGGCTGGTTTCTCCATGTAGTACCTGGCTCTACATTGAAGAGGCATTAAGCCCCGAGAGGTATGAGAGTGCCTGAGGAGGAGTGAGCCATAGTTAGGGAAGAGGTCCTCGATGAGATTGAGGTGTTGCTTGTGTTACACAATCACAGAATTGTTATTGACCAGGAGCAGGCCTAGAGGTTGTATGTGGCATTTGGACATGTTTTCTTAACATTTGGACATGTTTTCTTAGCAGTAGGCTGTGTAGCTATAATCTGGGCTCAGCATACCTGTGATTTTCTCTTCTAGGTCACTATGTTCATGCTGGCAATATCATTGGGACTCAGCGCCATTTCCGCTGGCACCCAGGTGCTCATGTGAGTTGCTCTGTGACCCCCCTTGTCTCTTTTCTAGGACAACCTTTTCATACTTTTAAGCATAGTAATAATAGAAACAGTTGCAGTTATTAGGTGATTACCATATGCCAAGCATTGTGCTAAATGCTATTTCTGCTCTATCTCATTACCACATCCCTGTGAGGTGTCATCTGCACTTCACAGGTAAAACACTAGAGACTTAAGAGAGTTGCAGGGCCAAAATAATAGCTGAGATTTAGATCATTGCACATCGTATGACCATTTTTCTCTTCATTGGGAAATGGAGGTAGGTTGAATAATGTACATGTGGGGCAAATGCAGCTGCTTGAGGATTAAGAAGCAATATGTTTTTGTTTTTTTTTGGGTCCAGTCATGGGGCCTGACTCTGGGCCTGGGCACTGTCCCTCAGCTCTTCAGCTCAAGGCTAGTGCTCTACCACTTGAGCCACAGTGTCACTTTCGGCTTTTTTCTTTTTGCTTATGTGGTGCTAAGGAATCGAACCCAGGGCCTCAGGCATGCAAGGCAAGCGCTCTACCACTGAGCCACCTTCCCAGCCCAAGAAGCAATATGTTGAAGTTAGAGTGAACTACCAAAATGCAATGTATTTTTTAGTGTTTTTATTAATCCATTTTGTCAGATTTGTTTACTTGTGCTGGCTTTGAGCCACAGTTTTCAGATCTCAGCCTCCTGAGTAGATAGGATTATAGGCATAAGTCACTGACACCCAGCTAATCAATAATTTTAATAAAATAAGCATCCTCCCCTCTTTTTTTTTTAATTGTCCCTGAGCTTCTTTTTTGCTCAAGATAGCATTCTAGCCCTTGAGCCACAGCTCTGCTTCTTTTTGATAGTCAATTGGGGGTAAGAGTCTCTTAGACTTCTTTGCCCTGGCTGGTTTTGAACTGCAGTCCTCAGGTCTAAGCTTCTGAGTAGCTAGGATTACAGATGTGAGCCACTAGTACTTGGCCAGCATTTCCCTTTTTATAACTCAAAAGGAATTTTTAAATTCTATTAGAATTTAAATGCAATAAAATGCATTAAATTGCAATAAAATGCAATAAATTCTTCTAAAATTAGCAACAAAAACAGTGATTTTAGTCTGTCTGTATATATATATAATATATATAAAAATATATTTTTTAATATATATTCTACCTTTAGTGTAATGTTAGCCTTCTGTTTTTACTTTTCCTTTCTCTCAGTTCTTGGAGGATGAGATGTAATTTCAGAAATTCTTTTGAGTCTTGAGAAAATAACTGTAATATACTTACTTTTCATTATTTCTAAGAGTTTTTCTTTTGCATAATTTTTTTAGTTGGTTGAAAGATAGCTTGAGGTTAATAAAATTTTGTGTGTGCATCAGAAGTAAGACCCATACAGGTATGGTAGCTCATACTTATAGTCCCAACACTTGGGAGGCAGAGGTTGAAGGATCAAGAATTCCAGGTGTAGCTGGACCCTGGTGGCTCATGCCTGTAGTTATTCAGGAGGCTAAGATCTGAAGTATAACAGAAGCCAGCTAGGGCCAACCTAGAAGCATAGCTCAAGTGAAAGAATTCCAGCCAAGCAAGCACAAAGCCCTGAGTTCAAATCCCAGTACTGACAAGAAACAAAAGAAAGTCAGCCTAGCATACATAGTATCATAACCTTACCTTTTTTTATTTTATTTTATTTTTTGTCATGGGACTTGAACTCTGGGCCTGGGCACTGACCCTCAGCTCTTCAGCTCAAGGCTAGTGCTCTACCTCTTGAGCCACAGCGCTACTTCTGGTTTTCTGAGTGGTTTATTGGAGATATGAGTCTCATGGACTTTCCTGCCCGGGGTGAACCATGATCCTCAGATCTCAGCCTCTAGAGTAGCTAGGATTACAGGCATCAGCCACCCATGCCTGGCTAACTTTATCTTTTTTAAAAAAATTATTAAGTAGTTGTACAAAGGAGGGCTAATTCCCTACGTCAGGTTATGAGTATAATGCTCCTTTGTTAGTGTCACCCCTATGTCCTCCCCCATCCTCCTATCCCTACTCAAGACCTTATCTTCAAAAAATTTTTTTAATTAAGAATTAGAGCTCAGCTGGGCGCTGGTGGCTCACGCCTATAATCCTAGCTACACAGGAGGCTGAGATCTGAGGGTTGAGGTTCAAAGCCAGCCCGAGCAGGAAAGCCTGTGAGACTCTTATATCTAATAAACCACCAGAAAACCAGAAGTGGTGTTGTGGCTCAAATGGTAGAGTGCTGACCTTGTGCTTGAAGAGCTCAGGGACAGCACCCAAGCCCAGAGTTCAAGCCCCATGACCGACAAAAAGAAAAGTAAAGCTTTATAAGATAGAGATTTCTTCATAAGGTAGAGAAGTTCTTCGTTCAAACAGAACTGTCTTCTTCATAGTCAGTATTAGTTTTGTTTTTTTTCTTCCAAAAGACACCTACCCTTCACTTTTGTAATCAGTTTTCGCCCCCTCACTCTGTAATTTTTTTCTCTGTACTGGAATCAAAAACCCAGAGCCTTCACTCATGCCAGGCAAGTGCTCTCATTAAATAGCACTCACCATGTCCAAACTACTTTTTGGCAATTTTAATAAAGAAGGACTACTAATTTATAATTATTTCAAAGAAGCTAATTTGATACAAACTGATTATATATGTGACGTTGGATATGTGATCCAAATTTACTGAAATAATAGTATAAGCTAACGAATTTTGAGCTAAGTAGTATTCTAAGATCTTGAAGATTGCTATTAATCTTTAAGAGGGTCCTATAAAAAGTATTGTCCCCATTTGTAGATGAAAAAACAAAACAAAAAAATCCCTAGCTGGGTGCTAGTGGCTCATGCCTGTTTTCCTAGCCACTCAAGAGGCTGAGTTCTGAGGATCACGGTGCAGAGCCAGCTCGGGCAATAAAGTCTGTGAGACTCTTATCTCCAATTAACCACCAGAAAACTGGAAGTGGTGCTCTGGCTCAAATTGGTAGAGCATTAGACTTGAACAGAATAAAGGCCAGCATCCAGGCCCTGAGACCGACTGGAAAAAAAAAATCCCTAGTGCTGGGATTACAGGTGTGTGTAAACCTGGCTTTAAGTCTAAAAGCATGTTTATGCTTTTAGACTTAGGGACTATGAATTGGCAGCATCCTCCTGTGCCTGGTTTTAGAAGCTGTCCAGTGTGGCTCTGACCAGCTGCAGAGACATGACTACAGTATTAGCCCTCTGGGATAGAACAGCCACCTGGATTGTTTTCTTTTTCTCTCTCTGTTATGGAGTTAGTAAATAAGTAGAAGCAAAGAAGTGCCAAATAGTGGGAAAAGGAACCTGAGATGGTGATCTCTACCTCTCCTTCTGCCCCAGATCCTGCATCTGAGGACAAAGTTGGAGGTTCTGGGATGGACCACTTGTCTCTCCAGCTAACCAGGTCTGTGTTACAGGTAGGGCTGGGGAAGAAGAAGTACCTGTATGCCCTGGAAGAAGGGATAGTCCGCTACACTAAAGAGGTGTATGTGCCCAACCCCAATGATTTGGAGGCTGTGGATATGGTCACCAGGCTACCAAAGGGTGCTGTGCTCTACAAGACTTTTGTCCACGTGGTTCCTGCCAAACCTGAGGGCACCTTCAAACTGGTAGACATGCTGTGAAGTTCTGGGGCCTTCGGACAGAGACTGGAGTCCCGGTGACAGGAGAGAGTAACATGAGAAGTCCAAGGCCTCCAAGGAAGAGGTCTGCCAGATGGTGGCTGTGGGGGACTCTGCAGTGCAGGGAAACCCTAGGAGGTCTGAAGCCAAATAAAGCTGACTGGAGTCCCCAGTGTGCTTTGGGGACAAACCTAGATGGGCTGCCTACTGCTTTGTTGGGTCTTATCCTCTTATGTACATCAAGGGGGTAAAGTGGGAAGGGGGCCTGTCAGTGAGGAAATGAGAAGTGGTTGTGTATAGGAGGTTGCTCTGGCACTGTCCCCTACAGGGAAGGAAGAGGAGAGTGTCATTGCTTCTTCCTTCAAGGATCCCCTAAAAGTCCAGGGGAGGGGGCAATAGAGGAAGCAACACACCTATGTTCTTCACCTGATACATGCAGAGGGAGCAGGCTGTACCTGCAGGGATAACTACATGGTACCCCCCACCTGTGCAGGCTCAAGCAGCAGGCTCATGTAGCACCCATCTGATTGAAAATGAGGGGCTTTCCACAGGTGAGGTAGCAAATTGCCTCAGCCATGGCTGAGAAGTAAATGGCTTCTTCCAGCCCCTGAACAACTGGACATACTGAACCTACTTTCTTTTCTGGATCTTTTTTTTTTTTTTTCTGGTCCTGGGGGGCTTGAACTCAGGCTACACTGGAGCCTCTTTGTGATCAAGGCTCTACTACTTGAGCCACAGCACTATTTCCAGCTTTTTCTGAGTAATTTATTGGAAGTAAAAGTCTCACAGACTTTCCTGCCTGGGCTGACTTTGAACTGTGATCCTCAGATTTCAACCTCCTGAAAAGCTGTTATTATAGGCGTCATTTACCAGCACCTGGCTTCTGGCTCTTGATTTATGATTTATTAAACCCCAAAGCTGGTGTTCAGTTCCAGTCCTTCTAAGGACTGCTCTACCTGCAGGCAGGGATTCCTGCCCATTTTGAAAATGTCACTCGTTTCAGTGTCGTAAGCCTATGTCCCTCTTGGAGTCTTTCCTGAAGATTCTTGGCAATCATGGCTTTGGATATGTGGGGGTCACTTAGGTGTCTTGCCTTTAGGGTCTCAGGTGCTTAGGCTTAGCTGAGTGGAGGTTCTTCCAGTCACCTGAGGAAAGAGAGGTAGGGGCAGGACAAGTGGTTACTCCCTCCTACCTAAGTGTCTTTCTGAGCAGGGCAGGGCTGCTCCTGAAATGGGAGAGTAAAGCGATGGTTGGATAGTGGTCCAGGCAGTACTTCAGTCTCATAGCTTGGTGGCAGCTGTAGAGATAAGAGAGCCTCTCCCCCAGCAATAGGAAACAAGAAGTTCCTGGAGCCATTGGCTTCTTGGAAAGCCCCTTGCAGGAGCCCAATAGGCCTTCCTAGGCTAGGTTATACTTTCCCTATATACAAAGAGGTAAATTGGGGCCTTCACTTGAATCATAGGGAACTCAACTAGTAGCCATTAGCTTGTTCTGTCTAGGGGGCTCTAATGGGGCCATTGTATTGAAAAAGCTCTATTCTTCAGGGCACCCAAGGCTGTTCTTTCACCTCTGTAGGCCCAAAGCTTTAAGTAGTGCAATCAGCTGACAACTCTGTTGTGGGCCCTCTATGAAACACTCAGAGCAGGACAGGCAAGCTGACACCATTAGGGCAGCTGGTGATTCCTAGACAGCCACACATGTAATACCTCATCCCTCTAGGATTTCCTGTATCAAAGGGGCCTAGACTCAGAATCATGCAGCACCCTTACCTATCTTCCACCCAGGGCATTGTGAGCCTAAGACTGGAGGTTCCCATCCTCCTTTCTCCCTTTCAAGAAGCCCCTCTAGGTGTCCTTAATCCATCACCACTTCATCTCTCCTGAATTCTTAATTTTTCCTTGTGCCAGTACTAGGGATGGAACTTGGGGCCTGGGTGCTGTCACTTGGCTTTTTTGCCCAAGGCTTGCACAGACAACCCCCCTTTTGTTCCTGCACCAACTCCCTGGGATAGAGCAGAGCTGCTTTAGCCCAGTAAAGGAGCTATATGTATAAGGAATACTTTACAAAGGGACACCTTAGAGGAGGGAAGGAGCAGACACCCCAGGACAGAATGGAATGGGCCTGAGGTGGCAGGAGAGAACTTAAAAGCCCAAATGAGAATATTTGGAACCCAGCCTTCTGCTATTCAAAGCTGGCAATACTGCCAGGTGCCAAGGGCTCATGCCTGTAATCCTAGCCACTTAGGAGGCTGAGATCCGAGTATCCCAGGTTGATGCTACTCCAGGCAGGAAAGTCTGTGAGACTCATCTCCAATAAACACCGGAAAACTGGAAGCGGCTTAAAGTACAGCGCCAGCCTAGAGCACAAAGCTCAGGGACAGCACCCATGCCCTGAGTTCAAGCCTTATGATCAATTAAAAAAAAAAAAAAGATGGGCAGTGCAGATCTTGGTACTCCAGGGTCACTGAACTCCCATACACAGCATTCTTCTCAAGTGGCTTGGGAGAGATGTGCTCTAGATGACTTTACTGACGAGGCTGGTTGTCTAGCCCACGGTGAGACACCAAGAGCACTTTTGCCCCAACCCTGTGGCTTGGAATGGCAGTAGGGTTCTGGCCAGTGCCTGCAACTATGGCCAGGAAGCTTTTGCTCATTACATGGAGAAGTAGGGCCAAGAAAGGACATTGACTTTGATGGCAGCCAGAAGACTTCAGGCTAGCCTCTCACTGGCACCATATCCATCCCAGGAATCCCAGTCCAGAGTATCCACCACCTCTAGAGCCAGGCAGCCATGTACAGCTTTCTGGGTTCTTCACCCCTCCTGTTCTGCTTGTCCTGGTTGATACGAGGCTATGACCTAGTATCCTGTAGCCTGTGTGCGTGGCAGCCACAAGGGCCTCTCTTCCACCCCCAGGAAAAGGGTTTGGCTGGAACAGACTCAGCTTCTGTTAAGCCTGATCACTAACTAGGGGAGTTCCAGCTGCTCCGATCTGTGTTCTCAGTCTCAGATGGCCTTCTAACTTACTTCCCATTGGCCTAGGTAACTGAGTTCTTGGTGCCAATTGGCTGTTCTTTGGTCTTGATTCTACCTCTAATGGTTGCCCTAGAAACCAAGCACATGGGCAACAAAATACAAAAGCCTCAGCCCAGGCTCTCCAGGGCAAGTATTATGTAGCTCTGATGCCTGCCTGCCTGCCTGCCTGTACTGCAACCCATTCACATCCCATCTCCAGCCTGGCCCAAATTCTGGTGTTGACTTCAGGGGGATTGCAGAGAAACTTCAAAGCCTATGGCTGCAGGCTGAGCTAACCACAGAGGAAGGAAACAAGAACAATGTCAGGAGTTCTCACAGTAGTGCCTCAGTGACGTGAACTCAGGAGAGGACAGTGCCGAGGACCTCATCCTGCAGATTTGCTTCCTACTGAAGCCTCCCTCTGAATTTGAGACAAGGACTCTGATCCCAGGTCCTGCAAAGCTTCCAGCCCCATAGTAAGGCCAAGACAAGCTTGCCAGAGTAGAGGGGCTGGGGCTATACTCCCTTCTACGTGTCAGCAAACAAATATCACCTAGGAAGCTTTAAAAACACACTATGGCAAGGTTGAAGCCTCCAGCTGACAAAATCAGACTAAGGGCAATCTATGGGCTAGACAAGAACATAAATTTGGAATAGTTGCAGCAAGTGACAGCAGTATGGATCTGATACGATGAAGAATGGCAGGGGATGATAAAGTGTGAGCCATTTAAATTAGCAAACCAGTGCTCTCAGAACCACTGTACCTAACACAGCATAGCCATGGCTTGGGTAACTGCTGGTTTGTGAGTTCTGGGCCAGTAATCTACCTGTTCTGGTATTCACTGAACCCAGTTAGTAATTTTAAAAGAATTGTGTGTGTATGCTAATATTGGGACTTTAACTTGGTCTGTTACTCCGGGCTGGCATTCTACTACTTAAGCCCCAGTCCCACTTCTGGCTTTTAGAGGGTTAGTTGGAGATTAGAGTCTCACAAACTTTCTTGTTCAGGCTGGCTTCGAACCACAATCAGGTCTCTTGAATAGCCACAGTTACAGGCATAAACCACCAATATCTGGCTCAGTTTTTTCTTTTTATTGACCTAAAAGTTGATGTTGGGAAACAAAACCCTCAACATTGTAGACTAGAGTACAACCACAAATACTCACTAAATGAGGGGAAAAATAACCATCTTCACTTCTGGACCAAAACACTTGGGTACTCTTAGTTCTTCCTGCCTACATGTTCAGCCATGCACTGAGAGGAGTGCTCAGTGAGAGGGGCTCTTCCTCTTGCCTCCCTCTGAAACATGCTGTCACCATCCCCAACATATCACAGCTCTTAATGTGTGTTCTGATCAGCTACACAAAGATCTTAAAAGTGCCTGCCTCTGAGGGTTGTGAGGATTGAGGCTGGTAGCCAGATCTGAGCAATGGCTATGAAACACCTTGTGCTGTTAGTGGAAGTCAGGGGCTCCCTCTTCTGGCAACTTGGAAATCTTGATGGGGTAGCCTTTTATTCCCTAGCTGAACTGAGTTGAGCTGAAGTGAAGCCAGTGTCTAGCTGATAGGGCAATTTTTGGTATCTATAAACCTCATTCTTGCTCCCACACCATGTAAGGTAGGTACACAGAACAAATTCTGAGGCAGCTAGGGATCTGAGAAAGGGAGAGGTGCTAAACATTTTAGGGTTACCTCTCCCAGGTCCCAGGAGTGACTAGGGCTCTAATCCCTGCTTTACAAATACATGTTCTGGTGGTAACTAGCAGACCATGTCTGATAGTCACTATTCTTGGGGATACCTCAAAGGTGGGACTGGGGTAGGAAGCAACCTGGCTCAGTGGCAGGGTCACAGTTCTTGAGAGGTTTTCCATTCCTTCTGATTCCTGGATAGATTCTAAACTGTTTCTGCATTTGCTTTTTTTCTTTTTGTTAGTCGTGGGGCCTGGGCGCTGTCCCTGAGCTCTTTAGCTCAAGGGGAGCAATCTACCACTTGAGCTACAGCACCACGTCCGGTTTTCTAATGGTTTATTGGAGATAAGAGTCTCACTGGCTTTCTTGCCCAGGCCGGCTTTGAACCTGGACCCTCAAATCTCAGCTTCCTGAGTAGCTAGGATTACAGGCGTGAGCCACTGGCACCCAGCTTGCCTTTGTTTTTCTATCAAAATAGTACCAGTGAAAATCCCTAGGTGGCTGGGTGCTCAGGCCTATAATCCTAGCAACTCAGGAGGCTGACATGAGGACTGAAGTTTAAAGCTAGCCTAAGCAGAAAAACCCAAGAGACTCTTATCTCCAACTAACTAGCAAAATCTAGTAGAGCTATGGCTCATATGGTAGAGCTCCAGCCTTGAGCAAAAAAGCCAAGCAAGAGTGTAAAACCCACCAGGCGCCAGTGGCTCATGCCTGTAATCCTAGCTATTTAGGAGGCTAAGATCTGAGGATTGCAGTACAAAACTAAGCCCAGGCAGGAAAGTCTGTGAGACTCTTTATCTCCAATAAACTACTCAGAAAAAGCCAAAAGTGGTAGTGTGGCTCAAGTGGTAGAGTCCTTATCTTGAGCAAAAGAAGCATAGGGATAGTGCCTAGGCCCTGAGTTCAAGCCCCAGTACCAGCATTAAAAACCAACTCACAAAACTCCCATGTAGCCCCAAGGAACAATGGTTCACGAACACTCAGGTAGAAAAACACAAGAGGCCCAGCTTAGAGAGATAGAGATATATTTCCTCTGTTGCATATTTCAGACTCCACACCACACTTCAGGCACAATGCGAACTCCAGGTTCTTCTGAGCGCCCTAACAGTCTTCCTATACTGCTTGTGAGGCTCACCTGTGCAGGGCATACCTAGGAGTACCTGGGAAACTGCATGTCTCAGTAGGCTCGGATGCCTTACCTTTTTCCTGGCATGGGGCAGGGTGGGTTGAAAAGCCTGAGAGCCAGCCCCACCCCTGCTCTAGGGCCCCCTGGCTACCAGAGGAGAGGCTGTCCCATTAAAGCCCAGCTCTACATTGGCCCCCAAATGACTTGTTTCTAGGCCTGAGCCTGGCAGGGCACTTGTACCAGCAGAGCCACAGCCCTGAGCACCACAGGCCCAAGAGAGCAAGACAGGCCCAGCCTTCCCAGAGCAGAGGCAGATGGGTGAAGTAGGCCCTCCTCCCTGCAGCCATGACCACCTTCCTGGGGGCTGCTCTGAGCCTTATTGCACATATTTTGTTTCTAGTTCCTCCCCCCACCCATTTTAAATAAAAAAACAAGTACAAATTAGGAGGGAGAGGAAGAGCCGGCGTGGAGCGCTGCTGGAGCATCCTCCTGGAGTTCCCACTGAAGCTCTGGTCCCTAGCAGAGCCATGAGCAGTAGTGAGTGTGCGCCCACTTTCCCTGCTGTGGGTGTGGCTCTTGATGGCTGAATGGGTATACTGCCTAGGCCTCTGGTTCTGGCTGTGGGAGAGGACATCCCTCCATTGTCTGTAAGGTGCAATTCCCCGGGTCCTCCGGGTGTGTTGGTTGGGGCCTGCTACCTGAGTCGCCCATCCGCTTTGACAGGCCCCAGTTCTGATTTGGGGTCAGGAGACAGAGAGCTCCAGCTGGTCAGTCTGCAGGGCTCCAGGGAAGGACAGGAGGAGGGGCCCATGGCACATAGTCCCGCCACAGACCAGAAACCACTCATTTCCCCATCTGTCCAGGTCTCGAGTGCAGGACCTGTGAGCTCTTTGTGCCGCCGGGCAGCCTCCTCCATAGGTTCTGGCTGAGGCAAGTTCAAGATGCCACTCAGCCCCTGGAAACTCTGTTCCATGTACTCGTTGTGGGGTGGTCCTGCATGCAGCCAGCTAGCATCATCTAGGGGTAGAGAGCAGGCAGTAAGTATCTCATGGAGGCTAGATTCCCAAAGTCAAAGCTGGAAACTCCAGTTCCTATCCTAACCCTACCACTACTATAGCCTATCTTGTGGTGTGACCTTGGGTTAATCAAAAAGACATCCTGTGTCTATAAAATGGTTAGTTATATAAAACAAAAGTAGCAATCTCTTAACTCCTAACTTTAGGATTAAGTCAAACAGTAGGTTCAAGGCACTTTAAAAAAGGTAACAGTACGGATCAGGGGGCATACACTTAAAATCTTTGCTACTTGGGAGGTGGAGGGAGGACTGCAGTCTGAGGCCAAGTTAGTATCTGAAAGACAAAAGGACTGGGACATGGCTCATGTAGTAGAGCAATGAGGCTGATTTCCATCCCCAACACTGCAAAAGAAGGGAGGGAGGGAGGGAGCGATGGAAGGAAGGAATAAAGGAAGGAAGGAACAGAAGGAAGGAGGGAGGGAGGGAAGAAAACTTCCTTCCCACTCTACCACACTGTAGGGCCCTAGCATGCTAGGGATAGAAGACAAAGGCCCCAGTCCTCACTCTTCTCTGAGATTGGGGGTCTTCTTGATAAATGCCATTCTGTTACACTTCTGACTCTAGATCCTTACCTTTCCTGAGAGGTAGTTTTCGGTTGAAAGTCAAGGGCAGCACGAGGAAGCGGGTCTCACTCAGAGGTTCCCAGAACTGAAGCAGCCGTACGGTCCAGGCTCCTGGCCGCAGGGGCCGGCTCAGAGGGGGCTTGTATTGTGTGACCTCAGTGTCTGCATCTACCGTGATGTCATATGATGTGGCCACTACATAGGTTGGGTCAATCCAGACCACTGTAGCTGTGAGGTTGGGGCCCCGCGCCCAGCGCTGCATGGCTACAGGCTCATCCAGTGGTCCCAGAAGCCCCCCAAAGTTCCGGAAAAGACGTTCTTTGGGGTCCCACTCAGTGCCAACCTGTAGGGAAGGAAGCAGTTGGGCAAGAGCCTGGAAGAAATATTCTCTCTACTCTGCTGCAGGCTACTCACTGCCTCCTCTGGGCCTCACTTTCCCCAGCTACAAATGAGAGAGGGTCAGACTAGAAGTTGAATCTCTCTCCTATTCTCTCTGCAGTACTGATGCCCAGAATAGGGCAGGCAATCCCATCATGAAGCCAAAGCTTTTGGGGAAGAGACCCCCACCCTCAACCTTTATAGCCTAATGGGATGCCCAAGTCTCTAGAATCCTTGTAGATTATAAGTTTGGGCTTGTAATGGAACTGAAAAATCCCCTCCCTACTCACTGAACATCCTCTGGGTCCTCCATGTGGGAGGACGTCTCAGTGTACACATGCAGGGATGACATGGGCATGTGCCACTCCTGGGTAGGAAGAACACAGTGGACCCGCACATAAAGGCGGGACAAAGTCCTTACCCTTCCCTTGGTGTCTGTCCCTCTCTTCCCACTTCCTGCATCTTGCTAGGGGTCAGAAGAAAGCAAAGGGGAAAGACCTGTCCCACCTCCAAACTCTGCAGCCGGCTGGCCTGGTCACTGCGCCCCAACAGCTTCAGTGACCCCTGGGGCATCACCCACATCTCAAGCGTCTCTGCTGGCCCCTGGGCTGAGGGCTGCACGGCCTGCGTCACCAGGTAGCCCTGGAAATGGTCGTCATAGAAATACAGGTGCACACTGGACGGCAAACCCCTGGGCTCAAACCTAAGAAGGTTCCAGCAGGGAGAAAGGGAGATGCCATCAGCACACCTGATTCAGCCTGGAGTCCCAGGGAGGGGGCACTGCGAGTCCCGTCCCCAGGCACTTCTTGACCCCAAATCTTACACTCCACATCACCTCTGTGCCTGGCTTTTGCCTTTTTGTTCCTATTACTATTAGTTGCCATAGCTGTAGTATTTCTTGCATTTTTCTCTTATCTCAGACTGGGGATTCCTATGGGATGGGGGCTGTCTTGTCCTGATTTGCCTCCCGATAAGGGGACTTCTGTGTCAGAAGGACATCTTACCTGCAGAGTATGGTAGCCTGTGGGGGTGCAACTGTGGCAGCATGGCGAAGGCTGAGGCGTACGAAGGCTGTATAAGCAGTCAGCATGACGTCACTAAGCCCACTGGGGCCATCCGCCATGTCATAGATGTTCTCCCAGTAGGCCTTAAGGGCTGGGGTGCCAGGTGGGTAGCTGCCATACAGGTGGAAGTCCAAGATTTCCAGAACTTCTTGATTCACCGTTGACTCAAACTTCCGAGCAAAGAAGGTGGGTCTGGAGACTTGCTGGAGAGGGAAAGGAAAGGGTGTGTGTGTGTGTGTGTATATGTGTGTGAAAGGGTCTGGAGGCAGGACAAGTGGCTGGCCCCTCTCAGCAGGGCCTGCACTCAGCCTCCCAGGGATTCTCCAGCTATTGCTGTAGTCCCAGCCCCCAGTGTGCTCCAGGCAGATGCCCATCCTGCCTTTTTCTTTTTTTGGTAATGGTAGTGGTACTGGGGCTTACTCAGGGCCTTGTGCTTGGTAGTGGGTACTTTACTGAGGTGGCCCCTGCCCCATCCTGCTCATGAGGAAAGCTGGGCTGGAGAGGCTTGGGAAAAACACCTGTAGCCGGAGGAAGTCCTGTGGCTTGAAGTCATTGGGAGAGCAGCCACACCAGTCCACAATGTGCTTGTACTGGCACTTGCAGCCCAGCTTGCGGTTCCAGTTGGTGACACGCAGGTTGTTATCCACGAGACTCTCACAGGCTGGGCTATTCTCCAGCACCGTGTGGAAGAAGGACTGAAAATGACAGGAGAGGATGATGAGCCACGGATGACACACACACACACACACACACACACACACACACGGCTTTCATACCTACACACACACACACACACACACACACACGGCTTTCATACCTGCCCAGTCACCCACCTCAGCTGGGAGCAGTGTGTATGTGTAGAACTGGCGTAGCTGGGCCACAAGTGGGTCATCTGTGTACACCACGTACTCCACAAAGCTGCGTGTCAGCACGAACCAGTCGGAGCCACCATCCACCACAATGCCCGCCGGGATCTGCCGCTCGCCCAGGCGCCACATGTGAGAGTCACACTCATGGAATAGCCGGTCCAGTCCCTGCTTCTTGATGAACCTGTGGGTGGCAGAGGAGGATCCAGGCGCTCACTGACAGGGCAATTACTACTCCATCTGTGATGGGTAATGACAAGCCCTGGGCCTCTTTCCCCACTTCCCTCACCTGGAGTTGTCCCGACCATGCGACTTGAGGAAATTCTTGTCCCGGTTCTTGGACAGGAATGCCACCAACTCTTCATTGGTCCTGATGAGGGAAGAGGTGTTCAGGGCAGCTTCTCAGTCATTGACCCAGAGTAGACTCCTGTTAGCACACTTTCACCTCTGCCCCTTGGACATGCCTTACTTGCTGAGAGCTCTCCAGACGTCATGTGCCCTTAGCTGGTGCTCTGGCTCGGTGGCACCTGAGAGCCCCAAGGAAGACTTGATCCTTCCTCCACTCCTGTCTGCCTCAGCACCCCAGGTATGGGCCTTTGGGCCCTCCGCCCTGCCCCCATCTCTTACCGTGCCCAATCCATGGCTCATCCTTTACCAGCCCTGCACTGACACATAGCTGGGGCCAAGAGGGCTGTGTGAATCCCAGAATGAGGCTTAGGGGAGGTAAAAGAGCCCATTAGGGCCCACTAAACCCAAGTTCCCAGATGAAGCCCCACTCCCACCCAGAGGGTTCAGAGCCCCATCCCCACACCTGGTTGGGTAGTCAGTGGCACTGAGGTTGATGAAGAAGTCCCAGGCCCAGCCAGGTACCTCCAGCAGGTCCTGCATGCTCCGCAGGTACATCCTCAGAAGGCTGGCCCCACCCCAGATGGTGACCATGCGCCAAGGTGTCACCCGCACGTTATCGTACTGTTTGGCCAGCTCTACAACTTCGCGGTGCAGGTAGTCGGAGCGCTATGGAAGAGGGGATACTCACCATACATAGCCAGGCCCCAGGTTATAATTCCCCATCCCAGCCCAGGAAGCAGAGACAGCAAAGACAGGGCTTGGCGTCTCACGGGCCATGCCACCTGATGCTCCACCAGCCTGAGTCTATTTCCCTGGCTCTAGGATACCAGTGCCAGATGAGAGAGACCTTGGCTACTGTGACCTTCAGAGTCATCCCACATCCCCTTGGCTTTTCCCACCAACAGTACCTTGTCCACATGGATATAAAAGAAGTGCTGCTTATGATAGACGGCCTTGAGGAGGCGCTTCAGCTGGCGGATGGCACGGCCATGAACGACCAGCATATAGGCGATGCGTACAGGGGGGCCCTCCACAGGCTGCTGGGCACGGATCTCTTCCCACTGGATGCCAGGACTCATCTTCCCTGAGAGGATGAACAGGAGCAATCGTGAGGCCCACCTGAGACCACAGAGCAGGGGTGCGATGGGAGGAGGGGCTGCCTGGCTTCCAATAACAGCAGCCCAGGGTTGGAGCCTTGAGTCCCAGATCCCTCTCTGCAATTTCATTCACTTAATACCAGCTTAGGCAACAAGGTGGACCACAAGGATGAGGAAAATGAGGGTAAAGATCTGCACCATGCCATCTCCCACCTCCACACCCAGGAAGAACTCGGGTTCCCTTGTCCCTCACCAGCCAGCTGGCAGTGCCGGGGCACAGCCTTGGGCATGAGGTTCCCAGCCTGGTGCAGGCACACCACATTGGCGATCTCCTGCTGACACTGCTTGGTGCTGGCCCGGGCCAGTGCAGACAGTGCATCCTTGCCCACGATCTCACACTTAGGGGTGAAGCCATTGTCCGTGGGCTGGGGAGCACCCTCCACGCTCCCTGTATCTCCATGTGGTGGGAAGCCAGCAGCCAGTGCCTCTCCAGCTGCTGCTCCACTCAGGTTCTGGCGGCCTGGGGCCTCTGGGGGCGGGGCAGGTGGGATTCGCCGGCTGGCTCTGTGCCGAGTGGTTACTGCCCGTACCACCTTGGCAACAGGTACACCTGGGCTCTCAGCGCGGCCCCGCCAACGTCCATGCCTTCTGCCTGCACTGCCCCGGCGCCCCGCAGAACTGTCTGTGTCCTTGGAGCCCTCTCCAGGGTCCAGTGGCCGTGGCTTCCTCTGCCTTCCTTTCTGTAATAGATACACAGACAAAGATCATGGGGCAGTTGCTCACTTCCTTTTTGGCCCAGGGGCACCCTCCGACCTAGATGCTTCTTCCTACCCTTCAACTGAATGAAGTCCTGCTTGCCTGAGAACTCTGTGCAAATAGTACTGCCCCTGAATCAGATAGTGGCATGGCCTCAGCCCTCCCTGCATCACCCCACTGCACCCACGTTCCCCATAAGCTCTCAGATCATACCACACTGAACTTTTTTATTATCTTTTTTTTTGGGGGGGTGGCAGTCCTGGGGCTTGAACTCAGGCCTAGGCACTGTCCCTGAGCTTCTTTAGCTCAAGGCAAGCACTCTACAATTTGAGCCACAGCAGCACTTCTGGCATTTTCTGTTTATGTATACTGAGGAATTGAACCCAGGGCTTCATGCATGCTAGGCACACACTCTACCACTAAGCCACATTCTCAGTCCCACACTGAACTTTTTTATGCTCTGGATTCACATAATGCTTTCTCCTTCAGCGCAGTTAAGCCATGAGCACCCACCCATATTCCAAGAGAAAGGTGCAGAGACCCTAAAGAAAACGGAGATGCCTCTACTGTGGCCCACTCATTCCACCAGACACATTTCATTCTCCTTCTCCTCCTTTTTGGTGCCTGCTCCAGCTCTGTTCTCCCAGTCTTTTCTCAACACAGCCATTAGTGTTCCTGTTACAATTTAAGTCCCACCCTACTATTCCTCTGCTCTAAACTGCTGTAGCTTCCCCGCTTAAGACCAGGCTACCACCAGGTGCAGGTGGCTCACACCTGAAATCCTAGCTACTCAGGAAGCTAAGATCTGAGGACTGTAGTTTGAAGCCAGCCTGGGCAGGAAAGTCTGTGAAACTCTTCTCTCCAATTAACCACCAAAAAGACACAAGTACAGCTGTGGCTCAAGAGGTAGGGTTGCTAGCCTTGAGCAAAAAAAGCTCAGGGACAGCATCCAGGCCCTGAGTTCAAGCCCAGGATTGGCAAAAAGGAAAAAAAAAAAAGAGAAAAGAAAAAGAAAAAACTGAGCTGCCCCTTCCAGCATCTTCCATGGACCCCTTGGCCTCATTCTCCTCCAGTCACAATGGCCTGCTTGGTGTCCCTCCATCTCCCCTGGTGCTTCTGGCTCTAGCTTGACACTGTCTGTGCCCTAGGTCTGGAACATCATTGATTTCTTGCCTCCTTCAATTCTCTGCTCAGATGGCAGCTTCTCAGTAAGGCCTGCCCTGGGCACTGTATTTAAAACTCTAGCCCTCTTTAATCCTCTGCTTTATCTTCCCCCACAGGAATATGACAATACTTTCTACCATCCTACTGTTTGTATTGTTATTCTCAGTCTGTCCCTCATGCCTTAACAGACTCTATAAGAGCAGTGATTTTTGGCTGTTTTGTTGGCTGGCATATTCGAAATGCTCAGGAGAGAAAGTATCAGAGAATTAGACAATCAGTATTGGTTGAAAGAATGCACGCAGGACTGGAGGCATGACTCAAGTGGTAGAGCACCAACTGCAAGCAAGAAAGGTGATAGAGCTTAAGGCCCTGAGTTCAAGTCCTAGCATTAGCACACATGCATGCATGTGCGCGCACACACACACACACACACACACACACACACACACACATCACCACCACCACCGCCACCACCCCCACCACCAACAACAAAACTTATTATTACTGGGAAGGGAGGGAGTCAAATCTAGAGCCCAAAGTGAGTTCTTCCTACCCCTTACCTCCCTAAGACTTTCTCTTCAGTCCCCCACTAGAACTTAGCAGGGACATGACAGCCACCTTCAGGACAGAGCCCTACCCCAATAACCTGGCATCTAGACCCTCTGTGCCTGGCACCCGCCCATCCCTCTAATATCTTGAGAGGAATCCTGTGAGAGCTAAGGTGTCTATCCTTATCTGGGAGATAGATACCTGTTCTATACCTACATAGGGGAGGGCACCCTGGGCTGGGCAGGCCCCTGGGAAAGGGAGGGCAACTCCACTGAGCTGGGTATTCGTGGCTTCTAACCTGGCCCTATAGCAAGCAGAGAAAGCCAGGCCCAAGCTTACATAGATAGAGATGACGGAGAGGTGTGGGTTCTTGGGGTCAAAGCCAGTTTCAGCAAGTCAGGAAGCTGGTCAGGAGGGCAGGGCAGGAGGGCACTGAGCCAGGCTGGCTGTGGTGGGGGACAGGATGTGGGAGGAGGCGGGCATGTTGGTGCCCTGCACTGCAGCAGGGAGCTGGCTGACCCTGAGAAGGACAATCCCAGAGGAGGCCCAGGACGAGAAGGCAGCAGTGAAGAATGAGCAAGTTCCACCCATCCTTCCCAGTCATGTCAATAGAGAGCCCCAGAAGGGCCGGAGGCTTATGTCCCTAGAGCAGCTGCCCTGAGTAGCTTCTGGGGTCAGAATCTCCTCTGATTACTGAGGTAAGCACTGGTCCTCCGCCTGATGTATTCTGGCCTCAGCCCCTCCCTACCCACTTATGCCCCAGCAAGGAGGCGTTAAAAGTGTTACACCACTTCAGAATACTAAGAACCTCTGAAATCTTTCTCTGAGACACAGAGATAGTGGACAAAGAAATGCTATACTCTGCCCCACTCCCCTTCCCCCACTTCACAAACTACCTTTAAAACAGCAATGAGAGATGGTTTATGAAAGCTTTGAAAACTATCAAGGGGCTCTTTGGAGGCTAGTGATAATCCCAGGTACTTGCTTTCACCTCTCCACAAGCAGCAGAGTGCTGGCTGTAAATGTAAGCTAGGTCCCACTGTGCACTCTTCCCACTGCACTTAGAGTAAAATCCAAGCCCTGCGCTATGCTCCCTTTGCCCATGCAGAATGGAACCATCTTTGGGAAAATGCCCCACCCTCCTATCCATTCCTCAGCCCATTCTCCTTAGGGCCTTCTTCCCAAACTCCCCTTTGCATCTCTTCCTGCAGGAGGCCATTTCCCATCTCCTGATCTAAACTGGCCTCCTTGTTATTCTGGTGGGTTTCCTCTTCACTGTCTCTCCCAATAGACTGTCTTTCCACAAGGGCCAGGACCTCATCCATTCTTTACTTCCCTGCCCTCAGTATTACCACACTGTCTGGTACAAACAGGGCTTAATAAATATTTGTTGACTGAATGAATGTTCAGTGCTGAGACAATAAGAGTTATGTATTTGACAGCTTAGCCTGTGCCAAGAACTCCTGCAAGTGCTCACAGGCAGAAGCTTTTCTATTTGTTTTTTTTTTAATCATCCAAGAAGAAGGTATACCCAGTCAGGTGCCAGTGGCTCACATTTTAATCTTAGCTACTCTGGAGGCTGAGATTTGAGGACTGTGGTTTGAAGCCAGCCTGGACGAGATTTGCAGTTAACCACCAATAAATCAAAGTGAAGCTGTGGCTCAAGTGGTAAAGCACTAGCCTTGAGTTGAAAAAACTAAGGGACAGTGCCCAAGTTCTGAGTTCAAGGCCCAACCTGGCACATTAAAAAAAAAAAAAAAGGCACATGTAGAGGATGCTCCTGCTTCAGCCCTTGCCCTCCTAAGCACACTATAAGGCCTTGCAAAATCCCCAATCTGGTGAGGGGTCCAAGCTCCAGTGGCTGCCAGTACTGCACAATCTTTTGGTCACTGGGGATCTTTTCCTATCCTAGTCCAGGATTCCTTTCACCTCAGCTAGGAAGCCTGAGGAGCAGGTGGGCCTGGGGTAGGCATCCCTGCCCCCTCTGCTGCCTGAGTTTTCAGGCTGTGGACAGGGCAGCAGAGACTCAGTCCACTGATGTAGCACAGGGCCTTTCTAACAGGCTTGAGTGCTCTGACATGCTGCCCCCCCCAACCCCCCATCCACCAGGGTCTGAAGGCTGCCTAAGTGCCTCTTCAGCCCATTCCATCTTAGATATCCAGTCTTTTCAGAGACTCGGGGCTGAAACTCTCTCCTCCTCACTGGTCCACACAAAACAAGCTTCTTCCCTTCAGAAGTCACAGAGACCAGCCACCTCCACAGCCATCCTCAGCTTCTTTTGGGTCTTAACCCCTCAGTTCCCAGGGTCTCACATGACTCTTTCCTGCTTCCCTCACCACACCAGCCTCTTGCTTCTCCCCCATAGCAAGGGTAGCTCCAGGGTCCCTTGGCTTTCACCCTGCCAGGTAGAGAAGCCCAGGAAGACATGCCAAGCAAGCCTCTGGCCCAGAGCCCTGGAGGCTCTGAGAGCGGGCATTTGAGAGCGGGGAAGCCCTGATTTCTGCCACAACTTTGGGATATGGTTTGGCCCAACCTCTGCACCTTCCAGGATGGACTCAGACCCCACGGGACCCTTCCTAGTCACACGAGGGATCCTGTGACTGGATTTGCAGCTGAAACGGCACCAGTCAAGTGAGAAAGACCCTTGGGGCGGGGGGCTGGGGCTCTGCTAAAGCAGCTGCCGCTGTCCCCATTTCCTTAGAGCCATCTACCACACTTCTAAATATCCCAAGCCCAACTCATCAGCTACTTCCCCTCCCGAAGACCTGCTCAGGTTCTTCCAACCCAAGGCTGAGAAAGCCACACCTTGAGGACATGCCTGCTTTCTCCCTCAGGGTCACTCTCTATTCCCACTGTTCCCGGGTATGCACTTTGTCATAGGCCCTAACTCTACCCCTGACTTCCACTTCCCCACCGGTCGCTGCCTCTCAGGTGCAGCTGGGCACCGATGCTCCGGGTCCCTGGGCCCCACTCCTCCGCCCACGGCGCACACCGCCCCCGCCCCCTCCCAACTTCAGAAAGTTTGGCCTGGGGCTCCCCGCCTCGCAGCAGGCTTGGGCCTGGCCCCACCTTCCAGACCTAATCCCCGCGCCTGACCTTCATGGCTCCCCCGACCGGAGACCACCCCACCACGACCTCCCGCCTGGGCTCCCAGTCTGCCCGCCGCCCAGGCCTCCGGGTCACGCACCGCCTCCGTGCCCAGCCTGCCAGGCCAGCCTGGGAAGGAAGAGCCAGGGGCCGGATGCCGGGCTCGCGGCGGCTCTGCCTGCGCCCCTCAACGCTCGACGCCGGTGCCCCACGAGCCTGGCCGGGGCCGCCTGCAGCCCCAACAGGACCCTTCGCACCCCCGCGCCTGGCCTGCCCGCCTGCCCGCCCGGCCGTCGGAGCACCTCGCCCGGCTCGTCCTCCTCCAGGCCGCTGAAGCTCCACACCACCAGGCCTTGAAGCAGCAGGATGGCCAGCGCGGTGGCGATCGCCAGCTTGTAGCGCCGCACCAGCTTCTGCACCCGCGCGCTCGCCACCATCTTCCTGCCCCGGACGCGGGGCGCGCGCCCAGCCCTGCAACCCCGCCACGGGCGTGCGCACGGGCGCGGGGCGGAGACTCC